>NC_135492.1:10643921-10959447 GCF_052094955.1 Ictidomys tridecemlineatus
TTGTTCTCCTCTCTTCCTCTGTTTTTAGCCTCCATATTCTAACTTACTTAGATTTAAGAAAAAAAATTATTCCATGTTTCCAACATTTTTTGGTCTCACCCAAATTCAACAAATAGTCATTAATACGTAACCACATGGAAAGTGGAGACAATATAAATGCTTTTGACCTAAATATTTGAGACATACATTCTCGGTAAATAAAAATCTTCACCTCGTGTGTATTTCAGCAGACACTGGGTGAGGTTGGGTGGATTGAGAAATCTTTGCATCATACTTTGGGGAAAAGCTACTAAAATCCTATCAAGAGACCATCTGAGAATTCAGAGTAATATGTACCATAGACTAGAAGATCTAAAACTTGGACACCAGAGGATCAGCCACCACTCTCCATGCACCTATCAGAATGCATATGAGGACAATTATTTCCAGAGAGAGGGAAGATGGGGTAGCTGGCTGGATTTACTGAGACATCTTGAATTATTTTTTGAATGTTTGGGGTTTGGCAAATAAATGTATTGTGCCCCATGCACCTTCCCCCCCTTCATTTAAAACGTATGTGTATTGGGAAGGAAATTCAATCCTTCTGGGCCTGATTCACTTAAACTTAACCCATCACAATCCAACTGGGTTGTTAACTGTTGGATGTCTGTGAGCCTTCAGAACCTAGTGTAATAAACCACTGAGAGCCGTCTTTTCTTTCAATCTCAGAGACCACAATGAGGAACTATTTTTAGTGGCTTTGGTAAGGGGAACATGATGGGAGTTTGATTTTGCCCTCATATTTCACCACAGACAACAAATTCTAACTTTGCTCAGACACATTTATCATGACTCGTGTTTAGTTCTGGCCAATAACGTGAGGTTCGGGGGCCACTGTTTTGTGAAAAGTCAACAAATATGAACTGCTCCAAATACGGGCTTGTCCTCCTCAGCGGTGAGCCCCTCCCTCCCCTTCCCCCCATGACAGTCTAAATGTAGAGGAGACACTGTTCATTTGTAAAGGGTAGCAATGAAGGAATGAAAAGAGAAAAAGATCAGGAAAAAGAATCCTGTAAAGGCAGAGAGCATTATAACTTAGACATCAATGCCATGGATGATGTGAATATGCAGAACATGACCCAAGTTTGCACAATCCATAGGCACACGCCAAGGTGTATCTTCAGACTACCTCAAACCTCATGTGAAAATGAACATCACACTTGGCCACCTCAATTGTCTACACCAGTCAGCAGCAGATGAAACCATCACAACTAAGATGCCAGAAATTAATACACAAAATTTGCTTTTTTATTTCTCTTTAACAATCCTGGGCAAATGCAAACATCAATCTTTCTCTCCTGGGCTTGAATCTCACCAATATATGGGAGACAGAGGCAGAGGACAATTTACTTATAGTCCACTCTCCCCTGGTTTCTTGTCCAACTGGATAAATGGTAGAAAAGCAGTCGGGTAACTAACCACCCACAAGTAATCAGGAGCCAGCTGCTTTCCCTGCAGCATGAGCCAGGGCTGAGAATTTCCTGACTGGTGCCTACCACAGTTCCAACCTGGAGCTTCATTAAAATCAGAGCACTCATAAAGGTCACTGCGCTCACATTCTCCCTGCCCTGAAGGCACAAGCTGTCTTTCCTCCCGAATCCCACAACAACAGATGAAGAAGAAAAGAAGGGCAGGAGGTGCTCAGCCACATTGCCATTGAGACGCTTTGTTATTTATGCATCTTCATCCAGGACCCTCCTCTGGGCTACCTGGCTATTAAGCATTCATTATTTAGAAACCCACAAAAATACTATTGCCAGTGGAACAGTGCCTTTTATTAATTCTGCCTGTTCTCTGTGCAATTTGGGCCACCAAAGAGAAAGGTCAGAGGTTTCTTTTCTTGATTTCCAAAAACTGAAAAAAAAAATGATCATTGAAACCCAAAAGGCAAAATGAAAATTAAAGAAGAAAATTGCTGGCTTGGAAGAAAATTCTATCCTATCTGATCAGAATTAAATGGGATAGGCCGGATGCAATGGTGCCTATAATCATAGAGGCTCAGGGGGCTGAGGCAGGAGGATCATGAGTTCAAAGCCAACCTCAGCAAAAGTGAGGGGGCTGTCAGCGAGACCCTGTCTCTAAATAAAATACAAAATAGGATGGGGATGTGGCTCAGTGGTCAAGTGACCCTGAGTTCAATCCCTGGTACCCGCGCCTCCCCCAAAAAAGGGATGTGGTGAACTCAAGAATGTGAATTCCTCCCACAGCATCCTGAACAGGAGCCTCCATCCTGAATTGCTTCCTTCCAGGAGGGCTCTCTTAGGAGGGCTATTTAAGGCTTTGAAATAAAAGCCTTGGACCTGGGTTCCAGCAATAGCTCTACCTTTTACTACCTATATCTCCTCATCTTTCTGATTGACAAGATTTGTCAAATCAACAAGATGTGTCATCTACTTCACAAACCTTTCTGTTTTTTCTACAATTTTTATTCATTGCTCCTTCAAAATTTATTACCTGGAAGAAATAACAGTACCCTCTTTCAGTGGTTACCATCTCAGTGTACAACAGTGTGGAGCATAGCTTTCTCACATGATAGGGATACAAGAGAGGTAGATTTTAATAACCACAAGGAAAAGGGAAAATTGGAATATGGTAGGTTAGAAAATAAACTCAAGTGGGCACTAATTGTTGAGACTCCATGAGGGCAGGGTACTAAATGAGAGTAGGGAGCCAAAGGAGAGAAAAATGGCAGAGAAGATGAGAATTTCTGCATAAGAAGAAATTTTTCAGTTTCTTCTGGGATCCCAGGAATTAATCAAAGCCTGCCACCACTTATTTATGTTTGAGTCACTCAGTATTACCTCTAAGAATGTTGAAACTGCATGTTCTGCTACTCTGCCTGGAGCTTAGTTACATCGTGAGGCTCCTCACAGCACTGTACAAGGCAGGAGAAGAATAAATGGGTGGATGGCGGTGAATGGTGGTGGTTGGATGGTCCAGGCACCTCACCCAAGTTCTAGGCCTCCACACTCTAAACAACACTCCCAGTCCTCTTTTTACTACTCTTTTGTGTAAAATACAGAGAACTAGAGTTCTCATTCAGAATCCTTAGATCAGTCACAAAGTGGCTGGTTGAATCTCACTACCTAAAAAAGGAGTATTGTCCTTTACGTCTGCCTATTCAGGATGAAGAGAAGAGGCAACGGGAATTCTTCTAGAGCACTGGTCTATTAAAAGGCCTGGATAAGTGGTATGTTAAGGATTGTGTTTCTGTGCCTGATAAATTTGCAGTCCACTTTAAAATTCAACCCGTCTCAGAACTTGCACCGTGCCAATATCCTCTGGGAGTGAAAGCATTTGTCAAAAACACTTACCTGCAAGAGTTTCAATATAGATGCAAAGTATATCAATCAGTGAAAGAGAAAAAAAATTTAAAGAATAATTTGGACAATGAGCTGTCTACAGGGCCTTGAAAAAGCTCTAGCATTCCTGGAAGTCTGTAAGTCCACACCTGTACATGGGGCTGTGTGCATGCTCAGGAAAGACCTGAGAAGGCCCTGGCTGAACTTGAGGCTCTGTGCAGGCAAGAAATAAGTGGAAACAATCCAAGAAAAAATTTATAGATTCTTCAATAATGAAGGGATAAATAAATGTGGAATGTCAACACAATGGAATTTTTTTCCTCAAAAGGAACAAACTACTGATAGGCACTACAACATGAATGGATGAACTTGAAAATGTCATGCTAATTGAAAGTTGAAAGATATGTAGTGTTTGATCTATTCCTATGAAAAATCAAGAATAATGCATTATTTTTGTCTAGAGAGACGGAAAGTAGATTGGTAGTTTACAAAAGCTAGGGAAAGAGGACAATGAAAAACCTGCTAAAAGGTAGGGGGGTTCTTCTTTGTACAAGATATTCTCCACCTTTCTCCCTTCTTTTTAAGAAACCTATTTGATCACATTTGCTCCCGCACAAACCTTCCCTTAACTCCTCCTTGCCCACAAAACACATTCCAAACCCTTTAGGAAAGCTTCCAAAGCTGTCCCAGGCTGACTCTGGAGATGATGAAAGTGTTCTGGAATTGGATAATCGTGATGGCTGCACATCCCTGGGAGCAGACAAAAAGCCACCTAGTTGTAAACTTGAAAATGATAGATTTCATATCTCATATGCTTTTAAGTGTGGAGACAATAGAGCTGGAAGGGCTCCTCCTCCCCCAACTCAGTTTTCATTGAGGCCTCTCTGGCCACAAGATTATTCTTCTTTCTCTTCATTTCTTACTTGGCAATCTCTTCTCCATAGCCGAGTTCTCCCAGGCTCCAGTAACATTACTTGGTCTCCTTGTCTATTGGTCTAGAAGTTGGTTTCCCACTGGTGCTATTCTCTGGGTGCCCTCAGTTGTTCTTACTCCTGTTGACACCACTGAAAGAAGGAGTCCCTTCGTTAAGGTCACAAACCACCTCCATGAGTACTGCTTCCTGCTAGAATCCTGACTGATGTGTGGGCACTCCCAATTTTCCCAGTTGAGAGTGAAGCAATGTATTTTGAACTCTGATGGTATAGAATGAGCTCCAGATCATGACAACAGGATTCTCAAGATTATTGGTTCTTTCTAATAGCACATTCTCAAACCCGCTGTCATCTCACTCTCTACCCTTGGGAAACATCATTTACCACAATGGCTTCAGCTATCACCTTCGTACCTATGACTACTCACCTCAGGATTTTGTCACTAAATGGATTCCTAAATTCTACACAAAGCTTTCCAATGATGTGATTAAGGTTTCCCCAGGAACATATAGTAAATAAGTAGGAACACTCTTCTCTATTTCAGTGAATGGCACCAGTGTTTCTTCATTTACTCAAATTAGACACCTCAACAGTGTCTTCAAGTTCATGGACTCTTTGTCCAAATGTACTTCAAATTCTCCTTAAATTTCAGGGATACTTGTGAGAAATAGGTCTTTCAATTCTCCTGCTCTTATCATTACATTCAGACTTCTAGAAATCCTCTTTTCGACCGGTATCCTCTTTGCCTGAGACCTTCTCCATGTTTCTGCCATCTTTGAGAGAAGCCAATTTGGTCACCTTGCTCCTCTGCATGAATCTCTTCCTGACCCTCCATTTTTAATAAGCCTGAACTGCCCTGCCGTTCACTCACCTTAACAGATGCAATTCTCCATTCATGAACACTTTCTTCTCTTTCATTCCTTCATTTTGTATTTACCATTGCTTCTGAGTATAAAAGCTTCAATATTTCTTATTAATCTGATGAATAGTTCACCCTGGGGATCTGAAACAATTCCACTTACTTATTCAACAATCATTATTTTCTGAGTCACGGAGGTACAAGGGATTGAACTCAGAGAACTTGACCACTGAGCCACATCCCCAGCCATATTTGTATTTTAATTAGAGACAGGGTCTCACTGAATTGCTTAGTGCCTCACCATTGCTTAGGCTGGCTTTGAACTCACAATCCTCCTGTCTCTGCCTCTCGTGAGCCACTGGGATTATAGGTATGCTCCACTGTGCTTGGCAACAAATAATTATTGAAAATACAGAATGGCCCAAGCAGTGTGTTGGGTATAAAATGGTGAACCAAACAGACCTGGTGTCTGTTCCTACCATGGGTGATGTCCAGTGGGGAAATAATATGTTAACTCAATAATCTCTTCAATCATTCCATAGCCATAATTGTGAATAAACACCAGGAAGAAAAATTATAGGGTGCTATATCAGGTTTTCTCTGAAGCCCGCTGAAATCCCCCAGGCTAAGGCTAGTCTTCTCCTCTGGACTCCCACAGCTCTGTATTTAATTAATATTCTATCATGTCTGTTCCTGTAGATGTTGAAGCAGACACTCTGGGTCATATTTGAATGTTCAGATTCAGACAACATTTTTTTACTTGATATAGGTAAATAGTGTATGCATAAGGGATGACTAAATGGATAAACAAATAAAAAATCGATAAATAAACAGTTCTAGACAAAAAAAAACTGACCCTGAAAATAATGACAGCAAGATCCTAAGAGTTTTCACTGAATCCAAAGTTTCTTCACTAAGATACAAATCTTCATAGTTTTCCAAGGAAATATATGTAGCAAGAAATTGTGTTAGTGGATTCGTTGTTCATTGACTCATTATTATGCCATTTCCCCATGAAAACCCCTCATAGTGTTTCCATTTTCATCTGGAGTGAAATATATACAATGAAGGACAGCCAACCGTAATTCTGGGAAGGCTATTGTGAACAACTGTGGGATACTTCTCAATGGATCACTCCACATGTGGTCTCTGGATTAATTCCTTAGGCCTATCTTTCTCACTTATTTTTAGAATCTTTTTTCCCTTTGTATGTTTGGATTAATTTTTCTGCTGAACCATTGGGATCAAAGTTATAGGCATCATGACACTACATTTCTAAACATTTCATAATTTATCTTCTATGAACAAGGACATTTTCCTATATATCCACAATATCAATACCACTCAGAAAAATTGACAAAAAGATTATCTAATAGCCAAAAATATTAAACTTTTCTCAATTATCATAAAAGTGTTTTTATGAATTTCTAAAATTAAATATCAAATCTAATATCATGAATTACAGTTATTTGTCATGTCTCTTCATTCTTTTTTTTAATTTTTATTATTGGTTGTTCAAAACATTACATAGTTCTTGACATATAATATTTTATACATTTGATTCAAGTGGGTTAATTAACACTTTCTTCACTTTTTTGTCTTAAATTAGTGTGAGAATTTCATAATATCCAGGCCACTTCCACAAATTTTGATTTTTTTTCATTATCATCTCAAATTTCTTTATTTTTGTTGACAGATAAATATTGTCCATATTTATCATGTATAATGTGTTTTTTTGAAATATGTATCCATTGTGGAATGGCTAAATTGAACTAATTAGCAAATGCTTTACCTCAAATGTAGTGATAACACTTCAAATCTACTCAAGGCAATTTTCAAGACAACATTACCTTGCTATTTACTACGTTCACCCTATTGTATAATAAAGCTCTTCAACTTATTCATCGTATCTAATCAACATTAGGTATGCTTTGACCAATGTCCCCAAACCTGCATGGCCTTGGTTGACATCCTACTTTCTACTTTTCTGAGACCACCTTTTTTTTTCATATTAGGGATTGAACTCAGGGGTGCTTAACCAGTGCATCGCCAACCCTTTTTTTTATATTTTATTTCGAGACACGGTCTCACTAAGTTGCTAAGAGCCTAGCTAAGTTGTTGAGGCTGATTTTGAACTTGCAATCCTCCTGTCTCAGCCTCCCAAGCCACTGGGATTACAGGAATGTGCCACTGTGCCCAGCTCTGAGTCCACATATAAAGGTTCTCATTCAGCATGTCTTTTCTGTGCCTGGGCTGTTTCACTTGAAAGAATGCATGCCAGGTTCAACTGTGTTGTTACAAGTGATAGGATTGCCTTGTTTTTAAGGGTGAATAATATTTTCTTCCATGTCTATATCACATTTTCTTTATCCATTCATCTGTTGATGGACACTGAGGTTGCTTCCATTTCTTGAATATTGTGAACCAATACTGCAGCAAACATGAGGATGCAGATGTCTCTTTGACGTGTTAATATCATTTCCTGTGGAAATGATTGCTAGGTCATATGACACATTTCTGATTGTAATTTTTTTTAGGAAATTCCATACTGTTTGTTTTTCATAATGGTTGTATAGCTTTCTCATATCTGCATTATGATTGAATACATTCAGCAAGTATACAATATAAGTTTTTCTGGTCTCTCTCAGTGCATCACATCAGGAGGCAGAACAAATAATCTCATTTCAGATAAAGCTGTAGATTACTGCTTAAAATGGGGTCCAGTAGGTGCTTCCAATGTGGATTGCCTTTTCATTTGCAATTAGCAAACAACGTGTGAGGGTGAACTATGAGTACCTTGACATCCGACAGCTTTCACCTCATCACTTCAGCATCCTCTGTGTACTTACCTAATCATCACCACGTCAAGGATGACACAATGGTTGTTTCTGATTCCATCCTTCCTTTGCCTGCATCCTGCTAGTAAAATATTTTCTAGAAGAAAGAACTCTCACCCTTCCACCTGAGTTGGATTTGCTCCTCATTTGGTTTTTAAATAACATGATTTTTTAATTCAAAGTGCTGAAAGGCATTATGATCTTTGTTCTTTTTGATGCTCAATTTGTCCCTAATTTGGCTGGTAGTTCCTGAACACTTTCTAGTTTTCTGGAACAATACCATATTCCCTTCAAATATTGCTTTTCTTTCCTCCTACCTGGTTTTTTTTTCCATGAACAGAGCTAAGAAATTCATGTGTTGAGACCATAGTTGGCTCTGATACCTCCAAGTGCAAGACAAAGGACCTTTCAGCTTCTCTCCTGGTGGCTACAAACATCCAATATTGACTCATTTCTTTAGCCTACAATTTGCACAAAATATTGTGTGAATTACTATATCAATACCACAATGGACAACAAACAGGGTAAAGTTTAAATTTCTTTACAATAGTATTTAGCCCACTAAGCATGCACAGTGAGAGTGCTGTGTCAAAGTGAGTTCATTTTTGCTTTCAATGTGTCAGTCAATTCGCTTCTATTATTGATTTGTTGTGTAATAGGGTTTGTCTATTTCTCTGTGTTCAAATTAGGGCCTTTTGTCCTATTGTCCTTTATGTTGCTTCACTTTGCTTTTGAAATATCAAAAACTTTATCATTATTCAAAAGTCAAAGCTATATAAAAATGCAGAAATCCACCCCTTCCTCATTTCCTCTTTCCTGTTCTCATTCCTACCCTAAACCCATCATGCAGGCAACCATTTCATCAGCATCTGGTCTATTCTTCCCATATTCAGTTTTTGCAAAAATTGTGTGTGTCTGTGTTCTTCTTTTTTATTTGTCTTATTTTATTACATGAAAAAGTAACTTAATATATGTACCCCTTTGCATTGGGATTTTTTTTACTTAAAACATATCCTAGAAATAACACTAATCAATAGAGTTCTTCCCTAGTGTTTTTTTAAATATTTAATTTTTAGTTGTAGTTGGACATAATACCTTTAGTTCACTTATTTATTTTTATGTGGTGCTGATCTAACCCAGGGCCTCCCATGTGCAAGGCAAGCACTCTAATGCTGAGCCACAACCCTGACCCAAGTTTTTCCCTTGTTTTGATTGTTGAATAATCACTTTGATGTGTGGAGGTACCATAGGTACCATAATAGATACATCCAATATTTTATATGTTGGTATTAGGGTGGTTTCTGTTATTTTACTACTACAGGTCATGATTTGATGATTATTTCTGTGCATATGTTTTTGTTTGCTTTATGCTGGTTTGAATGTTTAAAGTTTTAGCTTCAGGAAAAGGTTATAGGAGTCAGATTGCTCAGTCAGAGGATAAATGTTGTATATATAATTTTTAGAGATTGCAATATTTCCCTCAAATTTTTTAAAACACCATTTAAATTTCCAAAAGCAATATATGTGTCTGTGTTATGAGAAGAATTATGCTCCCTCAAAATTCATGTGTTCTGCTGAGCATAGATAAAACATGCCCATAAATCCAGACAGTCAAAAGACTGAGGCAAGAAGATCACAAGTTCAAGGTCAGCCTCAGCAACTTAGTGAGATTGTCTTAAAATAAAAAATGAAAAAGCTGGGGATGTAGATATATGATAAAGTATCCCTGGGTTCAATTCCTAATACATGCCCACCCCTAGGAAAAAAGAACGAAATCCTGTGTTGAAGCCATAACCTCAGGTAAGTACTTCAGGACTTCAGGATATTTTCGAAGATAGGATTTTTAAGAGAAATGATTAAGTTGATCTTGAACTTCTAAAATCCAGAACAGTGAGAATAACGATAGGTTATTTACCTCCTCAATCTGGGTGATTTTGTTACAGTAGCCCTAGAAAAATAACAACCTATTGTGAATTTTTCCAAGTTTTATCAATGATAAAAGTACAGTATTATTCTTTGTAAGTTTTTTAAATATAACTGAGCATATTTCCACATTTGAGGATTATTTTGCCTGTACTTGTGTGGGGTTCATGAGTTTGGTCCTTTTCTCAATTTTTAAAAATGTGTTCTATTTTAGAGAGATAACTATTGATCTCTCACACATGTTACAAATATTTTCTCTCAGTGAATCACTCATTATTCATTTGATTTTATTCTTTGTTGCACAATTCTTTCTTAATTTCATGTAGTAGAATCTATTGATCTTTTTCTTTATTGCACATGAATTTTGGGTCAGATCTAGAAAAGCTTTCCTAAATATAAGAAAGCTCATTTACAAGAAGCTCATCCATGTTTCCAAGTTTTCTTCTAACACTTTATATAGTTGATATCTTTTATATTTTTACATTTTAGGTTTTTCATTCTTGTAATTCATAGCATATGGTATGAGGTGTGGATCCAGTTTTCCCTTTTTCCATATGGGTATCCAACTGTCCCAACATTACAGACTAAAAAGTCCATCTTCTTCCTGGCAATTTGAAATGCCAACATTTATCAAGTAATAAATTTTTATGTTACTAGAATCTATTTCTACACTCTCTCTTCTGTCCCTCTGGTCTCTTGTTGTGTGCCAGTAGCAACTGCCTTCATCATCAATAGTTAGCGCACACTTTGTATCTGGTGAGACCATTCCCTTCATTTCTTTTCCATTTCCCCCTGCTCAGGGTTATCCAAGCTCTTCTTGGATATTTATTTCTCTACATGACTTTAAAATTAATTTCCTCATCTCCAGAAAATAAAACAAAAACTTATTAACATTTTTCTTGTAATTGAGTTAAATTTAATGCTAATTAGAGAAGAATCGATACCCGTATCATGTTGAGTATTTCTTATCCAAGAACAACTCATGTCTTTTTACCTAATGTTTTTAAGGATAGTTTGTAAACTTTTTTTCCAATTTTATCAATGATAAAAGTTTAGTGTTATTTTTTGCATAATTTTTTCCTCATTTACATTTTATGTACTTATTTTAAGTTTCAACTTTTATTTGCTGTAATTATAAATGAGTCTGTTTATCTTCCATTATATCTTGACATTGGTTATTTCCTTGAATATATGAAGGCTATTGATTTTTATAAGTTAATTTATATCCTACTATCTTATTGAATTCTTTATCTAATTTAGTTCTTGTGAATTGTCAAACTTAACTGTTATTTCATCTGTATATAGAGCTACTTTTTTTTGCAAGTCCTTACACTTTTAGCTAATTGTATTGATGATACAATAAAGATGGCATCCTTCTGTCATTTTTGGCATTAACAGAAATGCTTCCATGTTTCTCAATTAAATAAGATCCAAAATTTAGGTCAGAAATATATCTTAACTATATATATATATATATATATATATATATATATATATATATATATACACATGTACATATACACAAATTGTATAAAGAAATCTCTCAATTCTTACTAAGTACATTTTTCAAGAATGGATATTGACTAATCTTGGAGGTCTTTTCCTGGACATAATCATATGGCTTTTCTCCTTATTTAATAATACGATAAATTATGTTAATGAATTTTTTATTTAAACTCCTTACAAGAGCTGGGTATGTAGCTCAGTGGACAGTACTTGCACAAGGCCCTGGGTTCAATCTTCTACATCAAACAAAATAATTAATTAACTTAATTAACTTCTTGCATTCCTAAAATTTGCTATTGATGTTTTCTTTTACTATGTAGTGCTTGTATTTTTCTGCTAGTGTTTTATTTAATTTTTGCATCTATATTTTTAGAGTATATTCTTAAAATAATAATAATAATAATAATAATAATAATAATAATAATAATAATACTTATCATAATTAATCCTTATTAGGTTTAGGTATACTTATATTTACTTCCTAGAAATAATTTCAAAGTTTTTTTCCATTTTTATACTTTGAATAACTTATGCAACAATTTATGGAGCTTTGGATTATCAGATCTTTGTAAATTTGTAGAATTTCCCTGTGAACCTTGGAGATCCGGCACTTCAGTGTGGAATCACTTGTTAGTAACTTTCTCCATCTTATTTCCACTCTTGAGAAGGGTCTGATTAAGCTTTTATTTTAAATGGAGTCTGTGTTGATAAATTTTATTTTCGTACAGTGTAATCAATTCCATAGTTTCCAACTATACTTGCATAGAGTTTTGCAAAGTAGCCTATTTATGCCTTATTTTCCTTTTCACAGTGACTATTTCCTTCTAGTTTTTACTCATTTTGCATATTTGTAATCCTCTTCCCCTTTGTTTTGGTGATTAGGTTATTTCCTGGTGTTTTGTTTTTGTTTTGTTTTTTCCCTCTAAAAACTCAGCACTATGATTCTTTATTAGTTCTATTACATTAATCTCTTCTTTTTTCTTCATTATTTTCTTTGTATTTTTTTGGTAATTTTTCTAGATATTTGAGTTGAAAATTATTTTATTTATTTTTTAGTGGTTTAATCATTTAAGGTCATGAATTTTTCTCAGGTCACTGCTTTAATTGCATAACATAAATTGTGGTGTCCATACTCTTAGAAACTCTGCCATTTCAGTTTATACACCCCTTTCATCCAAAGGTTGTCAGTGGAGAGAGAGTATTAGATGGTATTAGTGTTCAGTTCCAGATGCAAGGACATTCCAAGGTTTCCTCACAAGTGCTAATGCGGGGCACCTTCTGAATCCTCAAATTCCATGAAGTTCACAGGTCAATCTCCTAACCCCCAGGCCATGGCCCTAGGGGTGAAGCTTTAGGAGATGATTAGGTTGTGAGTGCTCTGCCTTTATAAGACTCCTAGAGGGACAACCAGTACCTGTCATCAGGTAAGTAAACAGCAGGAAGGAACCATCTGTGAACCAGAAAGAGGGTTCTCACCAGACACTGAGTCTCTGGCATCTTGATCTTGAACTTCCCAGCCTCCAGAACTATGAGAAATTAATGTTGGGTTTTTGTAATCCATCCAGTCTGGCATTTGTTGACTTCGTTGGTATAGCAGCCCAAGCAGACTGAGATAGAGACCAAACTTTGGGTCAACAAAGAAGTCAACTTTGGTGAGCATTCTATTTGTGCTTAAGAAGAGGGTATATTATCAAGGTCTAAGGTTTGATATATATCCATAATTCCTACCTTATTGATTATATTTATTAGATCTTTATGTCCTTAATTGTTTCATTGTTTCCATTTGTCCAGAATGCCTTTGTTAATTGTCTCTTTTTTTCTTTCTTTTTTTAACAACTTTATTATTTTTTAATTTGTTGTCTCTTTATTCTTAGCTTTTCTTCATTATAGGTTTGTCTCATGTATCTCATAGAATTGAGTTTTGCCATTTGAGACAATTTGAAAACATTTAAGTAGGAGAATTACATAACATTAGTAAGAATTACTGTTAGAATAACATAATAGATATAATTTATAAATGATTTATGTGCTTAATATCAACTCATATTTTGTATAAAATTGACTCCGTGCTATTTCTTTTTCAATGTGCTTTGCCTCCTCTGCTCCATTTTATACTTTTTTTTGTATTTAGGAAAGCTAAAATTACATTTTTTAACTAACACTTCTTATAATACCCTTAGTCTGTTCTTCCTTATTTATTCTGCTACTTACTGTTTTGTTTGTTTTAAACAATATCCTTCACTCCCAGCTATAACCTATGCAGAAATACATTATTTGTTTTCTCAGAACATATAACAGTATACATGCTGTCCTTCTGCCCTTGTCCCCAGCCTTGTTTATTTACAGATTTACATTGAAATACATGCAGTGTTCACATTCCAGGTCTTGGTCCTGTCTGTATCCAATATGCTCATCCTGACATCCTCCCTCAGGGACAGGTAGTGACACCTGCGTCCTCTGGGGTCTTCTCACAGTATCATCTGGATAAGAAATATTTGTATCACACTTCCTTTGTTTTCCTGAAAATGTACTGCACTGTTATCCTGATTTACAGAAGTCTGAGTTTATCTCCACTGTAAGCTACCTGGTCTTTTTGTCTGGAGATTTAGAGAATGTTTTTCATTCTCTTTAAAACCCAATATGTTTCCAGTCTATGTCTTGGACTTTACTATTCTAGGCTTCTCTTCCCTGCTATACTGAGTGTCTTTTAAAGATGCAGATTCAAATAATCTTATAGTTTTAGAAACTCTGTCTTAGTCTACCATTTTAAATACTAGTTATTGGCCATTATAATGTTTTCTTTTCTAGGCTTTTCTAAGGCTTTCTTCTATCAATTATTTTCTAATCTTCTCTGTTTTGTTGTCTATTTTGTCTTCATTTGCTTGACTTTCATGACTTTCCCAAATGTGGTCAATATTTTCAGTCAAATCTCTTGATTTGAGTGCATTGTAAGTTAGCCTGGATTTTTAAGATGATTTTTGCTTTTCTGAGTTCACTCAATTCTTATTTCACATTTTCTGGGGATTAATGTTGGAGAGGAACTATTTTTGTTCTAAACCTTAGAACTTCTGATTTAAGGTTTTTGTTTCACATTTTAAAATGCTTGTTTGGGGCTATTTAATTCAGTTGGAGTATTATGCTCTTCTGCTTCGTGTTTGATTTAGGAAGAAGCATTTTCATCTACTGAAATGTTTTAATTCGACTGTTTTATTTTCTTTGTGGCCTCGGATGGATGCCGTGTGCCATTTTCTGTTCATTTTTTAAGTTTTACATTATTTACTTGTCCATAGGTCCCATTCTGGTTGTTTGGGTGACTGACAGCATTTCTCTATTCAAGCGCGCCCTCTTCTGTTGGCATAGGAAACTGTAATTTCTTCAGTCGATGGCCCCCGGAGATGGGGGTTGGTGCAGCATCTGATTTTTGATTCGTTTTTGTTTGGCAGGACACCCTTACTTGGTTATCTCCCTTTGCTAACAAACCTCCAACTGCCTCTGCAAAATGGCATCCACTTTTGCAGACATGGTGCCTTCCCCAGGCTGCCAGCCCGGCCCCATGCACCATGAGCCTGTCCATCCAACTCATCAGAACAGGGCTCTCAAGCTACCTGGCCCCAGAGTGTGGTTATTTTTAATTCAGGTGTGAACTTCTTTTTCTGGGGGGGCTTTTTATCTGTGGTTTTTACCACTGTGAGGTTTTCATACCCTTTTCCTGCTTTCCACAGTCTTTTTCTACCTGATTCTTTGCTGCAGCTATAATTTTGAAGTTGTTGAATGAGGAATGATGTCATTTGAAGTTCAGAGTATTAAATTATATCGTAGGTAAGCCTGTTTGTACATGTATGTGTGTATGTTTATCTAGAAATACACATATACATAAGAGAGAGAGAGAGAGAGAGAGAGAGAGAGAGAGAGAGAGAGAGAGAGAGAGAGAGAGAATCTGAAGTTTTATTGATTCAGGGAATTTTTGACTGGTTTGATTGTAAAAAAAAAAAAAACCCCAATTTTTAGAATTGCTAAAAAAATCTTTAAATTAGAGTTAGATCTTTTGGCTTTCTGGTCACTGTTGCCACTAATGCCACATGTGGACTTGGACAAGTCATTTAACTTCTCTGGATGCCAATTTTCTTTCAGTGAAAGAATATCTGTCTTTCCATGGATATTTCAATGCATTTAGAGTCTTCCCTTTCTTTCCATCTTTGTTGTTCCATTTCATATTCTTTTAACTCAGGCCTCGGAATTCCAAAGAAAACAAGCCCCGTATTAACTGAGTCTTGGCAAAATGTAAATATAAACTTGCTTCCCAAGCTGTTTTAAAGAGAACTGAGGTCTCTGTTAATTTGAGTTGCAGCCCTCTAAGGGACAGGGGCTCATCTGGGAGCTGCTGTGCGACCATGTTGGGTTTCTTTTACAAGGTCAGAATGTTCCCTCTCAAACTCGCAGCACCTCCTTCCCAGCTCAGAGTCCTGCCTCCAGATTAACTCCTACTCTATGAAATATCTCCCTCCTGGCAGACACCATAGTTTTAAATAAGCCAAAATGGGGAAAGAGCAGGGTAATTGCAAGGGGAAATATAAAAACATGCAAGGTCACAGTAACAGCTCTTGTTCAATCATGTGCATCTAGGCAGTGTTCTCAGTTTTCATGTGGCTAAAATAATAATACATACTCTACCCATAGGGGCTGAAGAGACAATGTAACAGGTGATGCATTCCAGAAGGGTCTTGCAGAGGTCATCTTGGCAGTGCCCTCACTTTACATCAAAATGACTCTTGCCTACTATAAACAGACACAAGTATTGAGTGGGTAGGGAGATTTTCCCAAGGTCAGAAGATGAGTCTGCCCCCTCAGTCACCTGATCCTGGGCTCCCACCACTTTGACATTCAGGAAGCTAAGCAGAGATAGACTTCCTTTTTCAGTATCCAATCTCCAACACTATTAATTGAAAACTCTCTCTAACTGTTACTCATAGGCTTTCTATCTCTCTGCATCTGCATCCGGAATACTGGCTGCAATGGTGACAATAATGGCAGATCAGCACAAATCCATAAACCCATACACACACACACACACACACACACACACACACACACACACACACACAGAAGGTGGGAAGTCAAAGGAAAGAGGAAGTTGTGCTGAGCTCAAAGATATCCTTGGAGAAAGGACCTGGATGCCAGAGGCTGGAAAGAACAGACTGGCACTACTTTCTGAGCACCCCAGAGCACTGCAGAAACTCCTCATCTACCAAGCCAGACTCACCACAAGTCCAAGAGAGTCCTTCTGAATCTTCCCAGCTGTCCCTGGTGGTCCTGAGTACCTGGGAAAACAGAACAACATACAAATATGAATCTGAGCCTCTATTCTCCTGCTTAGGATCATTTTTCATTTTCTCATTTCTAAGGCCTGCTAAGCTAAGACATTTTGATGCCAAATGGGTGTCAAATGTGATAAGAAGTTAGAGGAGGGACCCCCTCCTAAGGAAGTGGAAAGGGAGATTCTTGCCAGCCAGAGAGACCCAGGCAGGGTTCCATAGGGAAGGTGGGTTCCAGAGCCCTGAAGGAGCCATAGAAATACAAATATGTCCAGGGACAATCTTTTAGGAATAGTTAAGTGGCTATGCTGCACTGTAATAGAGCATGAGAGTGAGGAGGTGGGGTAGGACATACAGTCATTAGAAGGGTAAGTTGGGGGCCATATTGAGGAATATTTGGAATGTCAAACTTGTGACAATGAGCCACCTTCCTGGCCTCTGCTATTCTCTGAGGTCACCAGGTTTGGTATCTAGAGCACTCATCAGTTACCACCAGCCTGGTAATATTTTATACATTCAAAACTTATAGCTTTTAGAAGTGTTTCTTTGAATTAGAAGATAAAAACGACACAAATATTTCATCTTTGGATACACTATGCTTACTAGGCCTCATCTAACCTCTGAGTGGATTATTCTGATAGCTTCAGTGAGGTCCAAAATATTTTCCAGTCTTAAAGAAATACTGGCAGGCTCAGTTGAAGATCGGAATGTTCCTCTCCATGTAGGGTAGAAAGAGAAGGAAGTTCCCTACAGAAAGAGGCAATGAAAAACCATGAAAGTCAGCCTGCAAATGGTAAGCCTGTAGAAGTACTTAGGCTCATTGATGATTAATTTGAACTAGAGCTTGAGCTAGTTTGAACTAAAGTAGAAAAGCATATGTAGTAAGATGTCATCTTTAATATCATCAACTCCAGTGCCAGGAAGAAAGTGGCAGAAGTAAGACTCAAATCCAAGCCTAACTGCAAACCTGGGAACTTAGATTACTTCTTTAAGACTCAATGTCCTTATTTATTAACTATCGATATTAAGAGTAGCTACTCCTTAGAGTGACTCTGAGGATTAAATGTGATAACACACATAGAGATCTGAGGACCATCCCTGCACATAGACAGGGCTCAATGAATATTCAGTGACTCTTGTTGAGTGAAAAATTCAATATATATAGTCTAATAAAAGTTACTGATGATGAATAATTCAATAAACACTATTAAGAAAAAATAACATATAGATGATACCATTCTTCATGGCTCTTGATCTTGTCAAGGGTAGAGATAACTGTTTAGAAGAAGAAAAAACCTGCAAAAGCAATTAAACATCCCAAGCAAACAAAGGCCCAGTGGAACCAGAGACAATGGTGAGATTCTTTGAGGTTGCTCAAGACTAGGAGGCAAGACATCTGACTAGCCCAGACTCTGATGTTAATTAATGTGTAGGCAACACATCACTCTTCCAAGCCAAGGTGTATTTTAACTTTAGGATAGCCTCACCTGGATGACTGGCCTTGGAGTTTCTTTAGCTCTTGGGCTTTCTCTGATGTCACAATATAGAAGTTAACAATGTCTAAAGATCCTCCAACCCCAATGGCTGTAGATTAAAAGTTTGATTATGTTCCTGCAGTCTGGGCAGAACACTCAACTAAAGAACCCAGATAAACACCTTTCCAGCCAAGATTTAATACTTCTGGAAGGATGGAAGTCACATTTGTTTTAAGAGGGGTCAGTACAGCAATGACCTTCTATAGAAAGTAGAAGCTATCAAGATGTGGTAGCTCCAAATTGCAACAGGATTGCGAATCACCTCCGAGAGAAGGAAAGACCTTAGAAATACCTCTCTCCTCCTTTTCCTCCTATATCCCAAGGTCCACCCTTCCCCAGAGATGTTCAAAAAGTTTGGTCACAGATTTGGGAAATATAGTCCTGCTCTTCTTCCCCAGACTCAAGGAAGCCTCCCTTTTTGGAGTTGATATCTTCAAAACCCAGCAAGGGGCAGGCACTGGTGATACACAGTGGTTGATTCACTCAAGTTTTTTGCTGCTGTGACTAAAACACCCACCAGAACAACTGTAGAGGAGGAAAAGTTTATTTGAGGGCTCATAGTTTCAGAAGTCTCAGTCCATAGAAGGCCGGCTCCATTCCTCAGGGCTCAGGTGAGGCAGGAATAACATGTTGGAAGAGTGTGGCAGAGGGAAGCAGCTCACATGATGATTAGGAAGCAGAAAGAGACTCCACTCTCAAGATACAACCTGTATACCCCATGCCCATGCCCCCAGTGAGCCACTTCCTCCAACCACAGCCCACCTACCTCCAGTTACCACTCAATTAATCCCACCAGGGATTAATTCACTGGTTAGGTTAAGGCTATAACCCAATCCTTTCTCCTCCAAACCTTTTTTCATTCTCTCACACATGAGCTTTTTGGAGACACTTCACATCCAGATCATAATAGTAGTGCTCAGTATGATTTAGAGACCTCAATCAAGATATTGTGTAAGTTAAATTGCACAACAGAAGCCCCATGTTTAAACAATTCCACTGATCTCCTTGGCTAACAGGACCTCCTGCCCAGGAATGGCCCGCAGGGCTGCCCCATGAGCAAGTCCCAACATTACTCATGACTTTACTCCATTTCTATTTGGGCATTGGGAGACCACTCTCTCAAATTAGAGCCATTTCAATCTAATTTCCTCTCTACATCCCAAGGAGAATCAAGAGCCAGCTTGGGCACTCATGAAAATGTTCTCAAATATATCAAAATAAGTGGAAGAAAAAACCCTGGGTCCCTTGCTATCCTTCAGGGCATTCCATCCCTGACTGGGGGACTCTTCTGGCAGTGGCTAGGTGGATCTCCAGCACTCTGACTCATAATTCCCCCCCCCCAACACAAGGTGGCAGTCCTTGGGGTCTGTACTTTCTAGGCATAAAATTAACAAGAGCAGTTAAGCTGTATCAAATCCAATTACATATGGGGCAAACGAGATAAGCTCAGCCCTTGACCACTATGAGGAGGAGGAGTTTAGAAAGTCCCCTCATAGGGACATCTACTGGGTCCCTGGTACCAAGGCTCTTTTTTAAACTGACCAGCAGATGCTGGCTGCTCTTAGGGGTCAGGTGGCAACTCAGATCTCCAGGCTCGAGGCTTGTCTCATGTATATTTTCTGGAAAGTGTCCGGAGCTAACTCCAAGTGGGCAATGGGTGTGGAAGGACGCCAAGGGCAGCACATCTCAGTCTTCTATCCTAGCCCTCCCGGGCTGCCCAGCACTAGGTTTCATGCAGAAAATAATGCTCCTGAGCTTTGGTTTCTTTTTAGGTTGTTCATTTGCCACTTCTTCTAGACATAGGCTGAGGAAAACCAAGGCTTTCTGTAGTAGCTATCACAGCCTCTGAAGGAGCAGAGCTTCAAGGACTGTTAGGAGTCCCCTATCCCATCACAGTACCAGCCCTGAGTCTCATTTCTGCCCCACTTCACATTGGCTTAACAACTAAGGTGCCCTTAAACTGTAATGTGTTGCCCTCTCTGAACTGTCTGAGAAAAAGTCAACGTTTGAGGGCTTTGTCTGCTGATAAGGATTGAGAATGGGATGATAACCTTAAATAGCTGAGAAGAGAGCTGTCATGAGACCCAAAGACAAGACAGTCTGGATGGTGTGGGGGTGTATAACCAAGGAGGGCAGCTGAAAGTAGATAAATGGGCTAAATATAATGAATACAGTTATCAAGCACACCAAAGGGCTAGACACCGCATATGTGTGTCTGGTTAGTCCTTTCAGTAAAGGTATAAAGAAGGGACCAAGACAGAGTAGAAAACAGGCTGAAATGGGTTCTAAGATCTGCCCAAGAACACATCTGATGAGAAACAGAATCAGGACCCAAACTCAAGGCAGTATGATACCAAACAGTCTGCCTCTCAGGGAAACCTGAGTGAAAAGGTAAGTTCTCATGTCCTGGAGCATTCAGAGGATTCTATACAGTGTAAAGGAAAGTTCTAGATGGGATGGGAAAGTGGTTCTCAACCAAGGATGGTTCCCCCATAGGACAATGTCTGGACACACTTCTGATGGCCATGAATGGTCATGAATGAGGGAGTGATGTTGGTATCTAGTGGAAAGAACAAAGATACTGATAAACATTTTACCAGGTGAAGGACAGTCCCCCACAATAAATAATCATGTGACCCAATAGGTCAACAGTCTTGAGATTGAGAAATTGCAAGAGTGATTGTAAGATCTTTTCAGAATGAAATGAAAGGACTTAAATTTTCCCTCTGGCTGCATAGATGGAGTTCAATTCCATTACACAGTGTTTCTCAAGGAGAGGCAGGGAGGGGATGAGGATGTCATACCCACGTCAAGATAACCCCTTTAAAAACCCTTTGTCTTGTCAAGCAAAAAACCCCAAAGAAATTACCTGTATGTTGCCTCTTCTTCCTGAATACCTACCAATCTCATGCTCTCGGTATGAACCTACACCTTTGCAGCTAGCTAATGAATCACAGGGTCCTGGGGAACTGGGCACAGTGGACTCTACAGAACTCAAAAGAAGAGGGTGAAAATGGGTGCAATCTGGCCAGTTTAATGAAAAATCACTGCAATGAATGTCCAATTGGTAAAAGTGAGTTCCCTGAAAGGCCAATTTTCTAAAAGCTAATACCCAGGAAACCAGTGCTTAGATCAATTTTCTAAGTGCCCAATTCACTAAATTCACTAAGTTAATATGTTGGGATGTTTAATGGAAACATTTATCCACTTGATTTGTGCATGTAATGGAAAGCTCTTTGGCACAGTCTACTTTTTAACAGAATTTTCTTCTAACTAATTCTGATTTCTTTTGGATGGTTTTGAACTGGAATTAAAATTTAAATTACACTTTCAAATAATGTCATTTTACAATTCTGTTTTATTTCAATTGATTTTTTTAAGTTAGCTTATTTTAGTTTTGAATTAAAGTTGATTGGAAATTTACATCAACTTCTCAGAAGTTTGCAGAAATGTCCAAATGAAAGGGACTTGAAGATGCTCAGAAGAGATTCCCCACACAGGTCAGGAAAGGATCAATTTAGAAACTACACGGACAACATCACATTTGAAAGTGTGGCTACTAATGGCTGGAAATAATGAGCCAAAGTAGATTGACTATCCAAACAGAAAGCTAAAAATGCAAAAAGATCAGCAAAACAACAAAGGTGACATTTAAGAAAAGATTTCTAGTTGCTGAGCTGATTTATCAAAAAGGAACAATTTCACCTTTACTGCAAAATGTGGATTTTTATGTTACCGTCTCCCAAGTCAGTAGATTCTAGTCACTCTTTTACAAATACAATGCCTCAACATTTTTAAATAATGAGAATTTTTAGCCACTTCTGTTTCTTATCACATTGAAATACCACTTGCCATCTTTTAAAACATTAAACCTTTTTTAGTTGTGTTTGCCAATTTCTCAAACAGCATATCCACCTCAATTATGCATTCCTGGAAATTCAATATTTAAACTTAATTTTACTTTTATATACAAAAACATTGAAAATATATCAGAATTTCAAATTAAATTTCAAATTAAAGTAAATCTTGAACACATAGAAAAATCATTCATTTATATTTAAATTAGAAAACAAACTCAATCAGTTTTTGATTAGAATAAATCAGGATTTATATTCCAGAACACACAAAGAAATTCGGAGGTACCCATCAGCCCAAAAAGTTCCATATACATATTAGCATCGATTGAAAAGTTATCAAGTGAAATGCCGGAAGTTTGGTACTAATGATAAAATGTTTCTGTTGAGGGTGGGGGATTCCAAGGATTGAACTCAGGGGCACTCAACCACTGAGCCATATCCACAGCCCTATTTTTTATTTTATTTAGAGACAGGATCTCATTGAGTCACTTAGTGCCTGGCTTTTGCTAGGCTGGCTTTGAACTCATTATCCTCCTGCCTCAGCCTCCTGAGCTACTGGGATTATGGATGTGCACCACTGTGATAAGCAATAAAATGTTTCTTCATGTCATATTATTAGTCAGAAAATGAGACATTCATGTTATTTGTTAAAAGATTTCTTGGTAAAGTGGCTAAATGATCAATTGTTACAAAATATCCAATTTTGGTATAACTTGGCATATTAGTCAATAGGTAAATTGATTATTTTGCAAATTGGCTTTCTAATAAAGGCTTTTCAGGAAATTGATTCAGTATTAAAAATATTTGAAATCTGGAAAAAGAGGAAATTTCAGGACCAGGGCTTAAACCTTGGTGGCAGATCTTGGGGAACAGAGTCACTTGGATAAGCAGCACTTCTGAAGTTTCACATCATACATGAACAGCATGCTGGGTGATTGTGCAGAGGCAGAGGTACAGGGTAAGTTCCTGACTCCAAGCCCCCTCCTTGTGAAGGACACATCAAAACTACCAAGCTTCACCAATGCAAGCTACCGAGTGTATGTGGTGGCGGCAAATGATGAATACAGACTACAATTACCAAAGAAGTTCAAAAGAGCTACAGACAGACCAGTAACAGCCATTACATCACCAGGGAAGAGAATGCACCTAGATCTCATTCCCCTCCTCAGTTGAATGTATTGATATTTGGTTCATCAGAGGACTAAATATGGCACCTCCAGATTACATGATGTATCAGTTCAACCAGGAAAGGGAATTTTCCCAATTCAGTGGATCCATGTTGTAACAAGGACTAAGGGTTCCAGTCCAGAGGCTGGACTTGCCTCCACTCAGCCAACACGAGGTGCCACTCCACAGCTGCAGAGGGGAAGGGGACAGCCAGGTCCTGAGCCCTCCCAGGGATACTGTGCTTGACTCCTTTCACATGTCCACTCCTTTGCTCCTCAGCAACTCTATGAGTAAACAACTCACAGATTATATCCCCAGTGCAGACTCTTCCATGTCTCCTTTCCAATATCTGGTGGCAATGCTGTGTTCATTGCCTTGCAATGTTTGTTTCCCACGTGGCCTTCCCTGGCCTCCAATAACAGCCCTGGCAGCATCATGTATACGCTGTGTCAGGATGCTTGACTTAGCACATAATAAATCATATGTGCCGCATCCCGGCTGCAGCAAACTAGTGGGGGGTGACGAACAACTTGTGTAGATTGATACAGCAGGAGAGGGAGCCGTTTATTGTAGGACAACAGAGGTATTTATATATTCCATACAGCTTATCTTAATTAGCATAAACTAGATACATCAGTCAACCAATAAGAAATCTCCACACTTAATGGCTCACTGGCCTTACTTCACAAACCACCCCCTCTGGCAAAATGCCAGGCGCCATCCAGACTTGTTTACAGATCCTAACACATATGGAATCAGAGGACCAGGGTAGGTTTCTGGTTTTACTAGTCACTATATGTCAAGCACCTCACACAGATTATATAGAGCCAAAATACAGTGTTTGTTCAATGATGCAACTAATGACTAATTGAAATACTTTGGTAAGTATCATGATCTTTCTTCAGAAGATCATAAAACTAAGGAAAAGAGATTAAATAATCAACTCAAGGACATACAGTTAGTAAGGGTTTGAAACCCAGCCTCTCAGAATGGTTCCACTGTGCCATATGAATATTTGCTGAGCACCTACTGAATCCTAGGCACACTACTAGGACCCATATAATTTTCCCAACAGTTCTATAAGACTATTATTTTCACTCACAATTTAGAGATGATAAAATGGAAGAACAGAAGCCAAAAACAGAGAGAAGTGATGGAAAAGGAATTTGAACCCAGTTTTTTTGACTTCCTGTCATTCCACTATATATTAATGATAACATCATTACTATATAACACATATATTTTAGACAGGAAGAGATATCTCATGTTTTTGTTTAATTTATGAATGGTAAAGATGAGGTTCTGAGAAATTAAATAACCTGTCTAAATCTTCCTTCAGAAGACAATAAAACTAAAGAAAAGAAAATCTCACAGCTTGTCAGTGGCAGATCTTAGTGAAGGCTTAGCCTGTGTCATCCAATATGGTGGCCACTTGCCACACAAATTAATTAAAATTAAGTAAAACTTACAATCATATATTTAAGTTAATTGTTAATACTGTTGAAAAAAGAAGAACACCTGACATCAAGGTCATTGGAAAATTGGGTAAATGATAGGTTTGATGATACAATATTTCTGGAAAACAGGTTGACTAGTCCTGCTGTCAGGCTCAGAGGGAAGATTGTTAACAAGCTTTGTTGCAATTGTTCATTCTCTCATTTATCATATGGTACACAGTAACATATTTGTATTATCGTTTGTTAATATTTTTCATTTTTCAAATAAAAATTCTGTCATTTAAAAAAATAAGTTTCATGGACTCACCAGCCACATTTCAAGTGCTCAATAGCCACTTGTGACCACCATACTCCAGAGTACAAATATAGGACATTTCTACCACTGCATAAAGTTCCACAGGACAGTGTCAAATACTTACTACTTCAGAACAACAGCAGAGGATGCCCTAGGAGCTTATCAGAACTGCAGACTACCAGGTCACACTCAGACCTATGGAATCACAGTCTGCATTTTTACAAGACCCCAGGGAAATATGTGTGCACAGTGAAGTTTGAGAAGCACTGACTTTACCCCCCAAAACACTCTTCACTTTGCAGATGAGAAACTGAAATCCAAAAATACAAACCAACTTGGCTAAAACCACATATAGGTGGAGCTTGGGCCAGAAGCCAGGACTCAAGCCTCGGCCATTCTGCTTGTGAGTAGGCACCAGGCCAGAGAGGCCTTGGTGGCGCCTGGCAGTGGAAGGAGGAGGGTGCTGATGGCTGCCTCCCTGCCACTGCAGATAAGCAGATGACAATGACAACCCAAGGAGAAGGGGTCATGTTGGGGTCAGGCAGATCCAGAGGCCTGCGAAGAGAGGGAAGCTGGCTTTGGATACCTGTTGAACAAGAAGCCACAACAGAGAGTCTCCAGGCTGAAGCAAGAAGTGCTCTCCTGAGAGGCCAGGACTGCTGCCCACAGAGTGATGATGAATCTGCCTGTGTGCCATGTGAGAGCTTAGGGAGCTCCCTCTCCTAGTGGGGGATTATCTCCACTTGGGAGCTGCCCATCATGGTACTACCAAAGACTTCTCTCTTTTGTGTCCTCCTTATCCCCAGGCAGGAGTCTCGGGTCACCCATTCAAGTTCTTAGATTCACTTAGCAGAAATGGTCACCTAGTTGATCAGAGAAAGCAAGACTAACTTGCTAAAAATAGACAGGTTCTGGGTGTGAGAGGCTTTAAGACTCTGCCAACAGCCCCAGCTTCCTGCAGCCTCTTTGGGGCAAATTTTGGGCCTGGTCAATAGAGGATAAAGTACTTGAGAATTAGGGTTCTTTTCTAAACTAACTGTGTTGGTTGTGTGACTCTAGAATAGTATCTCGTGTGTGTGTGTGTGTGTGTGTGTGTGTGTGTGTGTGTGTGTTGCTGGGGATTGAACCCAGGGCCTTGTGCATGTGAGGCAAACACTCTCTACCAACTGAGTTATATCCCCAGCCCTAGAACAGTACTTCTTCTGCCAACTGAGAGCAGTTCTAGATATGCTCTCCACCTGCACTGTCTGATACAGTAGCCACATGTGGCTATTCAGCATTTAAACATGGCTAGTGCTGAAGTATGGGACCTGAACTTTTTATGTTAGCTTGTTTCAATTTAAATAGCCACATGGGGCTATTGGCTATCATATTGGACAACACAGCTCTGGGCAAATCTTTTCTCCTCTTTGGAACTCAGATTGCTCAACTGTAAAATGAAAGTGATGAACTAGGTGGGCAGATTCCAACTCTGAATGACATCCAAGGGAACAGGGCTCTTTGATTCCCTTGCAGGCAATAGTCCATTGCTGGGTGGTGTCTGCCAGCTCTTCTGTCCTGGGCTGCTACCTACCTTTGATGGTTTCTACCAAATAAAGATCCAAACTGTGTTCATCCTGATGTTTTCAATTTAGCTATTTTTTTAAAAAAAATAAAGAAACAAATATTTGCCCTTTGCATTTATCAGGATTTTTTTGTGTGTGTTTAACTGATACAGAATTTTAACACATATTATGGGTTTAAAACATGGCCACAATTCATTGATAGTTTCTATTGAGTTGACAGGTCCATATCTCCTCCCTTTAAATGTGAGTAGCTTTATGACATCAGAAGAACAAGGCTTGATAATGGCTAAAGATGGGTTTTACAAAGCCATGCAACTACTCTGTTCACTGGGAAACTCCCTCTTGAGTCTTCACCTGGGATACTCAGGTTTGTGTCCTGGAATGCTTCACAGAGTTCCTCTGCACTTGGGCAGCTGCTTAAACTCTTTAGCTTCTTCTGCAAATGGGATTCTTGTTGTGGTGATGGGAATATGCTTGAGCAGCCCTTATCTGTGGAAGGCCCTTTAGGGAATGGATTGAAATAAAAATCAGTGACTATATATGCCACAAGCATTGTTCTTCGTGGTACATGCCAGTGGACACAGTGCTTGTAAAGTGTTTTTTTGTTTGTTTGTTGGTTGGTTGGTTTTTTGTGTATGTTTAATGATGTGAATGTAAAGGTTTAAAGTGGCATTTTAGCCTTATGTCAGAAAATAGCCATATTGTATATGCTTTTGTCTGCATGCTCTGAAAATTGAAACAGCTCACCTGTTTAGATGATGGCAGTGGTATTGTAATTAAAAATATGGGTGCAAAGTCCAGAATGTACTCTGCTCCAGATGATGACTTCAAGATCTGGAGTCCCAGCTGTGGCCCTGTACCTCTCCCTGCATCTCACATTAGGCCATTTGGTCCAGAAGACACCTTCTGAGTACCTTCTTTTCTTTGGAGCTGTCTCCTGATCTTTGACATCTATTAGAAATGACCCTTTGCTTGTCTTCTCTCTCTCTAACCCTAGTATCTATCACAGCTCCCAGGTGGGAAGTTTTACATGCCCAACTGCAGGAGGATCTCTGCTCTCTCACTGTTTCATTCTCTCCCTCTCCCTTTCACACACACACTCTCCCACATTTCTCATTCCAGTTTAATCTTTACAGATGCTAAAATAGGGATAATCAACCTCTTAGAATTAAACTATTCTCTTTCTATTCAGTACTGTGCCTTAGTTACCATTTCTCTTCTTGCATTTTGTGTGGGGAAATGTCATGAATGGCAGAGAGAGGAGGGGGCAGGGAGAAGAGGTGGCTCTCAGAATAAGCACCAAGGGAGTGGCTGCTAGGCTGCCCTGCAGAGCACAGAGTCACCACATCCACAGCACTACCATCCCGAAGGGCCCCTCTCTCTTCCAAAGACTGAAATCAGCAGGCTTCATCAGTAAGGAAGAACCAGTGGTGTGGAGAGAAGGAACTCTATCTCTGGAATTCCTTCTTCTCTGTGGTCCAGGAAACTCAAAAAGGGCAGGGCACTACTCCATTTATCTTCCCAGACAAGTCTTGGGTACATGACATGGCCTGGGATCCTATGTTCCTCCTCTGATTTCTCTGTCACTAGGAGTTTGGTAACTCTAGGAACCCATGAGAGGCTCTGGGTGGGGCAGCAGAGTGAGTTGGGAGGAGTGTGTCCCTGCCCTGGAGCCCTGGAGGAGGGAGCTGAGCAGGCAACTCTGCTAGCAGCAGTGGGGGGGGGGTGAAAGGAGGGTGTTGTATTCAAGAATGCAGGGGGAGGGGGTTGGATGCGTCAGCCTTGTGTTTTTGTCATTTCTGATTTCTCAGGATGGGCTCAATTTGGGGGCTGGCCTGAGAGAGAAGTGGAATGAAGAGAACAAGAGGGCAGTACAGGAATGAACGCTCTGATATTTCCCCCTGGCTTTACCAGGCTCTCACCTAACCTTTCAACCTAAGAAGGGGTTTCTCAGAGTGGACAGAGCCTCAGGACCCCTCTGGCACTGGGATTTGGCTTAACTTCTCTTGACTGCTCACAACTTAAGCCTCACTTTCTCTGAAAAACTAGCTATGCCACTTTAAAAAGTCATGGTGAAGATTAAATAAGATAATAGGGTCTAGATGCCTTAGCAGAGCACCTGAGCAGAGGACATTCTCTGTTAACTCTCTCTTCCCTTTCCCTTATCACCACCTTCCTTCACGTCCTCTCAGCCCCAAAACAGCCAGAGAAAAGCCACAGGCAGAGGACAAGTTGCTGCAACACTAGTTCAAGGCACATAATCACCATGAAGTCAACCTTAATAGGTGATTTTTATTTTGCACCTGTCTTGAAGAGCTCGACTCCTTTCAGCTGGATGACTTCACTCACTTCAGGAGCAGTTGAGTGAGGTCAAAAGCAAAAGCACCTTTTATGTCCAGCTCAATTTGGAGAGCTGCAAACTAAGGTAAATGATTTGCCCACAGCTGTTCATGTTTAGCAGTGACCAAAGTGAGGTAACCATGGGTTATTCATCAGGGACAACCAGAATTTTCAAATGTTCTTCTGTCCCCCAAGGAAGAAGTGGGCTGTATTCACTTTGTATCATTTGCTGAGACCATCATCCTGCATGCATGTGTTCAGGATTCCAAAGGCTTACTGAGAAAGTCTAGCTCCCAGAGCTCCACACAGCTAACCCACAGAGTCTTGGGGAGAATGTGCCCCAAGGCAGAAGCTCTCCGGGGATGAAGTTTTCATCCACCCAAGAACCACTTCCCTGCAGCCTGGCTATTAGACAATGGCATACATTTGGAATGCCCAAGCGCTTGTAAAAGATTATTAGTAAGTAAGAGTGGATGATGATAATTAATTACGCACCATTAAAAAGAAAGTCCCTGGAGCAAAAGCATCAAAGGTAATATTTTACTGAGTTGACAATTTCTTTGGCTCTGCAACAAGATGACTCCTTGTCCTGCATCTTGTGTCTGCTCCTTTCTCTCCTATTCTGGCTTAAGGAATGCATCTTGACTTTGGACAACTTCTTTTAATTTTCACCTTTCTCCCCATACCTGATCCAGTAATCATTATTATTAAAACTTCACACCAGGGCCACAGACCTATTTCACAGCATGCTTTGATGGATTCATTTATGGTTACTCTCGTATTTTACTTAAGTCTAAATCAAAAGAAATGCACTTGGAATAAAGAACAAAATCTCCTGCCAGCTCACATGGAGAAGATTGTAGAAAGCAGACCACCAAAGACATAATATATCTCCTCCTCAACAAACCTACCAGTGGGGAGGAGAGGTCAACCAAGGAAATGGGTTAGGGTTCCTGCCTGAAGAAATCAGAAGTCCAGACCAGAAAACCCATCTGAAAATCCCTCCAAACTTTGTCTAAGAGATACACCCCCACGTCTTTAGAAAATTTTACTTCATGATTCTTTGGCAATATCTTTTCTTGTCCTGTAGATCCTAATCAGTAGACTTGGGACAAGGAAAGGTCTCTGTTCACTGAGTAAAGCTGACCACAGAGAGAACATCGCAGAATCTCATCATGGTCAATCTGAGAAGAAATCTATGTCCACATCTAGCAAACAGAGTACAGAGGCTGTGGAATCAGGGAGCTGAGAAGATTCTCCACTTTCTGGCCTTGTGACCTGGAATCTCTCTAGATATTAGTCTCCTTATCTATAAGAAAAAGCAGAGAAAGAATTCTTACCAAAAGGGGTTTTTGGGAAGTTGGGAGGAGATCATTGATATGTGTCTGCACCTAGCTCAGCTTCTGGGCATAGTGCCTTCTGCCATATTATATAATCACCATCTTGTAAGGATAGAGAAAGAGCAATGAAACAAGTCAAATTCCATTACATCCTCATACCCAGAAAACTGTCTGGACTTTTGTAGACACTCAATACATATTCATTGAATAAATCAATGTGATCACATCTTTTTTTTTTTTTTGGCTGGAGTATTTAGAATGTTGGTAGATTGACATTGGTAAGAGCCATCTGGATATATAGGAAGTGCTTTCCCATTGGCAAGTTGCAGAGATCTCAACAATCCACAGATGACCTTTTAGGATTGGTTAGTACTCAGACTTACACAGAATAACCTCACAAAACATTGTGGAGGGTTGACAAGACTGGATGGAGATAGTACTCCATCAGCTTATTCTGGAGAAGTGGTCATTTGCTTGGAGGGTGTCTCCAGAAACCACCAGCCCAACACTATCCTATTAGTCATGATGATTATTGATAGTGGTTGGCATGGGAAAGCTCTTAATCTCCATGTTTTTGCACAGTGAAAGCTTAATTCTCACTCACTCAAAATCCAATGTGACCTGGAAGGAGTTCTCCAACTAGTGACTAGCGTCCAGCTGTCTTTTCCACCTCGGCATTGTCTGTCGTGGTTGGCCCAGCAAGGTAAAGAGAGATGGCTGTAGCACAGTGGCTTTTCACTACCTGGACACTAAAGTGCACACGCCATTTATGATCAAGTCATTGGACAGAAGTAATCATATGGTTTTAGTTCAACTGCAAAAGGAGCATGGAAACATCCCATGAGCACTGTCTCCCCCACGCCAGGAAACTCAGCAGATGGGGATTCTGCCGTCTCACCACACTGAGTGCCAGAGATTGTGTCCCTCCTCTCTCTCCTTTAATGCTTTCACTGGAGGGTGCTAAGGAAAGCTTTTAGATAAGATTCACAAACACAGGGGCCTAGGGATCCCTGGGAACCATTTTCTCATTTGCTGATTATTCACATTTTCTCCTTTTTTCAGATGGAGAATGACTTTCAGAGGGGTTGCTGATACAATCTTTCTGGTATCTCTGTGGCTGGTTCTCTTCCCACTAACTCAGCTGAGAGTCAAAGACCACAGGAAACCCAGTGCCCCTTTCATCTCAGTTTCTCTGGAAAACTCAGGCACCCTTAGTTTCTGGAAAGTATAGAGACAGCCAGTTACAACCTAAATTGTCCTTCTAATTCTCCTTGCCCTGTCTGTCAAGACTGGGGACAACTCCCATCAGTTTGACAACCTCAGAGACCTTTATCACTGTTCAGAGAGGCCACAGCCCGCAGGTGAAAATTCAGTTCCTTGTGTCCAGCTTCTAATTTTCTGAAAGAGAGAAAATAAAGCTAGCTTGAGGCATCTAGGGGGAAGAAACATGCAATTTAAAGCCCTAGGGAATAAAAAGGTAGGCCTATATTTCAGGCTGTGACTTGGCCAAGTTTTCTCCATGAGTGTGAAGCTCTGGCAATCCTGAATGGCCCAGCCCCTTGCCTGTGGCCCAAGCCACACTTCCGTTACCTTCCCAATGCACCCCTTACCATCCCCAGCTCTCTGACTGCCTTCCATCTCTTTGGCCTCCCAGAGACCTAGAATTTTACTGCAGCAAACACATCAAGAGTCTTGTAAAAATTGAATCCAAACAGAAGGAGGTAAGAAAAGCTTTGTGCTGGATAAATAAAAACCTCTTTGTTAATTAAGGATCCACCGACAAGGCCATGGCCTATGTCAGGCAGCCTACACAGAAGGCTTGATTCTTCTGGAACTGAAAACAAGGAAACGGAGACACTTCCCCCATCACACTGCATAACTTTGTTCAAGGGCTGCTAAGTTATTCCCTGCTACTACATCAGCTGTGAGAGCCCTGGGATGTGTTAGGGTTAAAATAAAACTCAAGCCCCAACAGGTATTTCAAAAAAATAAGGTGTTAGTTTGTCTAAAACAGTTTCTCTCCTACCTCTTCTCTCTGGGGGTGGGGTGGGGGGGAGAACCCAAATCATTAATTTTCTATCTAGCCTTTTTATACTTTCTTCTCCTGTCCTGTCCAAACAGTCTAATCTGAATGAGGTTATGAGCAATTCACCCAAGATAGCTTGAGAATGTTGATTGGAAAAGGACCTACGGTGACACCCAAAGCCCAGACATCCACAAGACATTACATATGGCTCCACCTAGGAGATAGCTAGTGCTATTTTGCAAAATATCTTTGCATTCCAAAGTTTATATCAGTGACCATGTCCCACCCCACAGCCTCCCTGTACCATCATCACCTGGGCTTCCAAATCAGAAAGGCTAGGTCAGAGTTCCAGGTCTTCCCCAACTATAGACAGCTTATATAACTGCCTAAGACTCTTTTTTTGTTTGTTTGATGCAAGAAGACTATTAAATATTGGGGGTTAAATGCAGTAGTATGTAATGTCCCTAACACATTCTAGATAATCAGTTAATAAAACATGAAAGAAGAGCATCATGAAATCATGTTGTCATTATTCATATCATCTCCAGTTCCCTCTTCAGATCCCTTGAACAGAGCCAATTTATCCCCAAGGGACCTTAGCCCTCTCTAAATAACCTAAGAGGTAAACTAGAATAATTAAACTTTCCAAAGAGATGTGAATAGGACAAGAAGGATTATGATAGCCTGAGATCACTACAGGCTCAAACTAAGGCCCTGCCTTACAAAGAATTTCCCCTCTTTCGTGCATTTGAGTTCATATATATGATCATCCCTGTGCTAAGCATTGCTCTGTACAAGTTTTGTGTTGTAAGAGTCATAACTCTGCTGTTTACTGGGACCCTGACTGCCATAGTGTTTGCAGTTTGTCCCCTGAGATTTGGTCACTATGCTGATGTAAAAACCTCCATAACATTTCTAGTCTCAAAACAGATGACAGGCTGGGTGTGGTGGTGCACACCTGTCTCCCCAGCAGATCAGGAGCCTGAGGAAGGAGGATCACGAGTTCAAACCAGCCTCAGCGATGGCCAGGCACTAAGTAACTCAGTGAGACCCTGCCTCTAAATAAAATACAAAATAGGGCGAGGTCAGGGATAAAATTTTCAAAAACAATAGTCTAGAACATGGTCATAAATTGCTCCTGATGTCATTAAGTGTCACCATTGCCAGCTATCAACCGCACTTCGCAACATGGGAAATATGAATCCTTGAAAAGTAAAAAATAAAATAAATAAAATAATTAAGTTCATGTGGCCAGTGGGCCCAGGTCTTCTCTGACTCTAGATTTTCTACCCCCAACCAGAGATCAGGGCAGAATGAATACAAAGATGCCATATGAGGAGAGGACTAATGTAAATCGGATAGAGGCAGTTTTATGAATAGACACAAGGGAAAGAATTGAGGGAAGGAGCCAAATCCTACATCTGACACTTAGAGAATCAGGAGATTTTACCATCACATTGACTCCCTCCTCTTGAGAACAAAACTGTACTGAAAACAGACCACTAAGACAGGTTAGTCATCAATGCAGACAATGAAGGACACTCTGGAAGTTACCAGGCTGGTTGGTGCATGTACAAGTAGTCAGAGCCACAGATTGGAAGACCTCAAAATTGACCTTTTGCTTCCTACATCTTAATTCCCTGGTTCACACAATGGCAGGCTGAGCTTTGACACTGAAGGTCCTCTGTGCTGGCAGGTGACATCCCCAGAAAATAGCATCTACATATATTTTCACAAGCTTACTCATTCAACTCAGCCATAAGCAAAAATAGAATTATATCATTTGTGGAAAATGAATGAATCTGGAGAACATCAAATTAAACGAAACAAATCAGATGTAGAAAGTCAATTGTCAAGTCTTTCCTCTCATATATGAAAGATAAAAGAAAAATGAAGAAAAAAAGAAGTGAATCTCAAAAAAAATGGAGAAAGAATAGTTGAGTTTAGACTGATGGAAGAGAGGATTAGAGAGAAGATTCAGGCACTGAGAAATGAGACTGGTCAATGATGTTATGCCCATATATGTCTAGGTCACAAATGAACATACTAATACAATAATTACAATGACCTAAATTAAATGACATTTTTGGTACCAGTGACTGAAATTCAGCATGCTTCACCATTGAGAAACATTCCCATCACCAGTCCTATTTTTGTATTTTTTTGAAACAGGGTTTTGCTAAGTTGTTCAATGCTTTGCAAAAAGAGCTAAAGCTGGGTGCCCACAAAGCAAAAATACAAAGGCCTGTCATGGCCCCTAGCTTATGGAGCACTCAATAGGCACTAAGTGCCAACTATCTATGACTTCATTTAATTCTCACTATAGTATTGGAAAGCAAGGTGCATTAGCCCCATCTTAAAGATAAATACATAGTAGAGAAACTAAAGATCAATTCAAGCTGAGAGAGGTGGCACATGTCTGCTATCCCAGCACATTGGGAGCCTAAGGCAGGATTGTGAGTTCAAAGCCAACCTCAGAAAAATTGAGGTGCTAAGCAACTCAGTGAGACACAGTCTATAAATAAAAATACAAAATAGGACTGGGGATATGACTCAGGGGTTATGTGCCCCTGAGTTTAATTCCAAGTACCAAAAAAAAGAGAAACTATTCAAGCCTCTATAAATATATAAAAGCCAGAATACAAATGTATGATATGTACTCAAGACCTTGGTCCATTAACATTTATTTTATACTAGTCATAAAATCTAGGAACCTCCTGCAAGCTTCATAGATTTAATGCTTGAGAGTACTCCCCAGAGATTTTTGTTTCATTGACTGGAGCTAAAGTTCAGGTATCAGGGTAATTGACTCTAATGCTCATAATTAGGGATGCAATCACTTTTCTATTAAAAATCATGGAAACTTAGACAAAGAGAGTGAATTCACCTGCTCAATGTTGTGCATCAAGTCCACAGGAAAACTAGATGTGTGTCTGTACTTGTGTAACTCTCCAAAGAGATCTTGGTGTCCCCAAACAAAAGAAGACTCCATGAAGCTGGGGGGACACAAGCCAACCCCTCTGCCACAACTCACCCCACAATACTTTCAGGGAATAAGTGTATATAGAGGAGAAAATTCCAGGTGGTTTCTTTGTGATCAATGGACAATGCCATGCAAGGAAATAGGGCAAAACCCACTTCAGCAAAGGCAGAGGAGTGGCTGGGCCAGGATGAATGCTGGCCTAGAGGACAAACTTTTCCATGGCACATGAATCCCGGGGCTTCCTCCTCCCCATATGAGCCTTGCCTTATCACACATATGCTTGTTCAACTATTTATGCCCTTCTCCTCTTTTATATTTCTCTTGCACATGGATTTGGAGGTCTCATGCTTTGTCATTTCTTATAATTTTTTTGCAGCTTTCAAACTACTTGAAATTCAACAATGTGGAAAATTACATGTAGATGTTACAGTTTCTATTTTATTTTATTACCATTTAATTTAAATTTCCAAATCTCTCTTAAAATACCTTTTTTTTAATTTTTTTGATACTTTATTAACTCTTCAGAAGAGAGATTTCAGCTCCAACAGTTTTGCTCAATCCAGAAAACTGTGTTCTGTATGGTTCACTGAGGATATTTTGTTCTAACCACGTTTGCTTCTCTAATTTATATCCTCTAAAATGAGTCATTTTTTAATAGGGAAAAATGATTAATTTAATTTTCCATTTGTTCTAACTTTAATGAGTTCTAGTGATACAACTTAAATATGGAATGTCATCTAGAGATTTTTAAAATTACTTATTTGTATATATATTATAAAAGAAGACATGAGTTTTACCTTGATATTTTATAAACCTTTATTTTATTTAATTTTTATGTGGTGCTGAGGATAAAACTCAGGACCTCACACATGCTCGGCAAGTGCTCCAGCACTGAGCCATATTCCCATCTGTAACTTAGCATTTTTTATTTATAAACTTGCTTTTGTAATATTATAAAATAATATAGAACTACTATTGATATGAATTCTATAATTTGAGTAATTATAAGTTTTTTAAATTTAGAATGAAATGATATTCTATGTTAAAAACTTCATTTCATAGAGGACAATATCACAATGCCATAAACTACTTATATTTATCATAAAGTCTTTTGATCCAATTTAACTCAAAAGATTAAAAATTTCCACACCCTGCTCTTTAACGTAGGAAATGACAAATGAGAGGATCATGATAAAAGGGTTTGAAAGCACACTGAATATTTTTTTAAATCAATGAATGTACTAGTAATTTTTCATTCCTGGATTAAAAATACACAGGAATATAATTTCCAAGTTTAGAGGAGGAATATTTGTGTTCATTCGTTCTTTATGTATTAGTTTCATGTGTGTATATATATGTGACTGTATATATACATATATGCCCTTTCCCATTTCTGTTACAACGGAAATGTCTGATTCTAATTTTTCTTAAAGGAACATTTAGGTCAGTGGAATCACATTCTATCCTGATCACTGTACTTAAATTTCTGATGTTTTCACAAACTCAGCTGTTTTTTAGTTCTTTTTTCACTTGTTTGTTTGTTTATTTTTTGTCTTTAGCATGAACAAATAATTGTGAAGCTATCTCATTCTTTGGTCACTGAAACACAAAGAACAAGATGACACAGGAAAGCCAAAGTTGTGGGGAAGAAAAGCAGGACTTGAATTTTACATAACTACCTCAATCAGAGGGACAGACTGCCCTCTAGGACTTCTTGGGTTTCCCAGTAATGACAGCTTGATATCTGTGAAGAAGCACCTCTCTGGCTTCCTATTTCTTTACTTTAAGATTAAACAGATCTTAACTTTATGAAACATATAAATTTATTGATCATCAACAATGGAAAACTCTAAGGCTAGACTCTGGGATGAGGAGTTCTTTAAGCCACTTTGCATTTTCTAGCTTGAATAGTAATTGCTCTCTAATTTAGAAACTGTATGATTACCAAGAGTTTCTGAAAATATATTCTATAATTAGAAAGAGGCATATAACTCATATAAGCATATATTACATTAATACATCTGAATAAATGAAGCACATGAGATCACAAAACAAAAACATAGACCTAAAACTCCTCACACATCTATAAAAATCCTACAATTACAAAGTAAAATAACTGTCTTTTAGGTCCAAATCATGTGTTTTCAAAGTCTTGTAGTTAATATATATATATATATATATATACCTTTTTTATTCCAAATTTATTTCTGTGCATGCATTATCATAATTTGTTTGAAGTATCATGTGTTGATATAGTATTTCATTTCAAAAAATTCTCTTAAAAGAACTAAGAAATTTTCTTGTGACATCCATCACTAATACATTAGTACCATAGTTATATGGCAAATTTTGAGCCTATAGGAGAAGTTTACTTAAAATTTAAAAATTCTGTGTCACTGAAAAGGTAGGAGATATATTATATTAAAGCTGACCTTATTGTCTAGGAAATAGAAATCTGTCAAAGAAAATATATCCAGGTATTTGGTTATTTTTGAGGTACTGATCTGTGTATAATAAGTAAAATTTAATTGTATTTGCAGATTTATGGAACTGTGCTTCAGAATAAATATGCCTTGAGAAATAATATTAGTGTATTTAACTTCTACATCTATGTCTAGAAAATTTACATAATATGATAAAAATTATATGATTTGTGTAGAAATGCTTTTCACTGTATAGTATTTTGAGGAGACTCATGGATTTGGTATTTTTGCTTCAAGTATGTTTTGTTAAAAATCAACAGAACTTGGTTATAAAGTTTTTTGTTTTATATTATATCATCAATTAATGGTGACATAATTATTCTCTTTCAAGCACAACTATATATAAAAAAGTGATTCTTTTTCAAGTTGTCATGTTATCTTCAAAAATTCTTATCTTTTGTCAAAAACAATAAAATTTTGTAGTGCAGAATTACAACCTAATGAAGCCTATTTTATTTCCTCCAATTTTACTCATGGATCTAAATTCATATTAAAATGTATTGAATTTTTGATTGTGTATTATAAGCCCATAAACTAAGCTAACCATTTTATTTAGAGATCTGGATCTTCAAATATACAAGTCTGGATTTGGGGATGTGGCTCAAGGGGTAGCACGCTCACCTGGCATGTGTGTGGCCTGGGTTGGATCCTCAGCACCACATACAAAGATGTTATGTCCGCCAATAACTAAAAAATAAATATTAAAAATTCTCTCTCTCTCTCTCTCTCTCTCTCTCTCTCTCTCTCTCTCTCTCTCTCTCTCTCTTTCTCTCTCCTCTCTCTTTAAAAAAATATATACAAGTCTATTTTACTGACAATGAATTAAAGTAACAGTAAAAGAGAAGCATAAAATGAGATAAACATCCACAATAAAAAGAGGAGGTAATATCCAGTGACAAAAGACTTCCAAGAACTTCTGGAAAACAGAAAGTCTGGAAGTAGATGAAGAATGCATATGAGTTTTAATTAGGGCTTCCCAGGAGGTGGATTAAGACCATGACTAGGCATCTTGAAAGTCCATAAGTTAGTGTGCTTCAGATCAGCACAATGGAAATAAATGGAAGAAAGCACATTTGGGCACACAGAATCTGGGGTTGCAGTCTAATCTCAAAGGAGGCTTCTGCTTACTCAAAGTGAAATTATGGATTTGTCTTGCACTCTTATATATTTCCTACTTGAGACATGGAGTGTGATTTACATGAGCCCCAAACAATCTTGAGTTTAGGAAGCCTTAAATGGTAATAGCCAGAAAAACGATCTTCTACTAATGAAAGTATTCTGCTCTTTAGAAAGAGTTTTTTTTTCATTTTTTTTTTATTTTTCAAAGGTAATCCTGAAAGATACTGTACAATGGTGTTATTTTATTTCACTTTACTTCTAAATGAAGATAACTCATATTTATTTCTAGTAATATTTTGATAGAGGTTGGCCAATTTCCTTTTCTATCTGATTCACAAAAGGGACCTTTTCCAAAAGAAGGAAATGAATAGGTGTTTTATCACACCTTTGCTCTGAAGTTGATTGGAGTTTTCTGAAAAAGAGTGTAACTTAAGTGACTATCTTCTTGGTTAGTTATTTGCTTAGTTATTGGTCACTCTGTGACCTCAGGTGAAATGCCAAGGAAGATAGAGAGTAAAATAAGTAGAATTTATCAATTGATTATACTTTTGTAACCGAAGTAAAGTTTGTGAAGTACTATATGACTTCCATATCTCTCTGCCTTCCATTTAAAATCAAAACATAAAATTCATCTTTATTTTTTATGTATCACCAATAAGCTTCTAAAAATAAAATTTACACCTATTATTTTTCTAATCCTGTTCATGATTTCTCTATTTTCTTGATTATATGAATTTTTTATAACTGATACTAAGTTGATAATCTGTGTCATTTCTTGGTTTACAAACACTTATTGATTTTTGTCTCTTTTTAGTTATATTTGGCCTCCAGTGTATAAGGGAAGTCTGCTCCTTAGTCAGACTTCCGGTCTGCTCCTCCCAGCCCTGCTTCAGCCTCTCAGCTTCCGAGACCCTCATGCAGTTGGTTGTAAATTCTTCCAGAAGCTGTTTTACTGTCTACTTTTTAGAATTAAAAATAAAAATAAAAACTTAGAAAAGATACTTTAGGGCTGGGGATATGGCTCAAGTAGTAGCGTGCTTGCCTAGCATGCGTGAAGCACTGAGTTCCATTCTCAGCACCATGTAAAATAAATAAATAAATAAAAATATTGTGTCCATATAAAATGAAAAAAAAGAATATTTTTTAAAAGATACTTTAAAAAGCAAAATGTAGAGGGAGAAAGTAGCAACATTTTTTTTTTTTGGTAATTAGGCTTTTTAAAAAATTTTTAACATTTTTTTTAATGTGAGTCACCCACTAACACATCATCAAAATAACAGTTTCTTTGCTGAGTTCAGGTGACCAAGGAATAGCCACACCCTTGGAACAAAACAACACACACACACACAAAATAAAAAACAGAATTATTTTTAACCTGACTTTTTATATGATGTCTCAGATCCCCTTAACTTTGCACATTTGCTTCTTTGTTTAGTTGAATTGTAACTGCTTTTTGTAGTTGGAAAGAGTGTGACTATTAAACTTGAGACCTTTTATTCTGGGCGTCATGGTGGGTTCTGGTGAGGTTAAGTGGGTGAGAGGGTGAAGAGAAAGTGGGGGATTCTTTCCTATCGCAACATGAAGTTTCCTCCACAGTCTGCTCTCAGGTGCCAGAACTCAAGTATTTCTTACAGTGGTATACTTTGATTATTTTTACTTCTCCTTTACCCATAAGTTTTAACAGCGTTTTATCAAACTGCACTTATTAAGAACCATTTTTAAAATAAAGTTATAGTTTGCCTAACCAGTCTGCACTTATTGCTTATGGTTTCACTCACCTGCTATGCCTGTTTTTGGTGTCTGAATAACAGATATATTGTTTGCCATATTTTTTCCATTTTCCTACATGTATATACTGAAAAGAAAATTAGGTCTGGAAATATTTTATTTCTATTTAATACTAAAATCAAGAAAATAAAATTTAAATATGCTAAATATATCTCAATATTTTCTCAAGTAGCTATGCTTAAAACAAAGAAAATATCCTGAAATGAAAAACAATTGTAAGCTTCAAAAAAGCCAGAATGAAACCCAAGTATTTATCCTTAATGATGGATTATAGATAAAAAATACAGAGTAACCTCAAGATTTAAAGGAAAAATAGTATTCAACCTGGTATTCTAAAATGAAGCAGATTATCCATCAATGATAAATAAAAATAGATTTCCATAAATAATAAAAACCTAAAAAGCTATTTTCCATGCTTCATTTCAAAGAGAGTTACTAAATATAGAAGAAAAATTTTTTTAAAAAGGGAGCAGAGTTTTTGGACAGAAACGTGGTTTTAACTGCAGAGCTCAAGAAAGTTATGCTGATTCTGCAGTAGAACTTGAAAACAGTTTTGTTAGCATACCTCAGTCCTATCTTTAAAATTATCGTTTAATAGAAATATTAGCTAGTGAATAGTCAAGTGATTGAATGTAGCAAAAGTTAGAAGATTCTAGTAATCTATTTTTCTCACCACAAAAAAATGAATATTAGAAAATACAGGAGAAACAAAGTGATGAAAAAAGAAAGTTAAAACACACTAAACACAAATAATGGAAAGCCACGTTCTGTATATGAAATACAGTAAAATGTGCACTTTTTGTAAAATTTAATGGGATTGAAGAAAGTAGTATTGATTGTTCTTGATGGTAAGAACATCCCTCCATGTAGCATTCATGTCCTGATACTGGATGTCAGAAAGGCTAATAAATTAGAGAAAAAAAATCATTCTTACTTCTGGAGTGTTTTGTGATGAAAACTATCTTAAAATCAAAATTGTGAAAATGCTTAAGTGTTATTAACTTTCATAAATTTTCTGTTGACAAAGAATGCAACACATAATTATTTTTAAAAGAGAATAACTAACTGAGGAAGTATGAACACAGGGACTTGTAACTATTAAAAAATAGAGTGGGTGTGGTGGCCTGTACAGATGCTGTTACTCAGAAATAATAAAGTGTCCAATGTAGATTAAGCAAGAAATCACAGAACACATATCATAAATGATAATCAATGAAATGCTAAATCCTTTTAATATTTGATTCATTAGGCCTGAAGAAAAAGATGTGGCCCCATAAGATAAATTGGTTTTCCTCCCTTTCTCATTGCAATTAGAAAAAATAATGGAAATACATAAAACATTGTGAAGGGTCTTCTATGTATATATTTCAAGATTATAATCAATATAATCAGACAACTAGTAGTAGGTATGGCTAAATTTAGTTTCTTTTTAAAACATTACATACTTGCAGATAGAGTGTAGGCTGCTGATTTGGGTGTAAATTTTGAAAACTACTCTTTTATATGGCACTGGGGATTTAACTTGGGGTGCTTTATCACTTATATATATACAAAATTCTTTGATATTTATTTTGAGACCTGGTCTCACTTAGTTACCAAGGCTGCGTTGAAGTTGTGATCCTTCTGCCTCAGCCTCTATGATATTTGGGATTCCAGGAATGTACCACCACATCAAGCTTGGACACTACTTTTTTTTACATGCATCTAATAATCAAAATTATTTTAAATATTTCTGCCTTTTCTTTGATATAAAATATTCAATACTATCTTACCAAATTGGTTTTCACCCTAATATTCTTTTCTTGAAAATGCCAATATTTATGTTGAGTAGTTATACTTTTTTTTATTACCATAACAAGATTTACTCATTAGATTCTATCCTGAGTTAGCACGTCAATTTTATCCATGTTTTAGAAAAACAAATTGCTATAAATTTTTCTGGTCATGGTTTTAATAGAAGTACCCTTCTCTTAGTCATAATAAAAAAAAATGATAGGAGAAAATTTAGTAAAGTCAAAAGCTAAGATCCAACAGTTTGCCAGTTCTTGTTTCAACCAGATGTTTATGATTTGATTATTTCTCTTTTAAATTTCTTCTTCTGGTTACTCTGATGGCTTTTTCTATGATATTTAATAGTCAGCTTCATTTAAAAGCACAAGTTTATGTGAAAACCGGATACTCAGGGAAATAAATATCTGGAACAAATTCATACTACTCAATATGTTTCTCATGATTATATACAGTTTCCTCCCAGAATTCTAGGATTACAATTCATAGAGCTTTAAATGACTTCCATACCTCATTATATTTCACTATCAGCACATGCAGAAATAATTTATCAACAAATTTATATTAAATAAGCAGCAATTTAGAGGAAACCAGATATAATTTACACTTGTGAAATTAAAACAATATATGTGGAAATTTGCCAAAGAATACTTGGCATATTCAAAGAATAAAATGAAGAAGTTTACCAGAATTGTTGCTTTCCTTATGTGATAGGGCACAGTTTATTGTCATGTTTTTTCAAAAGACATTAGCATTTTCCTTATGAAAAAAATAGTTGCTATTCTTTGACATAAATTTTACTTGATTTTTTAAATTTTTACCCATTTATCTTGCACACTGAAAAGGTATTTGCTGGGGTCAGTGAGATACTGATCAATCAATTGTATTTTCAACTAATGTTATAAAATGCATCTCTGACACAATTGCTTGTTTTCATTTTATATAATAGCATCATGCACAATCAACATGAGAAGAGTTTGCTCGTTAATTTTGGTACGAATAGTGGGTTAGGTACATTGAAAATATGTTGAGAAAATTACATCTATAGTGGTGGAATCTCCTAGTTCTTTGTTTTTTATCTTTCCTATGATGCTTCTGCTCTTGATATTAGAATGTTAACTTTAATTTGCATTTTCCACACAGTTTCTTAAATCATAAGACACTTTGAATTGAGGAAATCACATATAGTAAGTTGATTTCATAAACTGATGTAAAACTCAATGAAAGACTTTAGCATTATTAATGTAAATTTTACCAAAATTCCATTATATCACAATGGTACATAAAGTATTAAAATTTTATATAGCTAAAGGTTTTTTTAACAATGAATGATAGTCACCCTAAGCAAGTATGTAGTTCCAATTATTCATTTACAGAACTTCATTCATTCATCATATAAGAGTTGACAAAAACCACACATCAGAGTGTCTATTTTTGGAAAACAAATTTGGAGAATTACTAACAATGCAGCATGCAATTTTTATTTATTATTGGTTCATCATACCCACATCTTACTCACATAGTAAGATTGTTATTCAATAAGTTGTAGCTAAAATCATGAAATACCACATACCATATTGTACAGATTATATAAATGCTAATTATTTCTTTATCCTTTTCACAAATATTTATCAGTCACTTACTGTATGCTAATTTGAAACAAGTCCATTATAATTATTTCAGATATTTTTTTAAAAAACTGCAAGACATCATTTGAAAAGAGCAGTATAGATTTCAGAAGTAACTACTGTTTCTCTAGTGAATAATGTGTATCGAAATCTGCTAAGCTCTTGGGGTATGCAAACATATTTGAGATGCATCAGAGAGTAAATATGAAAAAAACAGTACTATTTATAATGGTATTTAAATAAAGTGAAATATCATACCAAAGTTTAAAAAAATTAACTTTTGGGGAAAAAATGCAAAAGGGTGCACTAGTATTTGAAATAAGGTAATAATAATTTTTACTATAATTAGTTGTTTCTGAGTCTCATTTAACTCTTTACTTTAATTATCTATCCATTATGTTAAGAATTCCTATAGGTGTTAAAATATATAAGGTACACATATTGTGGTATGTGGTGTTATTGGAAAATATTGGTGTTCAGCGAAGAATGCCATCAATTTTCTGTTTTGCAATATTAAAGAATTATTTCAGATTTATTGCAATGGATAGTTTTGTTTAAAGGTAACAGTAGTTTTTCAATGTAGAAATTACTAAGAAAAATTTAGGTGTTCTCAAAAAGTCTGTAACAACCATATTTGATGAACTTTGTTTCATATGTATAAGTAAACTTGCTTCCTTAACCCAAACCAGACATCATTGGAATAACCTTGTGTAGTATCAGCACATACAAATTCAGATAAGGACTTTTGCATCTTTTCTTCTTTTACTTCCCACCTACAACATGGCTTATTTTTCATAAGCAAATTTCTATGCTTGTTCAACCTCTCTCACATCTCAGAATTCACTAGGAGAGATCCCTGACAATATAGAAACAAACATATCTGAGATAGTGTATATATTAATATATTAAGAAGTTCAAGAAAATATTGATCTGGCCAAGAGATGGTGTGGTAACTAGATAGAAAGCTAAAAATTGAAATTGAAAGAAATACAATACTCCTGAGAATTACTATGAATTATGTAGTCTTTGGAAGCAGATATTTTAAGTAGAAAGCTCTTGAGACTGATGTCCACTGCATCTTTTATAGGAATATTTGCTCTGGTTTGAGGGCCACCAGATTTTAGCCAGTAAAATTTTGGCTTGATATAGCATAATCAGAAAGCCCAGCATTCTCTTTTTATACCTAGGCATGGTTTACTAAACATTCACTGAGTTTTTGCACAGACTTTTCCCTTATTTTACCTAGCCCATTAGTCTTGTCACATTCAAATTCATTCATTCTTCAAAAAGTAATTTAATTAAATTCCCTATTGTCTTTAATTTCTATACTCTAAAGCATTTTATGGTAGTACCTAGAATCTTTATAACTACTAAGAAATCACATTCTATGTTTCATTTTTACCATTGTCTTTCTCATTTTACTTTCATTATGATTTGAGTATGTCCCCCAAATGCTCATGTGTTTGGAACTTAGTTTCAAAGGGAGAGAGTTGGAAAATAGTGGAATGTTTAAGTAGTGAGATCTAGTAAATTGTGGTTAGATCATTGGGCGAGATGCTGTTGGAAAGGGCTAATGTAACTTTCATGGGTCACAACATAGTTCTTATTAAAGCCAGTTGTTACAAACAAGCAAGTCTTTTTTCTGAATTTCTCTAACTTCCTGTCTCATTATGTTCTAACTCTCAAATGAGCCCTCACCATAATGCCACCCCATGTGTAATGCAGGTGAAGGAGCTGTCACAGGAGCTGAGAAGTTTCTGTTACAGTGCACTTAAATCTTCAGAACTACGTACTCAAAAAATATTTTTATTTATAAGTTGCAGTTGGACACAATGCCTTTATTTTGTTTAACTATTCATTTTTATGTGGTGCTGAGAATTGAACTCAGATTCTTGCATGTGACAGGTGAGCATTCTACCACTGAGTCACACCGCCAGCCTCTCAGAAAATATTTTTATGCATTTATATCTCTTTTTATACATTGGACTGTTTCTGGTATTTTTCTATAATATTATAAAACAGACTAATACAACCTCTGTTTCTTATTTCTAAAGAAGACAGGTGAGACTTTGCAATGTATTACTGAAAAATTCTGTAAAATCTTTAGAATAAAAACTGTTCTGCATCCACTGAGTGACTTTTAGTGAGTGATTAAATATCTTTGAGTCTAAGGCATCTTACTATGAGAGTGAGTAGAACATCTAAGTTTACATGTTAAAAGCTCTGGTATAGTTTAGATGGTAATGGCTTAGCACTTCTGATTCTTATTTGTTTTTATATTTCAAAGGTGATATCTTGTATTTCTTATATTCCTCATGGTGCTTAAGTTGTTGTATTACCATTTACTTTGGGACTCAAATATGTGGAATTTATTGTTTAGTAGAGCAAAAACAAGAGTGGTTCCTTAGAATATAGCAAAGACTCTATGAGAATGTTTTTCTATTTTTAATGGGAAGAATTGTCTCATTGCTAAAGATTATATAGGGAATTTAAATCTTGATGACACCCAATAATCAGAAATGGTTTGAACTGATTAGATCAAAACCATTAGAAAACCATGAATAACAAGGCAGATTAAAAAATAGGTTTTTCTAGCACCATTTTGAGTCTCCTATTAGAGTACAAATTATAGTATTTTTTACCAGGTAAAGGACTCAAACACACATTTACAACCTCCTGTAATCACACAAGTCACCATCAAACATAATACCATTGTAGGAAAATAAATGTAGATCTTCACAGGCAGAAAAATCAAATACAAAAAGCGCAATTTGCCTTATGCAAAAAAGATCTCTTCATTTAGGTCATACTTTTTTTAGCTCCCAGTAACATATTTTTTAGCTCAAGATATTCAACCAGAAGAAAGTGTATTTGTTTTATGCTAGATGAGTTAAGAACTGATATAATTAGAATGTAGAGTAAACATATTTTAATTTGAGTTTCAGTTGTTTCAAGTATGATGGCTTTCTCAGGAAAACAATGCAAGAGATTTTGTCCTCCACTTCACCCAAATTGTATGGAAAAATCATATTTTTTAAAAAAATTAAAAGTGGAAGCCACAGGCAATCTACAGCAGGTATTAAAATGTCATAATGAGACACCAAACTGCAGTTGTTTTTCTCATATTTTTGTATCATTGATTGCTGTGGAATTTGAATATTTAAAATATAAAAACTATATTTTAAAATAAACATAATTTTTTTTTGTATTTTAAGGTAATTTTAAGACTCATAGCCTAAGGTCATAATACACAGTATAATTATCTCACATTTTTTTTCTAATGTAATCCCAAGACAAAGGAGTTGGGATATATTTTTCATGGAAAAAAATATTTTTACTAAGTAAAATTATGTTGTTCCATGTATCATACTTTTCTGTGCATTATATGTTTGGCCTTAAAATTTGCAGAAGTGAATGCCTTGATGGGGCTGACAAAAGGTTTAGATTTTGTTGTCCTGGTGAATATTGTGGCATAATATAGGGAGGATGAACAAGAAGATTTCAGAAATTTTGTGTTTTTTGGCTGGAAACTGTTGAAAGGTAGATCATGGTTATTAATGAAAAAGACTGATTAAAAACAGCAATGTTTTTTAAGCATACATACGTAAACAAATTCTTTGTTAAGCAAAAATGCCCTGTGAAGCCAGGGATGGCTGAAATACATGATACTTAGACTCTGGTAATCTTAGTTCTTTTTTTTTTTTTAACTGTAACTAGTAAAATTTTCTACCTCAATAAATCTCACTCTATTCCTTTTCTTCCTTTTAAAACCAGAAGAGCAATACTTGTCTTTTTTAACTTTCTGGAATGTTTCCCAATTGGACTGCAATAAAATAAGCAGAATACTTTTGGAAAATATTATAAAGCATACAAATGGAAGTGAATAATCTTTGCTTACTTTGTGACACTTTTTCTTTCAAATGATGTTTTAGCTCCAAGTGGATTACTTATCTTTCTTAAATTACCTTTAACTGATTATATGTCCATTTTCCCCTAGCATTGGAAAACACACTTCATCCACTATTGGTCTCTTCCTTAAGTATTTACAAGTTTTTATTTCTATATCATTGTGTGTTGATCTAATTGATTTTTCTTCTCATTTAGTGTAGTTTCATGTATAATTTAATTGTTATAAATATGTCTATATTGGAGAGTGTACAATTTCTTCATATCTTGTTCTTTTTTTAAAAGAATTTTTTAATATGTATTTTTTAGTTTTCAGCAGAAACAACATCTTTGTTTTGTATGTGGTGCTGAGGATGGAACCTGGCCCACACGCATGCCAGGTGAGTGTGCTACCACTTGAGCCACATCCCCAGCTCTCAGACCTTGTTCTTAAGCATATGTTGCTGTAAACCCTGTTCTTCATGAATTATATGTAATGTTTATAAAATTGTGAATTATATTCAATATGATTTTTGTATAAATTCTGAGTATAAGAAGCTTTTACCCTATTGTAGATGAAAAGTCAACATTTTATGATAAGAAAGGTAATCTTTACATACAACCTTCTCAGTTTACCTCTTACTACTTGGTCCTCAGATAATGAGACTATAAAACTTTGATTGTTTTGTCGTAAGTATAAGGACTCACTCAACCTTGACTCGACATCCACTTCTCTAATTCCTGCCCTGAAATAACACTACCTATAGAATAACAAGAATGTCAGAATTTACTAATGTACATGAAAACACTGATCATTGACCTCATTCATAGAAAAATGAAAAGTCTCCAATGAGGATGAAGTCTGGAAGGCCATTATGCACACAAGAAAGATAAAGTTCTTCTCTCCTGTAAGAGCTACCTTTAAGTTTGTGGAAATTCAGTCTATTAAAATAGCTAGGAAATGTTAAAATGTTAAAAAGTTAAAATTTTAAAATTTATAATTCAAGATATGAAAATCTGGGGCTAATTTTCCTATATCTATATCCTTCTTATAACTCTTAATTTCACCATAAATACAAACAGAAAAAAATAATGATCTGACTTAAGCAAATTGTATTCCACACTAAGTTTATTTAAAATGTTTAAACATATTAACAGATGCTAGAGTATTATTTACTCAACAGTATGTTTTACTGTAACATAGAACATTTAGTCAAGTGGGACACTATTATATCTGTCATTTAACAACAGGATGCAATACATGAGTGTTAACATATAAACAAATATTCAGTTATAAAGACATATTGCATACATAAGGTAAATATAGGTTAAAAAAATGCACTGTAAACCTGGCATGATGGTCTATGCTTGTAATTCAAGCAAATTTGGAAGCTGAGTAGTTTCAGAAGTTTAAATTCAGCCTCAGCAACCTAGTGTGGTTTCAAGCAACTTAGCAATACAGTCTCAACATTTGAAAAAGTGGAGAGAGGGCTTAAGAATGTGCCTCAGTGTATAAAAATACCTAAACTTAAACTGAAATACAACAAAAAATTAAAGTTTAAAATATTACACTTCAGTGTTAAACATCAAAAATAGATTTCATATAATTCTTTTCTCAGTATTCAAAAGTGAAAATAATAGTTTTAGATTTAGAAAACACAATTATATTCTTTCAAAGATGATGTTTCTTCACTATGCATGTATGATAATTATTACTGATATTTCTAAAAAATAACTTGATAATGCTTAATAAATTTAAGCAAAAGCAAAAGACAACTACTTTTTTTTCTAAACTTAAATGAGTTCTGTATTTTACTGATCCTCATATACATCAAGGTGTAGTATATAGATAATAACTTTACTATACTCTCACATTTATTATAAATGTTACATTGTTATATAAGATATATATTTTGGACAAAATCTGTTAAATTTTCACTACTAGTATGAGTTTTCAGATGTTCAATGAATTTAAAATTGAAATACATTTTGGATATATTATTTAACTTTTTAGGGTTTCTGGGCACAATGAATTTTCCAAAATAAGCAGTGTTTAAGAAACATGTAGCTACATTTTTTTTTCATTTGTATTTTTTCTAACCAGTATGTATCCACAGGATCTGAGTATTGGTGAATAAATTTTGGAGGCATTGACACATTGTCAACTTTCACATTTCAAAACATTCTCTAAGCTATGGTTATTGTGGTGAGGATTAAATGTTGTCCCTTTCTTAGAGTAATGGTCTCATTTGTATAGTTTCTCTCCAATGTGTTCTCTCTGATGTCCAGTAATATATGATATATAATTTAAAATTTTTCTACATTCTCTACATTTATATGTCTTTTTTCCAGAATAAGTAGCCTTGTGGTAAAAATAATTGATTTCTTATTAAAAGCTTTGCTGCATTTTTTTTTCAATTTGTAAAGGTTCTTTTCTGTATAAATTCTGTTGTTAGCCCCACATTCTTTACATTTGTAGGACTTCTCTCCAGTGAGTTCTCCTGTGATGAATAAGGTGTATTTTTTGACCAAAAGCTTTGCCACATTATTTACATTTGTAGGGCTTCTCTCCAGTGTGAGTTCTTCTGTGGTAAATAAGTGTTGATTTTTGACCAAAAGCTTTGCCACATTCTGTACATTTGTAGGGCTTCTCTCCAGTGTGAGTTATCCTGTGGTAAATAAGGGTTGATTTTTGACCAAAAGCTTTGCCACAATCTTTACATTTGTAGGGCTTCTCTCCAGTGTGAGTTCTTCTGTGGCAAATAAGGTGTGATATTTGACCAAAAGCTTTGCCACAATCTTTACATTTGTAGGGCTTCTCTCCAGTGTGAGTTCTCCTGTGGCAAATAAGTTCTGATTTTTGACCAAAAGCTCTTCCACATTCTTTACATTTGTAGGGCTTCTCTCCAGTGTGAGTTCTGCTGTGGCAAATAAGGCTTGATTTTTGACCAAAAGCTTTGCCACATTTTGTACATTCATATGGCTTCTCTCCAGTGTGAGTTCTCCTGTGGCAAATAAGGTGTGATTTTCGACCAAAAGCTTTGCCACAATCTTTACATTTGTAGGACTTCTCTCCAGTGTGAGTTGTTCTGTGGCAAATAAGGTGTGATATTTGACCAAAAGCTTTGCCACAATCTTTACATTTGTAGGGCTTCTCTCCAGTGTGAGTTCTGCTGTGGTAAATAATGCTTGATTTTTGACCAAAAGCTTTTCCACATTCTTTACATTTGTAGGGCTTCTCTCCAGTGTGAGTTCTTCTGTGGCAAATAAGGCTTGATTTTTGACCAAAAGCTTTTCCACATTCTTTACATTTGTAGGGCTTCTCTCCAGTGTGAGTTCCTCTGTGGCAAATAAGGCTTGATTTTTGACCAAAAGCTTTGCCACATTCTGTACATTCGTACGGCTTCTCTCCAGTGTGAGTTCTTCTGTGGCAAATGAGGTGTGATTTTCGACCAAAAGCTTTGCCACATTCTGTACATTTGTAGGGCTTCTCTCCAGTGTGAGTTTTTCTGTTGCAAATAAGGTCTGATTTCTGATGGAAAGCTTTGCAACATTCTGTACATTTGTGGGGCTTCTCTTCAGTTTGAGTTCTCATGTGGCAAATAAGGTGTGATTTTTGACCAGAAGCTTTGGCACATACTTTACATTTGTAGGGCTTTTCTCCATTGTGGTTTCCTCTCTGGTAAATAAGACTTTTTTTTCTACTAAAAGCTTTGCCACATTCTTTATAAGTGTAGGGCCTCTCTCCAGTATAAATTCTCTGGTGGAGAACAAAGCCTGATTTTTTATATGATTTCTGGTATTCCCTCTCACTTGGAGTTTTCAAAATTTTCTTTTGTGGTAAATATTCAAGATTACAACTTATACATTTTACACTTATCACTTCATGAAATATATGTTTTAGGCCCTTTTCTGGTAAATATACTTGGGTATGATTAGGAGACATGGCTGAAATAGACAAAAATAAAAACAATACCTATTATACTGGGATAAACTTATTTTGCATATGTAACATGAAATTATGGTAAAGTAATTACATCAGGAGTGTAGCATATTAGTAATTCCAAAGTCACCATAAATCCAAATTATATATTAGTTGAATAAAAAATGTACAGACAAAATTATGCTGAGAATATTGCCAAAATTATTGTAGAGACCACAGTATCCAAGAGGAGTACATCATTAAGAAGAGTAATATAATAAAGTGTAGAAAATTATTATTAACAGCCTTTTTTTCCTTCATAAGATAGTATTGTGTATTTAGGAAATATTTACCAGCTACCTTCACTGTCAGTAGAACAAGAGAAATGTAAAACATATACAAACATTTCTGGCTTTTTTAAAGAATGTCCAAAAAATATTTTTTTGTCTACCATGACACAGAGACATGAAAATAACTAGTAGGTTTTGAGTGATAATACCATAAATACTCAACAAGGTTAAAGAGGCAATGGACTGTTAAAAAGAAATATGAACAAAAAATTCACTAAGAAATATACACATATATGTCTATAAAATTTATCATAAAAACATTTTTTGAAGACTATAAAAACCTTGCATAGCCTATGTCCATAATATTTGGATGAATTCAGCACATGACAGTCAAGTATATTAAATTGATTTTTATAATTTTACATTCATGTGATATGAGAATTTCCTTTATTGACAAATACATCTTTGTTTATCTATAAATATATCATGGTATTTTATACTATATACACAAGTAAAAATGAATAAATAGAATGAATTAACACAAGAATTATTTCATATAATTATCAATTTTGTTCTTACAGGTATTATATTCTTTCTACTAGTATTTATGAAGAACATAATACACTCACTATGTGGTATTATTATGCTCAATAAATAAAAATATGGAGACTTTCACTATAATATCAACTCTATACAAAACACAGTACCTGGTGAGCAAAATTTTGCTCACTAAATTTCTGAGTTTCACATGTGAATCAAATGCTCCTAAAACTTAATATCTGCCTGCCACCTTTCACTTAATTCAAAGCCATGCATATATTTTTTATAACACTTTAAGAGACAAAATATTTTATAACTAAATAATAATGGTAGATATGTACATATTTTTACACATTTGACATTGATGGGCACACACATTTAGACCCTAGCTTTAATATTGAGATAAATGTTTGCACTAAACACAAAAGCAGAGGTATGTCTTCAATTTTCTGATTTAATTGTTCATGGATACATATTTAGTACTGGCAATTCTGGATCTTTAGGTCATCCAACTTTTAATGTTTCATGTGTAATGCTTGAGATTACTCAAAAAATTCTATATCACAAATTACAACACAAGTCTTTTTTAAAATTGTTTGAGCCATGTCGTTTCGAAATTTCTGTGACTTCTCTCAAATGAAGTACTTTTGCACGGCCTCCCAATTAGCAAATATTACAAGGATAAGGTTTTTATGCTTTTTTCCCCAAAAATGGACCATATAATCTACTGATGGCTCCTTTAATGAACAAATAAAAATCAGTACAGGAAATATAAACAAAGAGAAGCATGGCTAAATCCAAGTGACGAAAAAGAAAAAAAAAACATTAAGAATTTAACATAAGGAGATTGACAGTTATGAATTACTCAAAGAACACTAAATAACTATTTAAAAAAGTTTAGGGAGTGAAATTGAAAAATATTAACATCAATGAGCACAATGTTTATGTGAATAATTCTTTAGGAAAAAATGAGAGAGGCATTACTAGTGTGCAAATTTGAAATTTTACCAATATAGGAGAGGCTTAACAAGCAGTACCAAGTTTAAGAAAAGTCTAAGCAACTTGTACAATACTGTAAAAATTAAAAATCTATACGATATATAAAGAGAAGTGTTATATATGTATATATACTGTGTTTTGTGTAGGGTTAATATTATAGTCAAAGACTCCATATATTTTTTCACATTTTCTATATATATTGGAAGTGTGAAAAGAATACAAGCATACCACAATAAAAAAACAATGATCCAGAAATTAAATCACTAATCAAAATAAAAAAATATATATATAAAAATCACAAAATAAAATTATAATGATTCATTCACTTCAAAATATTTATTATTACTAATGCATTATTTTAAAACACAAAACAAAAGAAAAAATGCTAACAGAATCGAATCTAAAAAATGAAAATGTCAAGTCAGTTCCAGCAGAGAGCATGGAAAGAAACTAAGCATAATCTGCTCCTAGAGGCCCTATTTGTTTAGAGATGGATAATGCTCCTGCCTTTTCATCTTATCCTTTTGTACAATTTTTAATCAATGAGATATAGTTTTAAATCATGAAATTTCTCATAATTCTTTTGGACAAGCTTTTGTTGAGTGAGCAAATTGTATCCTAATATGTTTCTTTTAAAACAGAAACAAACAAACATCTAGCCTCTCTTATATTTATATACTTTAAATATTTTTTTATTTACAGGCAATGTGTTCATAAAGTTAATACACAAAATTGGTCATCTGCATTGAATAGACATTTTATTCTCTACCAGCCATTACTAAAAAAAATATGTAATATATGAGGTTCCATCTGACCAGCATGACAAGATCCTATGCCTTTGATAATGTGGGAAAAAGCATAGACTGCTACTCTTATGCCAACATGTCCTTTTTGGACTCTACCTTCATGCATGAAAAATAGCAACTATAAATGTACATCAGAAACTTCACAAGCTGATTTCTAAGTTTTATTTAACCCTGGAAGATAAGAGTTCATCCAAACAAGAGAATAATCATTCTTCTCAAAAGAGGAGAATCATTAAAATAGGACCCCAAGATACATGAATTCTAGTTAATTCTAGTTACTTAGCGGGGGAATATAAAACCATTAACAGCCTCAGCTCAACAGGTGTTGGCTAAAATGGGGTTATAATGTACTCTAGATAACTTTGTTACTGCTTTGATTGATAAACTCACACAAAACTTTGTAAATGCTTTGGTTTTAATAACAATTTTGGTCTGTTTCTGTACACCATCTCTGGGAAAATCAGTACTGTCAGATCCTGGACTTTTAGAACCCATTACAATATCTTGACTCACTTGCATAAAATTGTTATATACCTGCAAAAATGTCTCATTGTTGTCTTAGCAGAATAATGTGTCCTTACCATCCACATAGTATTTAATAGGTCACCATCCTGTGCAATTTATACATATAAGATCTATTCCTCTTGATAAAAACAGTGATGAGTCAGTGAAGCTTCTCTTTAAGGCAGAATGTAATAGGTCGATATTCTCCTTAGTGGGTTTACCTGAACTAGCTCTACAAGATTATAAAACTTCTATGAAACTCACCTATGCTATCATGAACAGTATTATTCATGCCTCCATGGATGTAAATATGCTTAATGAAGAACAAAAACAACATTGTCAACTCATACTTGACAATCATGCTAAAATTGATTGTCTGTAATTGTTACATCATAAAGGATATCAGAACTTTAATAACATGTGTTCCTTCAGTTTAAGTTATAATAGTAATTTTATTTCAAAAGACTTAGATTACCTTAAAGATATCATTCATAAGGTTGAACAAGATGATGGATTTTGAACTTGTTTAATTGGTTAACTTCATGTTTACTCAATTTCATGTGGGTCAAAAATATTTATAGGTGGGTGTTTACTGATGTTGGAACTTCCTGTTGTCTATGTCTGCCCTATTTTTTGCCCCCACCAGCATTACGGAGATAAGTAATATTATTTATTCAAAAGGCCTTTAAAAAGAGGGGAGATATTAGGTATTCTGACCTTGGAATAGACAGGAAAGTGTTGGAGTGATTGTATCTGGCACCCTGAGTCCCAAAATTGTAATGCCCAATAGTTTCTCCCTGAAGCTATTAAGACAACTCCATAGGTGCACTATCTAGTCTCTGTGGTAATGTCCTTAGGAAGAAGGGGCTCTATATTTGTATTAACTGTTCCTAATCTTGGATAGCTAGCACTTGGGCTTAAAGAAAAACTGGGTTAGAATGTATTCATGGTATCAGAAGTTATGTAACTTTGGATTATTATATGTGCAACTGTTAAGAGGGGTGGCCAGTAATTTTCTTCTTTTTTCCTTTTCACTGTGTGTGTGTGTCTCTCTCTTCTCTTTGCTTCTTTAAAAGTTTCCTTACAAGAAGATTTGAAACAGATCATGCTGGCCCTCAAAACAAAAGGTAGGTTTTGATGGCTAATTTGAATAAACTGGGACATCATTAAAGAAGAAAACAGAGAACAGCAAGGAATTTGAAAATGTGATAAATGTAGGGCAGTATGTGTTCAATGATTAAAATCAAAATAAATAAACCTAAGCTTCTGAAAATTTCTTCTGCTGGATAACTACTCTTTCAACATTTTTTAGTTTGGTTTTCTCCTTGACATTTAAATGACTCAACTGTGTCCCCTTCTATGTGTAGTCTACAATAGTTTACATCACTAAATTATACTAGGTAATATTTATCTAAAGTGAAGAATATCTGTACTAAAAATGCCCTTATGCCCTTTTTCATTGAAACACAAATCTGAAACTCATTCTTATAGAGAAGTTCCCAGAAGATACTCTGCAACAGAAGTAAATTAAATAATAATTAGTAGTTAATAATTTTAAAGGGAAATTAAACTTACCTAGAAAGGCAAAGTTTCTATAATTCTCTAGCATCACATCTCTATATAAATTTTTCTGAGCAGGCTGAAGGCATTCCCACTCCTCTTCAGTAAAATCAATGGCTATATCCATAAATGTTAACAGTTCCTAAAATAAGAGTAGGTAAATAAATAACACATTGACCACATGAACATTTGCACAGTCTGTAATGTAATTAAAGTTGAAATAAGAGTTAGTAGACTATCATGTAGGTAGTGTACTTCTGCAGAAAAAGTGATTGAAGTTCAAAAAAGTATACATACACCACATTTATGAAACACAATATAAAACTCAGGCATTATCCCAAAAATATTTTTTTTCATTTTTTATGTCTTAATCTAAATTATACATATTTTTCAGATGAGAAAATCATGGTAATTTAGAACGGGAACCCTCAAATTTTAATTGTACAACCACTAATCAGAGATTTACTAATGTGTAGAATCTTATTTGTTATTTCTCTAATAGATCTAGCTATTCTGAATGTGTAGTGAGATCTCTAGTAACTCCAACATCAATGGTATAAGAGAAATTTTGAAATGCAACAAGGTAGACAAACCACTTAATGGAAATATTTAATAGTTTATTTAAGTTCAAACATTTTATGTTTTTTATGTGTGTTATTAATATAAAAAATAGCAACAACATTCCTGTTTGAATTATCCTTTCTACATTTTGTATTAACATACAAAATTATATATATGTATATACAAACTTTGATCGATGTTTATATTGTATGATATTTATAATAGAATATACGTATAGCTCTTAAAACAAATATAATTTGTTTTTTTAATTTGTTCTTTCTAATTCTACCTGACAGTAAAATAGATTTTTATGATATTATGAAAGCATGGGATATATCTTATCCTAATTAAAATCCTGTTCTTGTTGGTGGTTACAATGGTAGGATTCACTTACAAATATATATATATTATATTTTTATCCTTTTCCCTTTTATCTATTTATTTATTCATTTATTTATTTTTTGTTTACGATTGTGCAATCTACTGATCTTCTTTTCTTACCCTTCCCAACTTTATGAGCTTCAGATTTCACATATCAGCATAAACTTTCAACTTTTGGTCTTAAAGAAATGGTTTGTTTTACTTAACATAAAATCTCCAGATTCATTCATTTCCTAGCAAATATCATAAAGTCATTCTTACTTATGGCCAATTCATAGTTTATTGTGTACATAAGCAACAGTTTTTTGTCCTGTCATCATTGAATGGACCCATTTCATCATTGAATGGTTGGTTTTATAGCTTAGCTATTGTGAATTGTGCTGCTATAAACATAAATGTGGCTATGTCAATGTAGTATGCTGATTTTATGTCTTTTGTGCATATACCATGCAGTCAAAAAACTGGGTAAAATTGAGGTTCCATTTCTTTAACAATATTCATACAGGTTATTATGTTTCACTTAGACCTCTATACAGCTGGAAGAAGTGGAATTAATCTATACCTGAGGTAAAAATAAAACATACACAAAAAAATTATAAGCCATAAAATGACTAGAATTTATTATCAAATCATTCATCCCAATAAAAAGCTAATTATTTTAATATTTATTTTTTAGTTATCGGTGGACACAACATCTTTGTTTGTATGTGGTGCTAAGGATTGAACCCAGGCCACACGCATGCCAGGCAAGTGAGCTACTGCTTCAGCCACATGCCCAGCCCCTAAAAAGTAAAATTTAAAAACTAAAAGTAAAGAAAGTCTAAGAAAAAGAGAAAAAATAGAAGCTATTAAAGATAAACATAACACAGAGTTAGCAGTATCAATGCCAGTGCTTCTAAAAAGCAAATGAGCCCAGTCTAGTGATGGACAACTGTAGTTCCAGTGACTAAGGAGGATAAGAAAAATGGATCATAAATTCTAAGACAATATTATATATAATATTGTCTTATATATATTGTATTGAGCAACTTAGTGAGGCACTTAGCAATTCAGCAATACTCTGTCTCTAAATAAAATATAAAAAAAGGACTGAGAATGTGGCCTTATTGTTAAGCACCCCTGGGTTCAATCTTCAATACAAATTTTTTAAAAAGCAGATACAATTTAAAAAGCACTAGCAAATTTGAAATTTAAAAAAATAAAAAAAATATCAATTATACAGTATGTACTTGCAAATATAGGCATATATAATGATTTCTCACTTGATGGAAATATACTCTGGAAAATTTATCCTAAAAATCTTCTGCAATTTTCCAATTCTCTGAGTGCAATGACTGAATCTAGATGGTATACACTAGTACATGACTAAGATATTTGCTAGATCCATGGTTGTACATAAAGTCAACTGCTGACCAAAATACCATGATGCCACATGATTGATGTTATGAAGTAAAATCAATCAGGGTAAACCTCATAATTATATAAATGGTGGAACTACAGAAAACACTGACAACAAAACTCTTAAAATATGCTAGGATATTGGGAAAAGAGTGTGATAATAAAATGCTATTTTATCCCTTCACTCATAAAACATAACAACATATTTTGAGACATTAAATGCAGAATATAAGTTATTAATAAATAATACTGAAATATATAAGAAAGTACAAAGCTCAAAAGTTTATATAAAAAAGATAGGGTTCTCATGGTGGTGCACACATGAAATATCTACTATTCTGGAGTCTAAGGCATGAAGTTCAAAATTTAAGGCCAACTGAAGTAATTGAGAAAACCCCATCTGGAAATAAAATTTAAAACAGAGCTAAGAATATGCTCAACATTAAGACACTTTGGTTGAATTCCTAATATCATAAAAGAAAAAAATAGGTTTTTTTTTGTTTTCAAAATTATATAATATAATAGATTTAAACTTATGAATTACAAAATATTAACTCAAAAAATGTATTCAAATGAAAGCTGCAAAACTGACAAGGGGAAAAAAATCCTAATTTCCTCACATATAATCAAATGCTTATAAGAAGAACAAATACAACAAATTGCAAAAGAAAAACAAAAAATTATTGAAGAGTCACATTAAAAAGGATATATCTAAGTGTTCAATAATCATAAAAACTCAAAATCTTTAGAAATTAGATAACATTGAATAAAATCACATCATATAGATGAATTAAATAGTATTGATGAATATGTGGAATAAATGCATTCACAAAAAAGGAAAATAATAATTTAAGCTTTTATTATCTATTTGTAGAAACTGTTTTGTAAATCATATGTATATGATACACCCACACAGTATTCATAGACTAAAATTACAGCAACTGTACATGAGAGAGAATACAGCCACATTCTTCCAGAGTTGAAACCAAAGGGCATGGCTAAAGAGGAAGAAATAATAATTAAATTTTGTAAAATGTAAATTCTAGGAGCTAGACTATTTGTTGATGTATTATATCCAGTCTGACAAATACAATAAAATACCAAATATATTTTATGCTGATGTCACATGAATGTTGCATTTCATATGAAAGTATGTTTACAAAAGAATATACAGTATTTGAGAAAATAAAAATAAAGAAAAGAACATAAAAGACTCAAATATTCAACATATTTACAAAGGATAAAACTATTACACAAATGATCACTTTTCTCAAGGTACCCTTTAACAAAAACTGGTCATAATTTTACCATTCTTTACTTTTTGTTAAAAAATAAATCAAAGCAACAACTTCTAAAATTTTCTTGGAAAGTTGAATGTATATAAAATTAGACAAGAACTCTCTCATATATAAGAGCAAATGTACTAGTGATCATTACCTGACACTAATGCATGTTAAAATATTACAACAGTGTAGTAATTTTAAGATAAAGAAATCACAATACAGAAAACTACTTAGGGCAATTCATATGTATGCAAATATCTTTGTACTGATAATTATTATAAGTGTATAAATCAAAACATATCAATAAAATATTTAATGTTAGTGAATGCTATAATCCAACCTCAAGGTAGATGTTAGAATAAAAGGCATAGATTACAAAAGCGACTTGTATGCAGATGTGTGTGACACTGAAATTATACACAAGCATCCACCAAACAGCAGATATAAAGAGAGATAATTTTAAAAACTAAAATAAAAATAAATAAAAGCAGAATATAAGCCTCCCTCCATTTATGGATACACCAAATAAATACATACTCCTGTTCTGAGTCCATCGAAAAACTGTAAAGGAATTAGAGGCACACAAATTGCAAAACTGGAAAAAAAATATTGAGCAAGACATAAGTAGAGGGGCTATGGATGTGGCTTAAGCGGTAGCAAGCTCGCCTGGCATGCATGCAGCCCGGGTTCGATCCTCAGCACCACATACAAACAAAGATGTTGTGTCTGCTGAAAACTAAAAAAAATAAATATTAAAAACTCTCTCTCTTTAAAAAAAAAAAGACATAAGTAAAATGCACTTGAAGATTTTCCTAATTTGAGCAATATGCAAAATTACTGGAACAAAATGCTCAAAACCAGTGTTAATATAAATAAAGGAAGATTGATTTGGTTTTGAAATATATTATTTAACTCTAAATTGGCTGTAGTTTAAATGCTAATTTATCTGTACACACAGAGGAAGGAATAAGTATACATGAGTATTTACTCCAGGAAGGAAAAAAAATAAGTGGTTTTCTATGGAAAACCAAGATTATTCTAATGGAATAATTGACTTTATTCCATTAGACAAGAGTGAAAGAGGTGTTAAATCTTAAGGGAACCCCTTAATCCCTTAGAGGGATTTGCCACCATTTTCTAAAAATGCAAATAGCTGTTGCTGACAGTTGAACTTTTATCTAGACAGTACCAAAATATTAACAGAGAAATACAGACCACCACTGAAAGCCAAAGTGGCAGTTTAGCACTTCTTAAGCTCTATCACCCAGCTCACTTTACTAATAACATCAGACCTAATCCATTCTTTCTGTAAGTAATTTGTCCCAATATTAACTTTTTCCATTCAATAGACTACATCTGAAACCTCAAAGCATTGAAAGCACTGGTAACTGTGCAGGTGCAAATCTCCATAGAACAAAAAGAAGTGTTTTCACATTGGTGTGCAAACATTGTAATGGGCTAAAATCTCGAATATTAGTGAAGAAAAATGGTTACAATCACAGATGCCTCTTTATTTCTAAAATAGGTGCATATCAAATTTTTTCCAGTGAGCATAAGGCACCCTCCAACTATAAGATCTTCTGCATGAACACAGCTGTTAGAATGGCTACTCTCAAAAAGTGGAATAGTAAGTAGTACTGCAATTATATGAATATGGAAGAAAGAAACACTGTGCTAGACTATAAAATTAGTGAAGACATTTTTAATAAAATGGAAGTTGAGAGTTCTATAAGTTATTTCTTTGAGAAACTAAGGTCTCTAGATTTATACTGCTCTTGAACAAGAAAATCCCCAAGTACTTGTCTGGACTTATGAGAGGCATTAGATGTGCCAGCTGTGGCATCCTCATATTACATAGTTCTGAAACACAGTTCCAGGAAAATACCAGAGTATGGAATGAAAATGCTCTCATACACATTTCACAAATGAGCATAAAGACACTCTGACAGGTTGTCTGCCTCTAGAGACACAAAGGAAGAATAGAAACACATGATTTTTCTAAGATCAAGTGATTATTCTTTACTTTTCAATTATGTAAAATGCTTATAAACAACAACAACAAAAATTTTTGCTTTTTATTTTTTTCTACGGTACTGGGGATTTGAAAGAGCAGCATGTTAATTCTGGGCTACATACCCAGCCATGTTTTAAAATCATGAGACAGGTTTTTCTAATTGTCTAATTAGTCTACCTAAGTTCCTGATGTTTACCTTGAAATTGCAATCTTACTGACTTAGCCCACTTGAGTCTCTGGAATTAACATGCATGTGTAATTGCACCCAGAGAGAAAAAAAATACTTTAAAGTCTCATCCAGTTTTTGGTATACCATGTTCATTTCAAATATAATATGGGTAAAATGACTGATAATACTGCAAAAATGTAACTGATAATACTGGAAAAGGGGGAAGTTGTCATTGAACAGAAAGCTAAAATTTTATATATAAATGCAACTCACAATACAATGGTATAAATTTAAAATCACATTCAACAACTGTCTGAAGATTTAAAAAAAAGTTTAAAAGTACCAGGAATGTAGCAAAGTGGTACAGTACCTCTGACTAAATCCACAATACCACAATCTACAAAAATAAGGAGAATGAATTAAGGAGAAAAAAACACATGGATTTGTAATTATGAGGATCTCCTCACTCCAGAATCCACAACACAATCTGAGAAGATTCGGATATATTGCCGCAAATGTTCTCACATAGAATTTAAGATAGGGGCTGAAGATATTCTATAGGATACTATAGGACTTCCAGTGTCTACTGTTAATATTGATCCGGTTGACTGGCCAGTGAAAATTCATGGCTGACCTTTCTCAAAAGAAGACACAGAAATGCAGAAACCAAAGATTACACCAGGGATTCTAGCAAACCATTGCCAGTTCCCACCATAGTCAGTGCAGCCAGTTTCAACCAGACTCACCATCCAGTCTCAGGATTTCACTGCACACTCATCATTTACTCTCTTTTTAGGAACCACATGTCCTCTCTATAAATCACAAAGTACCTATACAGGAGAAAAAAAATCAGGTTCACTGAACATAAGTGATGAAGCCTAGAAGTGGATACCCACTCTGGCAGACTTGACACCAGATGGTCAAAACTTGCTTCTCTTTACTGAATGTGTGTAGACTGGACAATGTTTATATAAGGGGTCCTGATTGGACATAACTTATGTCTTCATATGCTCAATCTGAACCTAGTGAGTTTTTTGAGAGTCAGGAGATAAACTCAAATCCAGAAATAAATAATGTCACTGTTGTAGGGTCTTGTCTGTATACTTATTTATTTATTTATTTATTTATTTATTTATTTATTTATTTATTTATTTTGAGGATCTGGGAATTGAAATCCAGCTCCTCAGGCGGCATCAAATTTATGGCAACGTATCCGTGGAGAAGTAAAATCCAGCCAACCCAGAAAAGCATTTACATTTAAACTTGCATATGAGGCCTTTTGAATGTGTAGATTATGTATGTAAATATATTATTTATGTATGAAACTAATACAGTGATAATCATGTAAAATTTCAGTTAACTTCTCTTGTATGAAAATAGATTGAACATTAAAATTATATGATGTGGAAAGATAATTATTTTTTTAGAATTCATATAAAAATAGTAAAATTGAATTTTATAGTATAACCCATAATTTCCACAATGTGAAAATTACCATTATGTATTTAAAATATTACTAATAAAGTATATGTATTTTTGGAACAGAACCCTCAAAACTATGTCAGGAGTTTAGAAAATCTCAGTTCACAGAACCGTATTTGCGAGTTATGCTTATCCTCAGTTCAAGAAGATGAAGGACATGATCACTTCTTTTTATTCTACAGGTGAATGATACATTTACTTTTTAACCAATATTTCTCCTGAGATATAAAAAACTAGAGAGAAACTGCCCTGAGTCAGGGCAACGAGATTTCACCAGAAAGTGTATGGTGTGTGTATGTTTGATATATATATATTTCCCCAGATCCAAAGATTTTAGACTATTATTTAAATTGACTAATTGAATATTCTTATTTTTATGACATGATCTTAGACCCAATGGCCTGTCTATAACATTTTCTTTTTATTTATAGGATGAAATCCCCTTAAGAAAGTGAGCTTGAAATGAAGATGAATTGTGTTGCTATCATGATGTCATACACATGTAATCCCAGGTAGAGGATTTAAAATGTTGCTTCTTTAAGAATACTACTAAAGCACAAGAAATAGAAACAAGAGTCACTAGGTGGGATGAATTCAAACTGAAAAGATTCTTCTCAGCAAAAAAAAAAAAAAAAAAAGGTGAGGCGAAAAGTGATACCAAAGATAGGGGCAGATTTTTACCACATGCACATCAAGTAGAAACCTAATTTCCAGGATATATAAATAACTTAAAAAACTTAATACCAAAAAACAAATTTTCCAATCATTAAATGAAATAGACTAAGGAACTGAAGAGACACACTTTTTAGAAGATAAACAATCAATAAATCAATAAAAAAGTTCAACATCTCTAGCAATTAAAGAATTGCAAATCAAAACTACTCCAAAATTTAATCTTACTCCGATCAGAATGGCAGTTATTAAAAATACAAGCAAAAATATGTGTTGGTGAGGATGTGAGAAAAAAGCCCCACTGTAAAAATGTTGGTAGGACCCTAAATTTGTGACACCAATCTGGAAAAAAATAAGGAGATTTCTTAGAAAACTTGGAAAAAAATTGAAATTTACCCAGCTAACCAACTCCTCAGTTTAGACAAACCAGAGCTAAAAACCAAATAATACAGAGGCATATCCACATCAATGTCCATAGCAAAACAATTCACAATAGATAAACTATAGAACCAATCTATAAGTTCTTCAATAGATGAATGAACAAAGAAAATATGGTCTATTTACACAGTGGAATAATACTGAGCATTAATAGAGAATAAAATTATGGAATTGGGAAGAAAATGGATGGAGTTGGAGAATATCATGTTAAGGCAAGTAAGCCAATCCTCCTAAACCAAAGACCTAAGGTTTTCTCTGCTAAGTGGATGCTGACCCACAACCACAATGAGGGAAGTGGGAGGTAGCATGGAAGAAATGAAGAAACTTTGAATAAGACAAAGGGGAGGGAGGGGATGGTACAGATGGCGAAATGAGATGAAAATCTTGTTGTACCCAAAGTAGAGTTACATGGATTTTGTAACTATACTTTCTGTACAACAAGAGAAATAAAAGTTTGTGCTCCATTTGTGTACTATGAAGTGAAATGTATTCTGCTCTATTAGAAAGTTAGAAGAAATTAATAAATTAATTGATTTCTAAAAATTCAGGAAAGAGACTTGCATTTCCCTAGATCTATATGAGGATATATATATATATATATATATATATATATATATATATATATATATATATAACATATTTAGTGTATTTAATTTATGAACAAATTTTTTTCATATTTCTATAATTTTTTTTAAAGAAATGACAACAGAAGCATTACAATTCTTATTTCTTGTATAGAACACAATTTTTCATATCTCTGGTTGTATATAAAGTATGGTGATACAAATTTGTGTCTTTGTACATGCACTTTTGATTATGGTCTCTATCACCTTCCACCATTCTTGCATCCCGTGTCCCCTTTCTTTTCCTCCCACCCCTCTTTTTTATTGAGAATCTATCTATTTCTCTCATGCTCCCCCTCCCTACCCATTGTGAGTCAGCCTCCTTATATTTGGCATTTTTCTTTGAATTGGCTAACATCACTTAGCATTATCTTCTTCAATGCTATCCATTTACCTGCAAATGCCAGACATGATTATATACCTAGAAGACTCAAATATCTCCACCAGAAAAATTCTAGATCTCGTAAATAAATTTAGCAAAGTAGCAGGATATAAAATCAACATCCATAAATCAAAGGCATTTCAGTATATCAGTGAAAATCTTCTGAGAAAGAAATGAAGAAAACTACCTCATTTACAATAACTTCAAAAAAATACTTGGGAATCAACTTAATGAAAGAGGTGAAGGGTCTATACAAGAAGAACTACAGAAACCTAATGAAGAAAAATCAAAAAAGACCTTAAAAAAATGGAAAGATCTACTTTGCTCATCAATAGGTACAATTAATATTATCAAAATGACAGTACTACCAAAGCACTATGCAGATTTACTGCAATTCTGATCAAAATCCTAATGGCATTCCTCATACAAATAAAAAAAGCAACAATGAAATTTATGTGGAAAAATAAAAGATTCCAAGAATAGCTAAAGTAAACCTTAGCAGACAGAGTAAAGCAGGTGGCATCACTATACCAGACCTTAAACCACACAACAAAGCAATGGTAACAAAAATAGCATTGCATTTGAAAAAAAAACTGCAGATGAATGTTACAGAATAGAGGTCACAGAGACTAACCCACAAAATTATGATTATTATATATTAGACAAAGGTGTCAAAACATGCACTGGAGAAAAGATAGCCTCTTCAACAAACCACCATCTCTCACCATGCACAAAACTCAACTCCAAGTGTGTCAAGAACATAGGAATTAACCCAGATACTCTGTGTCTAATGGAATAAAATACAGGCTCTATTCTTCATCATGTGTGATTAGGCCCCAATTTCTTTAATAAGACACTGATAGCACAAGAATTAAAACAAATTATCAATAAATGGGATAGAATCATACAAAAAATTTATTCTCAGCAAAGGAAACAATCTGTGAGGTGAAGACAAAGCCTGTATTTTAGGAGGAATAATTTACCCCTCACATATCAGACAGAGCACTAATCTCTAGGGTACATAAAGAACTCAAAAAACTAAGCAAATAATACTAATAGTGATGATGATGATGATGATGATGATGATGATGATGATAACCCAATCAAGAAATGGGCCAAGGATCTGAACAGAGTTTTTAGAAGAGAATATACAATTAATCAACATTTTTTTAATATATATGATTGGTTATGGCTCTCCCTTTTCAGTACCAAGAACACTTCTGGTTCAGTTTCTAAGGAGGGGAAACACGACCAAGAATTATTCTCAACTCTCCTTTATAAATTATCAAATACAATTATCTATGTCATTTTCCAAACATAGCTGGACATGGGAAATATAGGTTTAGAGCAGAGAACATTTTTATTAGAAACACAGTGTAAAAGAAAGAAAAAAAAACATAATTATTTGTGCCACATTGAACCACAAGAGAAATGGAACCTGGAATTCAGAAAAGAAAGATTCAAACTTTTATACTTTGGAATGTGGATGACATGGATACCTAAAGTGAAAAGGTTATTACAAGCTTTTGAAAGAAAATTTATGTGAGTGGCAGATAATGGTTAACCAAATAGAATCTGCACAGTGTATTCCAGGGGCTTTGTCAGCTGTGCACAACAGAACATACAGGTATTCATAGCCTCATGAAGAGCATTATTCATCTGTGCCCTCTAAAATTATTCCCATAGTACAGATGAAAAAACATGGGTATCTGGATACTAAATGGCAATTAAGCAGCCCACAGAATACTACCCAGATACAGAACTGTATGAAATTTCTTCAAAGACCATCAATGTATTGTCAGCTCCTGACACAGGAATGTTAGTCTGGGGAAATATTATTTTCTCTGCATTTTGAAGAGAGTGCATTGAGAATACATTTCAGAGGCAACATAAATACTTTTTTCTCTTTCATATTAAGAAACTCTTCAGAAACAGAGCTCACAAGACAGATTTCTTAGAAGGGTAAATGCCTGAAGATTACAAAACAACAACAACAAAAAAAAAACACACATCAGTAGCCCTGAATGACTCAGTAAGGAAATAAATCTAAAAGGCTTATAAGAAACTGAAAAGGAAAAAAGTAACTATTTCTAAAAATAAATATATTCATTAGTTGCTATCTCCACAACTTTTCATTAGGTAAACAACAAATTATGTACGAATATTTTGGATTGGCCAAATTTTATTCCATATGATTTTATATTAAATTCCAAAGTCCACATAATAGAATTCATGATTCATTGCCAAAAATATTACAGAAAAAAATTTTAAGGAGTTGATGTTTAGTAAATATGTCATTTAACAATTTTATTACCATATGATTTTAAAGAAATTTATTCATTTTCTGGCAGCCATAGTGTAGAGAAATTTCTTATTTATTTTTCCTGTAGAAATTAACAATGATAAGCCCTAGAATCAACTTTAAATAATCTACCCTTACAATTATACAAGAAACCTATAATAAATGATGAGTTAAAAAACAAGTCAATTTTAAAAAATAATTTAAACGTTTTTATTTATTTGAAATCAATCTCTAGCTGCATTTTCTGGATCCTTTTCTCATCTTTTAAGCCAAAATTATATAAAATTCAGAATTTTGAACTTCATATTTATACATGAGTATGTTTATTAACTATAAAAATTCAAAATCTTTAGAAATTTAAGAAACAAAAAATAAAAACCCATCATGAGAAAAATTAAGTAATATTGATGAACATTTCAAACAAGCTAATAATCATTAACTCAAAAGGAGTTTAAATTAGTATCTATTTGTAGAAACTATTTTGCTGTTAAATATACATGATACTCCCCATCACAGAGACTTACTGAAATTAGAGCATATGTGATCATGATAACATGTAAGTATGCAATGGTACTCATCCAAACACTTGAAGCCCAAGCTCAATACAATATACATCTTAGAAGATATAAATAATAATCTGAAGGAAAAATGGTCACTTGGGCCAGTAACATTTCATAATATATCCAGTTTAAAAAAGAGCATAAAACACTATGTATAAATTTTACATAGGTGCCTTATGTAGGTGGTATTTCACATGTGTACATTTTTAGAAACAAAATATGTAGAACTTATGAGAAAATAAAACTCACAAAAGGCACATAAAAGACTGAATTATACATCCCATGTAAATAATAAAACTCACCATTATAAAGGTGATAATTTTCCCCCAAATTAACCAACAATATATCTCACTAAAACTTCTATGTACAAATATGAATGTATAACAGTGAAGTCTACTTTTATGTGTATTCTATAAAGCAATTATTCAAAAAACTATATATAAATATATGATAGAAGAAAATAGGAGAATAGGGAAAGGGGAACTACTGGATACTGAAGGGGAGCAAATTATATTTCATGTTTTATGGTTATGTCAAAATAAACCTTACTATTATATACAAGAATAATGCAATAATAAAATAATCATCAAGCTGTACTTTAAATGAAGTAAGAAACAAAAGCATAAATTTTTAAAATTTATCTACAAAGTTATATGTAACTTTAGCCAAAATCCTTTTCAATTATAAAAGCAAAAAAAGAACTTATCATGGCCTACTATTCATATATGGTGTGAAATTATAATATTGCAATAATAAAAAAATCACAATATAAATAAGATCCCCATATGAATACATATGTATGTAAAAACAGAACGCTTTATTGCAATAGCAAATCTAGATAAATCAAACTATAACAAAAATAATCTCAGCAACTTAGCTAGGGCCTTTCTCAAAATAAATGTAAACCTGCTAGGGCTGTTTACTGATGAAGAGTCCTTGCTTCCTCAATGCTGAAGTATAACACCAGAGAAGTGCACCAAGGCACATTTAGAGTAGATAGTAGAAGCTTTATTAAAGGACAGTAGAAAAGACTTCTCCCCAGAAGAAAAAGGGGACCAAAGAGGTAAAATCCATGAAAGGGATTTTTTTTTAAAGTAAGGTCTTTTTAGCTTTTTAATAGCTAAGGTCTTCCTTCAGCTATCCCACATTTCTGTCCTTTGTTCTGTTATCTTGCAGTGTTGGAATGTAGGTGGAAAGATCCAAAGTGTGGAGGACAGGTGGCCTGAAGGAGTAATCTGGGCTGGAAGAGTTTTTGGATTACCATCACTATGATAACTGTAAGCTGCTTCATTAAAATTTCCTAGGGATGGGGCTCAGGGCCTTGGGGACATTTTCAATTCTTGTTATCCTGGACTCCATTCTCAATATGGTTTTCATTCTTGATTTTACTGGATATTAGACCCAATTTGCCTAACTACACTAACTACATATCTATAAATGTGGCTTCACTACCAAGGATATGGCTAAGTAGTACAGTATCCCTGAGTTCACCTAACTTTAACAAAGTAATAATAATGAACAAATTAAAAATAAAAGAATCTCAAAATGAAAATTAGCTAGCTCAAAAGGAAATTAGGTACCTCAAAATGAGAGTTCTTCTCCTGCAGGAAAATGGATATTGGAGATTTGATTTTGATAATTATTCCACCTGTCAATCTCCAGCATCTGGTAAGACACTGGGATGCAGGAACACACCTGCTACATAGTATTTTATGCAGATTCTGAGGATTCCCTTTGAGTATAAGGAGGACAGCAAAGAGTCTCTGCCACTGACATGTTCCCGACCTGGTTGGCCAGTAGGACTGAAGAAATAGTGGCCCAGTGGAGGAGTTAAGCCTGCAGACTCCAGAGACTGCCCAGAGTCGCAATCTGCTAGTTCCTGTTTTCAACACAGCCAGTCTTGTGGTTCCAATAGCCTTTCTCCACCAGCCTCCCTTGCAAGGCCAATGCACACTCACCATTTCCTGTTTCTCAGAACTAGGGCTACTTGGGATCCTCAGTTTCTGCAAAGCAGAACAACATGTGACTGTGAAGTGTGAGACTACAGATGGCAAAAATGGAGGACTCAGGAGATAAGAAGTGAAAAGCCCACCCTCCCTGATGACACACGATTGGACAATTCCCACAAAATGCTCTTGATTGGAAAAAGCTTCAGATCAGGAACATTGAATCTGAGAGAAGTAAACAATTTTTTGAGTGACAGGGAATATTATCCAATCCAGGCATGAATAAAGGCTAGAATCTCAGGTCTTTGCTGTTTTTTTTTTTTTTAATCTGAGAAATGTACCCCACCCAGAGTCTCAGGCTGCTGTGATTTTAAGACAAGGTTGTTTCCCATAAGTGGGAACTAACCCAACCAACAGAACATTTTCATTTAAACTTACATATAAAGTAATTTGAGTTTATGGATTATATATGCTTGTATATTATTCAGGATTTAATATAAAATAATGACAATAATTATCAAATTTTATATATTTTTTGATATCTGTTATTTTGGTGACAGGTTGAACTTTGAACTGGGAAGAAAACCCCTAAAAAAAAGTGCCCAATAAAAACAACACAAAAGGGGTTGGGATTGTGGCTGAGCAGCAGAGTGCTCACCTCCCATGTGCAAGATCCTGCATTCGATCCTCAGTACTATATAACAATAAATAAGTGAAATAAAGGTATTGTGTCCAACTACAGCTAAAAAGAACATAAAAAACATAAGGTAAAAATGAGAAACCAGCCTCTACCTCAGAGCAAAGACTGTCCAAAGAAGGGGGCATGACTCTTATCCTTGGAAAGACACACCTGAGCACTCCTAGGCTCATACCCACCCTGCTGAGTTGTTTATCTACAAATAACAGGAAAGATCTGCTGTGCCTGGTGTCCCTGACTCAGTCAGGCTAGGTGGGGATCAATAGCAACCCCCTAGCCTCCACCAATCAGCATGAGACAGGGAAAATTTCTGGAATTTCAAATGACAGTTCCAGTAGTAGTTTATGGTGGTTGATAAAATTTTGGGAAACCATATAGTGCTGAATATACTCCCCTCATGGCCTAAGCCAATCTGTTCAAATGAATCCCCATCTTGTACTAACCAATCATCCTTACCCAACTTGTTCCCACCAGTGAATGTGCTAATCATGTTTTAGAGTATTTTTATGATTTTCCCAAGGTGTGTGATGATTTTCTAAGAGATGCTATAATGTATGTGGGGTACCTACCTTCCCCATAGAGTTATAAAACTGCTGAAAACCCTGGGCCCAGGTCCTCTAAGCCACCAGTTGCTGTGTGTGTGGAGGACTGACCTAGCTTGCAATAAAAACCTCTTTGGTCCTTACATTGATCTTGGTCTCTGGTGGTCTTTTGGGGGTCCTCCATTTGAGCATAACAATCTCTCCTGAAACCCATGGGAAAAGAATTCAGCACTCCAGTTCTCTAGGACTGTAGGTTTATAGCACAAAATGTTACAAAAGGGGGGTGACTTGAGAACTTACACGAACAACAGGATTTTTACAAGCATTATACAAAGAAATGTAGTAGGTTAATGGTCTAAATGGTTTAGCACTTAGGGAGCAAATTTAGATCACAACATCAGAATTTATGATGCACCACTAAAGTTTCAGAGTGAGTTGTTATTTGGTCAGGAAAGCCAGAATTTATGAGTCATCACTAAAGTTTCAGGGAGAGTTGTTATCTCATCAGGGAAAACCAGACATGGGTGAGTTCAAGGCACTGGTAGGGATTTCAAGCAAGTTTACAAATCACAGTAATTTATAATAAAGCAGAAATTAACTTTTCATGCCTTTATGATAAGATGGCTCCAAATATTAAAAGGAAATTAGGTTGGATTTTTTACTTGCTATGGCCATAGCTTTTAAAATACGTGTTGCATACTTTAACAAGTATGAGAATTAAATTATTAATATTAATTACTACTAATTTTTTAAAAAACTGAATAAAATAGGAAATTAGATATTTGTTATTAAATGCATAAAAATTTTGATCAATATATTGATAATATAAACATGGAAAATTTTGACAATGATAAAAAGACATTTAATATAAGGGATTAAATATTATAAGTCCCTCATGTTCAGTGTGTCAGTCCTTCAATAATTTTTTTCATTTTTTTAGGTCACTTTGAATTACACTTTGGAAATGTTTGTTAGGTATACAAATTTAAGCTTTTGTATTTTGTAAAGTAGAAAAATGGCAGATTTGAGCTCCTGTCAGGATTTTAAAACTTATAAGCCATGTAGGGCATCTTAGCAATTTTTTTTTCATATTTGCACATTGTCCAATTCTAGAGAAGAATGAGATGGAGACATAGTCTACTCTTCTGAGCAAAATAGAAATTGCCTTAGAATATTTCCAAAGCTTTTAACTTTTCTAACATTTCAGAATTGTTGGTGATTTAAAAAAAATTATTTATTTTAAGAAATGAATTGTTTGAAATTAATTATTTATCTTTCCTGCATTATTTTACACTTTCATTGATTTTTTTAGAAGAACTAACAGAACAGAATTCCAAAAGTTTTCCATGTAAATTTACAAGTATGTTTCTAATAATCAAGATAGAAAGCAGAAGCAAAACATCATCTAGTTTTGTGGTTCTTCCTCAAACTAGATAGTTACTTATTTATTTCTGCTATTATTCACTAGGTTCCTAAGGTTTCAGAAATCACCAACCAACACAGAGAAAAGTCGTTTTAGTTTGTTTCTCACAAACAATTCAAGCTAAAATACATTAGTATCACAGTAGTTTCATACCAAAGTGTATTTCTAAATAATAAAAATATGTATACATAAACATATAAATAAATATAAAATAAAATATAATATTAGAAGGATGTTTTTTCCCGGATAATCATTTTGTACATATTTCCCTTTAGACACAGTTCTGGGAACAAAGTGTCACAAATAAGACATAAATCCTACATTGGTACACAGAGTAATTAAAGCACATACTAAGAGCTTGGTATAAAACTTGCCATAGAGACATAAATAACTAGAGAACATTATAGATAATTATACCTAAGTGCTAAGCAGCAAATTCATAGTCTTTAAGTATAGGAAGAGACAAGTTATCATAGCAAATTTTATAACTCAGTTGCTGCTAATATAGAGAGATAGATATTTATTAAGAGATGGTTTTATGCAGATTTTTGGTTTAAAAAGGGAAAGATCAGATAATGTAGGTGATTTAAACATGAGCAATAATATTTTTCTGCATTCAGTACCTTTTTTGCAGATATATGAATTATAATTAATTCTAACCAGTAAAATGCAGAAATAGTGTAAAGATTATTCACTAGGAGTAAAATTACTTAAAAACAGAACCAAAACTTCCATTCCTTTCCGAATATTTATTTCTGACAAAAGACTGCTTTATTGAACCATTTCTGTAGATAAGATTTTTTGTAATAAATATTTTGGTGATGTTTTCACATATCATTTAATATATTTATGCTTCACATTTTATTTTGTCCTATTTTACTACCTATATACTGAAAGAAAAAATTTATAAATCCTAAACTCCCTTGATATTTGAGATATCTTTTAATTTTTAAGCTTATATCATTTCTATAATGAATACTGTGCTTTCAGTAAAAGAATGACTATTTGTATGCACGTGGCTCATTTACAGGAGTTTTGTTGTGTTCTTTGGTTTTATTTACAGTGAAGTTTTAAAAAAAGGGTTAATGTTCAACCAAAACACAAAGAAAACACCACCAACTCAAATTTTAAATCAAATTAAATCAAGATTGTATTGTGTGCTCAAAAGCTGGCTAGGACTGTCTCTTACAAGATTCTATGCAAGAGATCATCCCCATGATCTTCAGAAAAAGTTTTTACAGCACAAAAAGTTACAAAGGAGGTGGGTGTCTAAGGTACGTATAGGTAGCCAAGATTTTGACAATCATAGTACAAAGACAAATAGCAGGTTAAGGATCTACATGGCTGACATTTCAAGGTAGAAAATAAAATCAGCTCCAGACATTAGAATTTATGAGCTGCCACTGAGATTTATAGAGAATTGTTATTTGGTCAGTGGGAGCCAGAATTTATGAGGCACCAGTAAGATTTTAGAGAGGGTTGTTATCTGGTAAGGGATAGCCAGGCATAGGTGAATTCAAAACACAGGTAGAAATTGCAAGCAAGTTTAAAACATCAAAATATTGTCAGGCCAAAGAGAAATTTTAGTTTTCTTGCACAAAACAGAAATAAACTTTTTACCTCTAAAAGCTCTATGAGAAGATTTTATTTTTTTTGTATTTTCTCCTATCTAATGGCTTATGGCATTCCTTTGTTTGTAACCATACATGCTTCTCTTCTGTTTTTATGGGGCTTCCAAAACAAAAAAATAGATATGAGCCCTGCTGTGCCCCTCCTCTGACTCAGGCAATGGCAAGGCCCTACTGAGGTGGATGGTGCAAGGCATCCATCCTCTGGAGAAGCGCATTATGTTTCTGGGAATGGGCTGATTTGTTTTTGTATTCCTTTAGTAAGTATAGTTGCAACTTCTCATATGACCATTAAGTATGAAGGAAAAAACATGACTTTCCCAATTAATGCAACTACTTGTAAAGAATGGATCTGTTTGCTCTAAATGCAATGATTCAGCTGTGGAGTGTAAATTGTTAATGTCTAAAAAAAACCTCCCTGTATTCCTGTCAAGGAAGTTTTTGAGAAATTAAATTAAAATCTAGAGAAGAAAAATTAATGTTAAGAAGACAGATTCGTGCTTAGTACTGGGCAACTTGTTCTTGTTCCTGTACACAATGGTTTGTGTTCTTACTCTTGTTGGATTAAAATTAATAACAAGTCAACCACTTGCCGAAACCATGGCACCGGTTCCAGTCAGTAAGTCAAGAAAGAATAGTCAAGGTATAGGCCAATAGTTTGGGACATTTCTAACTATTATTAAAAGTTAACTAAGCAGAAACAGCTCAAAACAAAACTTGAACTGAAAGTACAAATGCTTGCTTATGCATAAGCCAAGATACATTCTTCTATTCTAATTGTAGCTACACAATATTTTGTTTCTTTGAACAATGATTCCTGTTTTGTAACCACAAAATACTGTGAGCCTGCCAAAATGAAAAGTATATATGATCAACTTCACAAGTAAAGATTGGGATCAACACCTTCACTTTGGTGTCTGTGTTGTTTCTCCACCCCTCTTTCGCCGACTCCTCACCATCTGTTCATCTCCTGAGACCCCCTGTTGGAGCTGGTCTCCGACAAAGCTCTTCTCATAGGGAAGATGTTTCTAATATAGCAAGTAACTACTCTTTAACCCACAGGGTCTGACAACCATATTATAGGATATGAAAGACCCTCCAATATGCTTGTTCTTCCAACCATTGTTTGCAAAGATTGACAAAAGTCAATTCATTGCACAGAATGAGTTAGGTGAGTCTCTGCTCTGCAGTCCAAAACAGGAGGTAAAAGGGCCCCCAATGTGAGTTTAAGACATGACCTACCTGACATAATCCTAAAACCAAAAGAGTATATATATTTAGAGAGAACCATACCCACATAATCTCATTTGACAGAATCAAATTCATAAGAGGAACAGAGGACATAGGCAAATCTAAAGGGATTTGACTATATTTTCTTTTTCTAAATTGCTATTAATGTCTTTCACAATTATAGAGTTCTGTATCTCCTCAGTTACTACTTTATCATTAACTTCAACCTACAATGCATGAGGCACAATGAATTTACCCTCATACTCATGTACTTATCACTTATTTTTTCTATAGAAATGCATATGTATATTAATATATTTTTCCCACATTTCCAAGATTCTACCCTGAAAATTTCTGTGATATCCCTTCCCTGAAATGCATTTTCATTATTTCATGTCAGTTCATCTAAGGATTCCATATCATGTCTTGCAAAAGATGAGACAACTCTAAGGCCGTTTTTATTTGACTATTTATAAACTATAATTAAAGGTCAACCTCAGTACCTCCATAGAAATTAAGTCTCATTCACCTTTCTCATTCATAGTGTTTTATTTTTTAAGTAGGTAGCAGAAATTTTATTTTGAAGAAGAATAAGTGATTTAAAGCCATTCAGTGTACTTTAGAGGATCTCAAAAACCTATGATTGTGGTTCTTAAACAACCTTACTACTGAAAGATCAGAATTACACTCCAGGTTTGACACTGATACTATGCTTCCATGGGAAATGGTTTCATGGCTGTGAATATTGTCTTTTCCTTTCCCCTATAGTCTTGGAAATGTGTAGATTGTGTGAACTTTTAGAATCACTATTTTCAACACACTTGGCATGGACCCATTTGATAATATAAGACATCTATATTGTGAAAAAAAAAAAGACTCTTCACCAAGCCCTAAAGAAGTGATAAATTAATCTCTGGAAAAAATAATAGTCATCCATTAGATTATTTTTTAAAAATACTAAGAATAATTTTAGTTAGTAATACATTACTGTACTAGAAAAGTGATATAAATGCAATTTTAATTTTTAAAGTTGTTTCTGATTACTACAAAGAGAGTATAAAAAGCTGGGTACATGGGCTAGAGTTGTGTCTGAGTTGTAGACTACATTGCTAGCATGTGCAAAGCACTGAATTTGATTCTCATAAAAACATATAAAGAGTTTTTTTAATTTTATTTTTTAAATACAAGATAGTAGAATGCATCGCAATTCTTATTAGACATAGAGGACAATTTATTATACCTCTGTTTGTATATAAACTATGTTCATATCAATTCCTGTCTTCATATATGTACTTCATCTTTTTTAAAAAGAGAGAGAGAAAAAAAATTAATATTTTTCTTTTTTAATGTTTGGCGGACACAACATCTTTGTTTGTATGTGGTGCTGAGGATCGAACCCCAGCCTCACGAATGCCAGGAGAGTGCATTACCACATAAGACACATCCCCATCCCCATATATGCACTTTAGATAATAATGTCTATCACATTCCACAATCCTTGCTAATCTTTACACAACACTCCTACACTGGCTACTTCACATAAACTTGCCTCAGGGATTTAATGCATTAATCAAATAAATTTTATTCAGCCTATGCAGTGCTGTTGGAATGGCTATTATAAAAATCTAAAATTGTCATGTATGGTGGCATATGCCTGAAATTCTAGAATCTATGGAAAATGACACAGGAAAATTGTTAGTACAAAGACAGCCTCAGTAACATAACAAGGGTACAATCAACTTAATGAGAGCCTGTCTCAAAATATAACATGAAAAAGAATGTGGATGTATCTTAGTGGTATGCACCTCTGGGTTCAATACTCAGCACCAAACCATACAAAACCAAGCAAATATTTCATAATTAATAGGGATTCCAGGGTACACAAATATGTAAAAATGTTGGTGACAATATAAATTTAATAAATATATTTTTATAAAAGTGTTAAGATACTTTAAAAGCCCAAAATAAAAATGCCACATAATCCACTAGTAATAATTTGGGGTAGCAGTGTAAAATCATACATACCTGTACTCCCAGTGGCTTAGGAGAATAAGAGGTAGAAAACTAGGGATTCATTCTCAAGTTAAAGTCCAGCCTCAAGAACTTAGCAAGGTCCTAAGAAAATCAGTAAAACCCTCTCTCAAAAATAAATAAATAAATAAAAGTGTTGGAGACTGGGTTTGTAGCACATTGGTAAATTGCCCTGGGGTTAATCTCCAGTATTTAAATAAATAAAAAAATATAAATAATAATTCTCGGTCAAAAAAAAATGCCATACAATCTAGTAATAATAACTCTGGGTATATATGTAAAAAATTAGGAATCCTTTTGCTAAATATATTGCTATATATCTATTTTTATTGTACCTTTATTCACAGTATCTAATAAAAGAAAACAAATAAAGTACCTTTTAGATAGAAAGTATATCAGAAAATATCTTCCTACTGCAAAGCATCCAATTAGTCCATCCCTTCAAAAGCTACACACTTAAAATTCAAACTGGTCCCTGGAAGGCAAGACTCAGAGAGTGGTGTTTTATAAATACTCCAAAAAATTTGGAATCTCTGGGAACCTTGTTTCAGATATTCTAAAACTCAGAACTAGGTCCTATGGGAGGTCAGAATGAGAACACAAGACATAATAAATTCTTTAATGGAAAATCTTAACTCAGACACTGACATAACCAAAAGCAGTGTTGGAGATAAAAAATAGATTCTGTTTCACTGATTTCTGGGTTATGGATTCAAATCAAATATATATTAGAAAAAAAGTTAAGCCTACTGGTTAAAATCTACATAAAACAGGTATTATAAATGTATCAGGGGCTGGGTATGTTGGTGCAAGCCTGTAATCCCAGTTGCTCAAGAGGCTGAGGAAGATTTATCAAAAGTTCAAAGCCAGCCTTAGGAGAAGCGAGGTGTTAAGAAACTCAGTGAGATCCTGTCTCTAAATAAATTTAAAAAATCCTGGGGATTTGTCTTAGTAGTCAAGTGTTCCTGAGTTCAATCTCCAATATCCCCCATAAAAATGTACCAGGGTGCTGGGGCTGGGGCTTGGGCTTAGTGGAGCTCACTTGTCTGGCACATGTGAGTTACTGGAATGAATTCTCAGCTCCATATATAAGTAAATAAAATAGAAGGTCTATCAACAACTTTATATATATAGTACCAAGATATTGACATGGACTTTGACCTAATTTGTGTGTACTTTATCCCTTAAGAATTGATGTTGGTTGGGGCTGGGGATGTGGCTCAAACAGTGGCATGCTTTCTTGGCATGTGTGCGGCCCAGATTTAGTCCTCAGCACCACAAACATACAAAGATGTTGTGTCTGCCGAAAAATGAAAAAATAAATATTAAAAAAATTCTCTCTCTCTCCCTCTCTCTCCCTTCTCACACAATCTCTCTTAAAAAAAATTGAAGTTTGCCAGGCATGGTGATGCATTCCTGTAATATCATCTGTTTACAAGACTGAGACATAAGGAACATGAATTCAAAACCAGTCTCATCAATGCTGAGGCACTAAGTAACTCAGTGAAACCCTGTCTCTAAATAAAATACAAAATAGGGGTAGGGATGTGGCTCAGTGATAGAGTGCTCTTGATTTCAATCGCTGGTCTCCCATCGCCAAAAAATGGGGCTGAGTAAATAGCTCAGCTTGTAGAGTGCTTGCCTTCTATGCATGAGGCCCTGGAGTCAATCCCCAGTACAGAGAGAGAGAGAGAGAGAGAGAGAGAGAGAGAGAGAGAGAGAGATTGAAATTGCATGTAATTTAATTTCAAGTTAGTCCCACTTTTATTTTTTTCCTGCCACACAAGAAGAAAAGAGGTTCCTGAAATATTTGAAATGTTTCTGTGGGTTATTTATTTATTCATTTTATTTACTTATTTTTATGTGGTGCTGAGATGGAATCCAGGACCTTGCACATGCTAGGTGGGTGCTTTATCACTGAGCCACAACCCCAGATTGTCTGATCATAAATAAGTAAACAAACAAACAAATTAATAAATACATAAACCCTCAATTGATGACCCATTACAGTTTTTAAAAATCCTTAATTGGGACACATAAACCTCATTTAGGAGAAATTCATTCTTTTTAATGTCACCTAATTTTATTCTTTATTCTCATGAGAAAATCTCAGAATGATAAATTAAAATCTTTTAAAAATGCTCTCCAGTTCTTGAAGAAAAACATTATAAATGATGCATACCTTTGAAATAAAACATGGGAAAATAATGATCAATAATGCTGAAAGTGGAGTTTTGAGATGAACCAAAATTTTTCAGTTTGCCAATTGAATCTGGGTGCTTGTCTCATAAATTTTGAAGAAAAAAATCTTATTTAAGCAAAAAGAAATAGAACGCCCACCATGTGGTATGATACCAGAAAAAAAAAATTCATTATTGTGTACCATCTTAGAAGTTTACAGATAGTTTTGGGCAGAACATGGAGCATAATGCACTCAGAATAGGCTTTGAAAAAGGCATCCTGACTACCATATGGGCTCATTTTTATTCTTTCTGTGAACCATCCTTTTTTCTTCAAATTCAATCAGGAATCACCCCTGGAACAAAGGACTTTGTTGAAGGCTTCAAGGCCTTTTACATTTGAAATACACCTTAATGCTGCTCATTAACATTTTTCAGATAGCCACCAGGTATGTTTGAGTGAGGCCCATTATCCACATTACATGGTCATTATACTATCTATTCTATTTTATACTTATTCCCTGTGAAAAGAGAACCCTAGATTTGCATATGTGAACAGAGAGCTAGAAAACTAGGGGTTTATTTTGAGACCTATGGAGAGCTAAACTGAAGTTCTGGATTTCAGATTTTTGTTTTGGATTTGAGATACTGCTTTTGCTACATTTAAAAATCTCATGACTCATGAAGAGAATGAGTTAAAAGTCAGCATCATCAAATTTGTGAGGCCCTAAGAAATTCAAAGGGACCCTGTCTCTAAATAAAAATATTAAAAAAGGGATGGGAATGTGAATCAGTGGATGAACACCTCTGGGTTGAATTTCTGGTACCGGAAAAAAAAAAAAAAAAAACACACACATACACACAATAATAATAATAATAAATAAATAAACAAACCCTCATGAGTAACAAGCCCTAAAATTAACAGCTTCTCTCATGCATGAATACAATAAATGGATTTGGAGTTCTCTCCTGGTAATTATCTCAGTCTTCACTATGCAATCTGGAGACATGCTGGACTCATGGCACATGGAATCCCACAAAGGACTTTAGAAAGAAGCTGAAAGCACCATACAATTATGGAACAAAATGCCCAGGTTTTCAACTGCTGGTCTAAGCCTCACTAGACTAGTCAGAGGGAGATGAAGGCTAAGATACCACAGAGAGACCCTCTGGCCACAAGACTCTGGAGAGGACCACGAGGAGTCCCTAGCCATTACTGCGAGTTTCCACCATTGCTACTCCTGTCAGCTTTAAGCCACCTTCTTAAGCAGTCTCAATATAACAAGGCACACTTACCATTTCCTGGCTCTCAGGGTTCTCAGCGTTCTCCCTGTGGTTTGTTTTCAGATTCTGCACAGCACAGACACCTGGGCTCCAGATCCAGGACAGAAGCCTACAAAAAGATTTTCAAAATGGTGGGTTCCAGACACCAAGGGAATAAAAGATTGTAGAAGCCCTCCCCCGCATCACTGGCTGCCTGAGGATTGGACAGTTCTCAACTAAGTGACTGATTGGTCAAGGCTTCAGGCACTGCCTCCAACCTGAGCCAAGTGGGCACAGAATCAAAGTCTAAATGACAGGCTGCTACATTGTCATTGTTAACCGACTACAGATCAGGGCTGAGAATATAGCTTAGTCAGTAGAGTGCTTGTTTTGCTGATATAAGGCCATGGATTAAATCCCCTGCACTACACGAATACACTCTCCCTCCCTCCCCCCCAAAAAAGATTAAGTAAACAAGTTTGGGGACTACGGTTATGGATCAGTGGTAGAGAACTTCCCTAGCATGCATGAGGTCCTGGGTTGAATAGGAAGCATTAAAAAGCCACCCAAGAGGGGAATGTGGCTCAAGCAGTAGCACACTCACTGGCATGCGGGCTGCCCAGGTTCGATCCTCAGCACCACATACAAACAAAGAAGTTGTGTCCGCCAAAAACTAAAAATAAATATTAAAAAAGCCAACAAACAAACTACTAATGATACTGTGTCCATCTACAATAAAAAGTATTCAAGAAAAAAAAAAGACTGTGTATTGGACTTGTGCACACTCACTACAGAACTCATAAACACTTTTTATAAATAATATACACATATATGTCTTCAGACAATGTATAAATTTCTCCTGTGATGTCTTCTCAATTAACTTATATTACAGGTATGCTTCACAACCTGAAATCCTCTTCACCTCACATTATTATTATTATTATTATTATTATTATTATTATTGGCCTGTTAATTGCATTAAATCATCTGTATGGGGTTCTTTTAAGGCAAAGTTTTTTTTCAATAATAGGACCTATCCCAGAGAGAAATGTATTGACACTTATAACTGTTTATAAGGTTAAAGCAATTTGTGAATAAATATGTATATATATTTTTATGAAATGATATCACAATTACTTTAATATACATTTTTTTTAATTTTTCTATTCTTTGTCTCATAAAAAAAAAACAGTTTGAACTTTAAACTCTTTAACAATGTTCTTATATACCTTACCCCCAAAAAGTGACTAACAAGTATAATTCAAATTATTGAGACTCATAAATTTTTAATCTTTTATTTTAACTAGTGAAGTCTAAAGATTTTCTTTTTTATTTTCACCTTTAAATGAAGCAACACTTTATAGCTTTCTTGTTGTTTAACTGACGTTTAATATTCTGCAACTTTTACCCCCACTCTGATCACTTTCGACTATTGATGTTTTCATGGAGGGGATCTCAAAGTGGTCATACACTAGGTAGGAAATGGATATAGTAAGATAAGATTGGTGATTGCTGAGTATGTAGATTTTGCTATACAAAATAAATATTAGTGGATGATATGGGGGTAGGGAGAAAAAGAGCAATGAAAAAAATTAAAAAAACTTGAACACTAGAGGGGTTCAGATGCTACAAGTCTACAATGATAGCATGAATATAGAGGGTAGTGTTCTTGGAAGCAGCAATAAAATTTGAGGAAAAGAAAAAGGTAATTTTTTGCATAGTTCCCAAGTGAGAGAGCCAGGTGAATGGGTTCTGTGTTCAACTCTTCCCACCTAGGAGTGGAATTTATAGTTCATAGTGTATGTTTCAGTAAGTAGTAAAACACCATTTCTATGTACCTTTACACTTTTTCATGGCTCCAAGCTGACTTTGACAATTCCAGTCACATTACATCTTTGCACTTGTTAGCTATTAATTAATTAATTCATTCATTACATTATTTATTTGTTTTTATTAATTCACTTTTTCTTTTGTTGTCATTGTTTTTACATTACTGGTGATTACATAATTGCATGAATATTCTGAATGTTGACTTTTGGTTAAATATTGTCTTATGTGTTTATTCATACATTTGCTTTTCATTGAAATGTTTTTCCTTTGCCAAGACTGATTTATATTATTATTTTTTTTTAATTTTTTTAATATTTATTTTTTAGTTATCGGCGGACACAACATCTTTGTTTGTATGTGGTGCTGAGGATCGAACCCAGGCCGCACGCATGCCAGGCTAGCGCGCTACCGCTGGAGCCACATCCCCAGCCCAAGCCTGATTTATATTAGACCTCAATCTTCATTTATGAAGACTAGATAAAATCACATTATTCCAAAAAACTCAAGGATTTATTATCTTTGCAGAATCCTAATCACCTGCTAAAGTTGAGCTGTGTCAAAACTCCTCTTTTTTTCTTATATACACTTTGATAAAGGATTTCTCTCTCACTTTTATATTTTGGAGAATAGACTAACTTCCCAAGGAGTAGTTAATAATCTAGATGAGTTTTCCAACTAGCTCACTATTACTTTTAAATTATTTACATTCTTGACACTAACAGTGTCACTGATTACTTTTTAAAATTTTTGCAAGATATCTCTCTCTCTCTCTCTCTCTCTCTCTCTCTCTCTCTCATATGACAAATTAAACTTAGACATGCTGTTTTACTAAGAAACACTCTCAGCCTTTAATAAAATATTCTACAAAGAAAAAGGGTTTTGCTGATTTTCTTAGAGCCTCTCTAAGTTGCTGAGGCTGGCTGACTTTAATCTAAGTTATATATATGGAGAGAGAGACAGAGAGAGAGAAGTGTTCATTTGACTCTTACTCTTTGGGACTGTGCCAGAGTTACCTTCTTCTTTCACTTCTACCTTATTTCTGCCTCCAAAGAAACTACCCTTTTCCCTCATACTATCATTGATCCACCATTAGACTTTTTAAGTCTGAACTCTTTAGCTGGTCATTTTTTCCTCTCTTTTCTTCACAGCACTTTTTTCTCTACCTGTACCTATTCCACCAATACTTATTCATGAATACTCACTACTACATACTCAGTATCCACCAATGTCACATCCTGATCCATCTCTGTTCTGCTTTTTCCATGGGTCACTTTGAGATCCCCTGCACCCAGATATCAATAGTCCAGAGTAAGGTCAATTTAAAGTTAATAAAGATTCTTTTCAAACAATTTTCATGGTTTTTTTTTCTTAAAGAGAAAGTGAGGGGGAGAGAGAGAGAGAGAGAGAGAGAGAGAGAGAGAGAGAGAGAGAGAGAGAGAGAGAGAATTTTAATATTTATTTATTTTATTCATTTTAGTTTTCAGCAGACACAACATCTTTATTTGTACGTGGTGCTGAGGATAAAACCCAGTGCCACACAAACACCAAACAAGTGCACTACCGCTTGAGCCACATTCCCAGCCCCTATCATGGTTCTTAAGAGCTCAAAATAAAAATGCCATGTAATCCACTAATAATAATTTTTTTGAAGCAGAGTATCATTGTGAATGTCTGTTCTCTCAGTGGCTTGGGAGGATGAAACAGGAGGAACTTAAAAACAGCCACAGAAACTTGGCAATGGCTTAAGTGACTCAGTGATATCCTGTCTTATTAAAAAAATAGGGATGTAACAAAGTGGTAAAGTGCCTAAATAAGTACAAATAAATAACAATAACAATTCTTGGTTTAAAAAATGCCCTATAACCCAGGAATTATAATTCTGGATAAATATCTAAAGAAATTGGAACACATTTGTTAAAGATATTACTTCACTTTCATTTTTATTGTAGGTTTATTCACAGTATCTAATAAAAGGAATCAAATGAAGTGCCTTTTAGATGCAAGGTATTGATGAAAAGGTTTCTTCCAGCTGCACATCATTCATCTACTTTCCTTAAAGTCTGCGTACTTATAATTCAAACTGCTCCCTAAAAGGCAAGACTCAGATATGGATTCTTCTGAGTACTCCAAGAAATTTTGGTACCTCTGGACAAATTCTGTAAGACTTTTTCAAAACTAAGGAATAGGTAAATTTTGGAGTTTGAGATGTGGACAACATACAGTAAATTCCTCAAGGGGGAATCTTAATTCAGACACTGTGATAAGGTGTCTGGTCTGGGGAAGAAAGAGGAAGTAAAATCAGAGTTTGAGATAAAACTAGACTTTACTTCACTGATTTATAGGTTATTGATTTAATCCAAACAAATATTGGAAAAGGGTTAAAGCTAATAATTAAAATTTATGTAAAACAGGTATTTAAAAAGTACCAGGAAAGAGCTGAAGGTGTGGCTCAATGGTACAGTGCTTGCCTAGCATATATGAGGCCCTGAGTTTAATTCTCAGTGCCCCATATAAATAAATTAAATATAAATAAATATTTAAAAAAATACCAGGTAAGGATTTAAGGTTGTTGCTCAGTAGTAGAATTGTTTTTTTTAAGACAGAGTGAGAGAGGAGAGAGAGAGAGAGAGAGAGAGAGAATTTTTTTTAATATTTATTTTTTAGTTCTTGGCAGACACAACATCTTTGTTGGTATGTGGTGCTGAGGATCGAACCCGGGCCGCACGCATGCCAGGCAAGCGCGCTACCACTTGAGCCACATCCCCAGCCCAGTAGTAGAATTTTGGCTAGTATGCATGAGGCAGTCTGTTTGATACTGGACCCACATTAATAACAATAATATAATAATAATAATAATAATAATAATAATAATAATAATAATAATAATAATAAAGGTATTTTGTTCATCCACAACTAAGAAAAAAATATTTTAAAAAAGTACAACAGTGGGGCTGGGGATGTGGCTCAAGCGGTAGTGCACTCGCCTGGCATGCGTGCGGCCCGGGTTCGATCCTCAGCACCACATACAAACAAAGATGTTGTGTCTGCCGAGAATTAAAATAAATAAATTTGTTAAAAAAACGTACAGCAGTGCTATGGCCTGTAACCTTCTAATTATCTGTGTTCTAATTAAGCCCTTGCAATTGGACTTTCTTGTTATTTAAATTAAAGTCCAGTTCCACTTTTATTTCCTGCCACACCAGGACAAAGGAGTTTGCTTGAATATTAGAAATGCTTTTAAATGTCACTTTAATAAAGTTGTTTTACACTCAGTTGAAAGAAAACTTGGTGGCAGAGGCCATAACCCCTGTGACACAGAAGAATTATACATGGCTTTCATGAGTTCAAAGCTACCATCAGAAAAAGCGAGGCACTAAGCAACTAAGTGAGACCCTCTCTCTAAATAAATACAAAAAATGACTGGGGATGTATCTCAGTGTCGCTGAGTTAAATGCCTGCTATAAAAAGAAGAAGAAAAAAGAAAAAAAATTCAATTGGGGATAAATACATTAAACAAACAAACAAACAAACAAAAAAACACCTTAATTTTGGACAAATTAACTACACTACTGTGAGGATGGCTTTAGGCCTGGCATAAAAAAGCTCCATATTAAAAACTTCAGTTTGAAACATGCAGCCTCACCAGGCATGCCTAAAGAAGCCCTGCAGTATTGCCCTCAGAATAAACTAATCACTTCCCCTCACCTTGATAAATAGAGTGAGGCCTCTGACAGGTTGTTCTCACCTAATAAGAGGGAAGGGTGAGAAGACCAAGGTGCAGACTACCAGACCAGATTTTTCTGGCCCTAGAGTAAATGATGCCATGGAAAAATCTGGTGATAACTAACAAGGATTGAAAAAAGGGTTAAAAAGCTACAAAATTTAGTACAACTAGTAGAGCAAATAAACAAATGTTCACCCAGCTGAATAAAAAATGCACTTGAGCTGGGGAGGCTGATGAGGACTTAGAATGACATCTCATCACTTCTCATTATTGGTATTATCCTCACCACTCTTAAACTCTACAGCCACACCTTAGTGAGGGGGGAAAGGTAAAAGATTATGAGATGTTCTTATGTGATGAAAATTTAATTTCAGTGGGGAGAAGCCCAATAGGGAAAATAAAACCAAGAGGCAAGATCGCCCACACACCCAAAATATATACTTTCATGAATAAAAATTTTATCAAAATTAATTTAAAATTTCATTTAACTTTTGTGCTCTCTGGTCTTATGGAAAAGTAAATTTTATTTTAAACTTCTAAGCAATGTCCTAAGGCATTAATATTTTCCCAGAGGGAAAAAACCATATAATGCATTAGTATAATTTAAAAATTTTTAGTATTCATAATAAAAATTAAGAAGGACAGCTTAAATCAATTTAATAACTTAAACTACTATATCTAAAATATTATTATTTTTGAATATATAAACTGACAAATAAATAAATGTATTTTTCAAGCTTCATCCTAAAATTTATTCTTGACCTCTCAGGGATATCTATGTTCACCACAGCTACATCCCATGTTTGAGATCTACCCTGACCTCAGCAAGGTGAAAAAAATGGACAACTCAGTTCTGTGTCATAGGTTATAGAATAAACATACCAAACAACATTATCTCAGGGCCAAAGAACAGGAGAGACTCTGCACTTTGAGAGATAAGCCATCTACAACTCAGAAGTGTACAATTGTGGAAACTGTTTCTCACAGGATTCTGGGCACAGATCCATTTTCATTTTAGATATCATACTTTAACCAAAAGAGATTGGTATCACTGGAGAGAAGACTCTAGGTCATCAGATCATCAGTAACCCAGTAACTAGAGTCTAAACATTTTAAAAAATTATTTTGCAGTTTTGTCTTTAGCCTCATGCAGGGTTGTGATTTTATTTTTCTTCTTTAGTATGGGGTACTCTGAGAATATCATCAAACATTAAAGGCATAGAAGTCTACACATATTTCCATATAATTCAATAAAGCCTGTCAAAAGATTAAAGTTTAAATTTAAATTAATAAAAATTTAACCAGTACCTATAAGGCACAATATATTTTTCACATAACTTCTGTACCACATGTGATGATTGATTGAATCCTGACATTCAGCCCATGTTTAGTGAATTAGATATCTATCACTGAATAAGAAGAAACCATATAAAAATTATTGTCTCAAGTGTGGGCTTATCATCAATTAAGTCTGGGTTTATATGGGATCTTTGTACGGCATTAGGTGATAGTTGGTAAGGTTACTAAACTTCAGAGGGAGATGTGATTGCCAAAAAAGCACCCTTTTTCTCAGAATCAAATAAATTAAGGTGGGCTCATTCTCATGGAGGTGACAGTGTTACGAAAGTAAAAACAAAGTATTCAAAGTGTTTCCTGACTAATACACTTTCATAGTCACAGATTTACATAAGTAACTCATAAAAAAATAAGAGCTTAGATCTAAAATTTGGGAAATATACTCTGCACTTTGGCTACAAGAGGAGTAAAAACACATTGTCAATTTTATGTGTACAGATAGGGCTAAAGAATTGCTCATATGTTGACACTTGGTATCATTCTGCTTTTTGTAATGGATGAGGTTTACATAGCTGTTCAGTGTGAAAGAATATTTGAAAGGTCAACTTTACTGAAATTCAGGATCAATTCTCTGTGACCCCAAAGCCACAACTCACATCCTCTAGACTACATGAATTATCAATCTTTCATTATTGTTTTAGAAGTTAGATAGTGGCACAAAAAAAGCAGAATATATTTTTTTGTACCAAGGACTGAACTCAGAACACTTTATCACAAATCACATCTTTAGCCCATTTGTTTTTAAAGACAAGCCCTCTCACTAAGATGCGTAAGGCCTCACTTAGTTGCTGAGTCTAGCCTTAAACTTAAAATCCTTCTCCTCAGCCTCTTTAGTCACTGAAATTATAGACATGCATTACAATATTGGCTCTTGTTTCCTTGTTTATGAATAGGCAAAATTGAAATGATAAGCAGAGAAGCAGCTGTTAAAATCACCCCTTTATTGATTCTGGCTTTATTCCTACGGTTTAAATATTGAAACCCATATTTGATGTATACTGAAGGTAACATTATCTATTATAGTCAACAGTCTGTTGATCTCCATTTTATCCAGACAATTTTTTACTGCTTAAACTTTGATTTAATTTGAAAATGTTACTCAATATGTTTGAACTTCTGGTTTTTCTTCTGGCATTATTAGGATACTAGGTTCAAACCATACAGCCTATGGAAAATTATGGTGTGGTTATAGCTTAAGAGAAGACTATATGATAAATACAATTTTAAACTCACAAGGATGATGTATTTTCTTTATTTTTATGTTACCTTGTTGAATAAGATACAGAGTACACAGCCAAACCTTAAATCTTACAAAGCAGGCTCTAACTCTAGTTAATAAAAAAAAATATCAAAGACAAAAAGTTGTGTTGCAAAATCATATAGCAGTTGGTTTGTTATCAGCAGCACAGGAATGGGTTTCTGCCATATAATAATATCAGTATGACTTCAATACATATGATATCCTTAGATGCAGCCACACAGCAGTTGATCAATGATAAGTTGCAAGAATGATGAGCTTGTATAGATACAATCTGGAGATGGCTTTTAGTGATCCTAGACAGGGGGATTGTGTTCTAGTCATATCACAATACAGCATATTTTTTGAGGCCTGTGGATGCAGAGTTCTTACCTCCTTGGTGACAGATCATTGCAGAAGACTTCAGGTGTGTAGATTTTTTGATGATGAAACCTATAAGAGTGGATCATTGGAAAGGCCAAAAATGGCTATAGCTACTCTGTTGTTGATGCTTCCAAAAGGTTACTGTTATTATTATGATGATGATTATTATTAGTATTATTATCATTTATTTAAGTAATGAATACCTTGATTAAGTGTATACATTCATTGTCATAAATATTTTCTTCTGAGCATGTGTTCACTATGTAAAATATTGATCATACACCTTTGTTTTCTGGCCTATGTATGAAAGGGCCTATGGAATGATGCAGGATTCTGAGGGCTGAATGCTCTGGGCTACCTGGGAGCTATTGTTACCTCTGCATAAGCATGACTACATTGCCAACTCTTCCTCACATCTCTCAATTGCTAGAGACCAAAATTTTGCATCCTGGGTCTCAACACCCACACAGCAACTCGAATAGTCTTTAGGATATTTGCAGGTGAGAGATATCTCAGTCCTGATAGACTAATGGAGATTTTTAGGGGAGTAGTGGCAACTATGGACACGAAGAAGCATACAACACTTTGTTGCCTCAGTCCAATTACAATGAACTCCCGTGGAGAGCTGTTACATAGTGGGATTAGTTCCTTGTAAACAGAAATAAAGATTCTGACTGCACTGTGTGCAAACATAAACCTTGGAAGTTGAACTATCAATGAACTGCTGAAGCCCAGGCCTCAGCCCCTGGCCAAAGAAAAAAGTGGCAGCAGCTGCATAGATGATTTGGAGAAGTAGTCAAATGAGTCATGTGCAGCTGCTCTGGTCATGGGATGAATGGTTTCTATAGATCTGATAGCAAAAACTGATGCAAGTGTATGAGAGATTTCCAGAATGAGAAATTGCAAAATAATCAAGAAGTATAGGAATCCAAAGTATATCCAGGGGGCTGGGGTTGTGGCTGGGGCTGGGGTTGTGGCTCAAGCGGTAGCGCACTCGCCTAGCGTGTGTGCGGCCCGGGTTCGATCCTCAGCACCACATACAAACTAAGATGTTGTGTCCGCTGAGAACTAAGAAAAATAAATAAATAAATGTTAAAATTCTCTCTCTCTGTCCCCCTCTCTCTCTCACTCTAAAAAGAAAAAAAAAGTATATCCAGTAGAGTAAGATCTCTGTATTTTTAATATACCCATCAACCTTCTCCATTGTGATGATTGAGTCTAGGGAGAACAAGAAGGATAAAGGCCTTCAAGTCCAGTCAATGGATGATGCATAAAATGAAATGACAGTAGCCAACGGCTCCAGTGAACAACTGGCATGGTCATCTCAGGTATCCAAGTTTACTCCATTTTACCTGTTAAGCAGAACTGGTGGACTTAAAAAATAATTTACACAGGTGGCAAGAGAGCAAGATTATTATTTTTTTCTGTAAGAATTAGAGATAAACAGCATTCTGTGTTGCACCTTAAGAATGGAGAGGTTAGCATTGCTCCTTACAGTAGAAGTTGTAAAATGCTCAATGCCATGAGGCATTTAAGGACAAAAAAAATACCAAGTATGTTAGTACCTGGCCAGGCTTCCAGAGGACTGTATTTTTAGCAAGTAACAAAGGTCTTAAAAAATCATATTCAATCTATGTACTCAAGATAAAAAACATTTATTTGTGAGCATGCTCTTACATCAGTAAAATGTTGTTGATATGCCTTCTTTGTCTGACCTGCATTAAAAAAAGTTCTATTTAATAATTTGGGGGGCTGAGGGATAGAAGCTAGAGTTTGGTTATGGGCTATTGTTGCCTTCAAAAGTAGCATGCCTACCATCCCAAAAGTTCCTCACATCTTCATTCAACTGCTTGAGCCCCAAACCTTGCTTTTTTGATATAAGCCCCTGCACAACAGCCACAGATGTGAAATCATTAATTTGAGACTATCAGAAATACTCTGCTTTATTCAAGGAGTATTGTGTTGTTTTGTAGACATACTCCCAGATAAAATTCATTTAGTGGAGATTTAGTATATTATTTATTTTAGATTACACATATGGCCTTAATGTTATCTTTACACTTCCCAGCAACTGTCTTGGGGCTGCAATCTCCAGAGGAAACAGCATCTTTTATTCAACTCCTGAGTGGCATTGTCACCCCCCAGGCCTGGCACCAAGGCAGTGGATGGATGAAGCAGTGGTATCATTTGACCTCTCAGTGCTAGTTTCTCTCCTGACTGGTTAGGGAATCAAGTTTCCCTCTCTGCTGAGGGCAGATAGATGATGTCCCAGCACATGGCTGCAAGAGTACAGCTGCTGACTTTAGTAGAGAGCCAGCAAACCATTCCCTTCAAAGTCACCCCACAGAGCTCTGCACCCATTATTCTGGCTTGGACTTAGAAAGGAACAGGCAAGAAAGGGGAGAGAGGAAAGAACCCCACTCTCTATCCTCTGCCCTCTAGAGATCTCCCCTCTTGTAGTGGAGGTGACTGCCAACATAGCAATCAAAAAACGTCAGAGTGTAGCCAGAGCAGCCCCAGGGGCAGAGGGACACTGAGCTGAAGCTGAGGATATCTTCAGGATCCATGCATCAGACCCCCCATGTCCTGCCCACCTGGCTACCATTCCAGCCGTCATCTGGAGGTCCTGAGAGTTCACCCTGGAGGGGGACAAAGTGCGCTTCATCTGTACCTTAAACAAGGCCTGCCAGGACCCAGGTGTGCCCAGGGACAGGGTTACCATTCCTTTAAGGACGACCCACCAATGAGACTAGCTGCAGAGACAAACCTCCCCCAACCCATATCTCCACCTTCACCCACCACCCGAATGCACCCTGGGGATACTCAGGTCCTGGTGGGGATCAGTCCTCCACCACGCCCACCCATTTCATAGAGGGGAAACCCGAGGCTCAGAGCAACCCAGCATCGCTGAGGAAGGCACAGTGATGCGGGTCTTTGGGCCTCCCGGATCCCATACTGACGGTGACAGTTAACTGGGTGGAAAGGTCCCTCCGTCTAGGTCCTAAACTCTGCCAGATGGAAGTGCCTGGCGCTCCCGGGAGAGGACCAGAGGGTGGGCAGCTGGGGTCGCGAGTCCGAACCCTGCCTCGGGTGCGCGGGGGCCTCCCGCCGGCTCTGCGCTCTGGCGTCCGCGTCCGCAGCCGGGCTTCAGGAGGTCCTGCCGGGCGGGCCGTGCGCGTCCGAGGCCCAACGCTCCCGCTCCCCGCCCGCTGGCCGGGCCCGCCGCCTAGAGGCCGCTCTGCGCTCACCAGAACTCAGCCGCCGCCGCCACCGCCGCTACATTGTAACCCGTCGCGCCTCGGCCGCTACATTGTGTCCGGCCCCGCCACGCGCTGCTGCCGCCTGCGGCCCGGAGGCTCATGACACCAGGTCCCCAGGGCGCGCGCCCTGCCTGGAGCCCGGCGGCCTCCACATCCCGCCCCGGGGGACACAGCTCACCGTGGTAAGTCTGGAGGCTGTAAAAGTCCTGGTTAAAACCGAGCCACATCACTTTAAAAAAGAAAAGTGGGACTGGGGATGTGGCTCAAGCGGTAACACTCCCCTGGCCTGCGCCGGGCACTGGGTTGGATCCTCAGCACCATATAAAATAAAATAAAGATGTTGTGCCCACCGAAAACTGAAAAATAAATATTAAATAATATTCTCTCTCTCTCTCTCTCTCTCTCTCTCTCTCTCTCTCTCTCTCTCTCTCTCTCTCTCTCTCTCTCTCTCTCTCTCTCTCTTTCTCTCTCTCTCTCTGTCAAAAAAAAGAAGAAAAGAAAAGAAAAGAGAAAAAAGAAAAAGAAAAGTGTGTGTGAGGGGCATGCGTGCAGTCCCAGTCACTCCAGAGTGACTCCAGAGGATCAGGAGTTGGAGCCTGGGCAATATTGCAAGACCCGGTCTGGGGCGGGGGACCCCTCTTGGTTGAGGAAAAGCTAGAACCGCCTAACAGGCAGCAGACATTGTGCTGGACCTCGTTGGTCTTCTCTGTTGGTGAGCAGGTAGCTTCACTCATCTACCCCAGTTTCCTCTCAAGTCCATCCTCGACCCAGGGAGGCTGGGGCTGTTCAGTGCAGCAGCAGTGGGAGACAGCCTCTGCCGCAGAGGCTGGAGTTACTACCGCTTTCTGGGTGGTTGTAGACAGAAGCAGGGTTGCTCCAGCTCACAGTCCTGCCCCCCAGCTCAGGGATAAGCTTTATCCCTGCAGGGAGGAACTGAGACAGAGGAGGGCAGCTGTGGGGCATGGTGCCCCTGTTTCTGGTTTCTGTGGAAAGACTCTGGAAATGGTCACTTTGCTCAAAGAGGGCACCATGATTTTAGAGCCTATAACTGGGGGCTCCCAAGTGGGAACTCCAGACCACCTCTTTTAACCCTATCCAAGCCTAGAGGTGGGTGGTCTACAGGTGGGGTGGCTCATCAACTTCACAAAGATCACATCACCAATAAGGAGTGAAGCAAAATTGCCACCCAGCTCTGGGTGACTTGGTGCCTTGTGCTCATCCTCTCCAGACCTGTTCATACTGGAGGGGAATTCACTGAGCTGGGATTCTAAGGCTGCTGGTCTGATGATTTGATTGTCCCTCCCTGGCCCCGTCCTGAAGACTCTTTTCCACCTGGCCCTTCTCCCTGCTTCTCTCCTGCCTGCCCTTATGGTCCTCTGGCAAGCCCAGGACTGGGCCACAACAAAGAAGAATGAACAGAGAGACCTTCAGGGGGCACCTTTCCATGCTCACCCACCCTACCAGCTGCTCCTTCAGGTCTCCTGCTTCTTGACCCTGTAGTGCTCTGACTCTGCCCTGGATCCTTTTACCCCTTCTGTGCTTGCTCACTCCTTTTCTGGATGCCTTCAGCAGGTGACTCTAAGAAACAACTCTGTCAATGGCTCCCCAGTGATGCCTCACTCACTCCTCATGACTCGGAGGCTGACATCCAGTGCTCTTCTTAACATCACTGGGATGTCTGATAAGCCATTCACACTCAACATGTCCAAGTGGGCACTCAGCCTCTTCAAAGCTGTACCACCCTTAATGGCAGCTGCACCTGTCCCCAACCCCTTTCCTCCCAAGTCCATTCTCAGCTCAGCAGCCACAGCCATCCTGGGAGAAAAAAGCCTGTTCCAGACTCCACCTCAGGGCTCCCTCGCCAGTCTCTCTCCTTGATTCCCAACAGGCCAGGCCGCACCCTCAGCCCTGGCTTCCAAGGCTTCTCCATGGCTTCCTCCTGCATTGGTGTCCTTCCCTCATGCTCAGCTCCAGCACTGACTAGTGCCCCCATCTTGTATGTTTTCATTTATTGTCTGTCCTCCCACTACCACCAGAAGCTAGGAGCTGCAGGCGAGCTATCTGTTGTCTTCCTTCACTGGTCCTGGGCCCTGGACTGAAGAAGGGTTGAATGCCCAGGCAAGTCCTGGGCTGAGAGGAAGACAGTGCGCTTAGCAGGCAGCCCATTCCATAACCACATATTAGTACCAACTGTTGACCTGAGCCTGTGTTTGTGCAAGTAGTGGGTCCTGGTCCAGCTCCATGGAGAGCAAAGATGACCCCATACTTGACTCACAATTTAAGGTCCGCCTCTCTCTAGTATATGTCATGATCATATCTCCACTCATTCAACAATGCATTTATTGAGCACCAACTGTGTACCATGTTTTGACTGAGCACCAAAATATGGTGCTGAGAAGACAGACAAGATCCCAGAACCCAGGAGGGCAGACAGACAATAAGCAAAGAAGCAAACTAATCAGGGATGTATTGAGCACCAAGAAGGTTGAGGAGGTGGCACTTGGGATGAGGGGCAGGAAGACCAGATGCTCCAGTCAAGATCCCAAGGGTAAGCAGGAGAGAAGCATCCAGAAGAGAAACTGCCAACACAGAGGCCTTGAGGAGCTGGCAGCATGGTGTGCTTGTGGAGCCAAAAGCAGCTTCTGCAGCTAGAGTTTGTGCCAAGAGAAGGCAGGAGGACAGGGCTTAAGATGGAGGGATGATGGGCCAGCTATAGACATGTTGGCTTTGACTTGTGGGATGGAAGCCTCTGAAATCTATTATCTCTTCTTTATTGAGATACAATTGGCATATAATAAACTGCACATTATAAGTATTCAATTTGATGCATTTTGACATATATGTGAACCTGAGAAATTATTATCACAATTAAGGTAGAAAACCTAATTTTTGTTGCCTTCAAATGTTCTTTGTGCCCTTTTCTGCCCCTATCTACAGACAACCACTGTTCTACTTTCTGTCACTATATTGCCTTTTCTAGAATTTCCTAGAAATGGATTCATACAGTACGCACTTATTTTTGTGTAACTTCTTTCACTCAGTAGTTACTTTGAGACTCATTGATGTTGTGCAGGGAGCAGTTGTTGACTCTTTTTATTGCTATTGATAAACATCTGGGCTGTTGCCACTGTTTGATATTACAAATAAAACTGCTAGAACATTTGTGTGCAAGTCTTTGTGTGGACATACGCCTTTATTTCTCCTAGGCAAAATACTCAGCAGCAGAATAGGTAGATCATATGGAGTGTGTTCAATTTTCTAAGAAACTTAAAAATTCTCTCATGGTGGTTATGCCATTCTTACTGGCATCTGGTCACTCTCAGTGTCTTTAACATCACTGTCGTCATTGTCTCTGCTGGAAGAGTCTGGTAAAGTGGCATGGTTGACTGGTTTCAGTACTTTGGACTGAATTCAGGGTCACTCTGCCACTGAGCTAAACCCCCAACCCTTTTAATTTTATTTTTCATTTTAAGACAGGGTCTCACTAAGTGGCCCAGACTGACCTCTAATGGGATTCTTCCACTTTATCTTCCCAAGTAGCTGTGGGTATAGGTGTGCACCACATCACCCCATTATGACTTTATTTTAAAAAAATTATGTGAAGCTCAGCGTGGTGGCCATGCCTGTAATCCCAGCTACTTGGGTGGCTGTGGAAGGAGGATCACAAGTTTGAGGTCAGCATCAGCAACTTAGCAAAGCCCTGTTTCAAAATGAAAAAGGACATGGGATATGGCTCAATATAAAGCACCCTAGGATCCAACACAAATCCCTCTGATGCTGATTCATGGAGAATGGACCAGAACAGGTAGGAAAGGGATATTTCACAAAGTGTGTACATTTTCTCTCCAAGAGCCAGGTGGTCCCAAACCTATGAACCCCATCCCTCCTACCCCCACCCCATTTATGCTCCTGTTTTCAGAAGCCTCCTTCCTCTTTTCAGTTCTGTCTGCTAGCTCTCCCCCACCTTCCCCTCTCTAAAAGCCACCGTCTGTAGGTGAAGACTCCCCTGGGTTCCGCCTACCCTACAGTCAGGGGTAATCCAGGTGGCTACGGCAGGGATGCCAGGAGGGCCTGGACACTTATTCTCCCCCTTTCTGAGACATGCTGGCCAGTTTCAGTTAACTCTGAGTGTGACCTTGGTGAGCCCAGTGTTTTCTGTTTTCGTTAATCTTCGTTTTTGGACAATCATCCTGCTCCTAAGAATGAAAAAGGTCAGCATCAGGGCTACAGTTTTCCATGGGTAATAATGGCCATGGCCACCCACTGGAGGAGGGGAGCACTAGTACAATGCTAGGTGAAGTCCCCCAGAGGGGAAAATTTTGCAAGAGACAGAGATGTCTGAGAGGGCTAGTAGGTGCCAGGTTCCCCTCCCTGACCCTTCCCCATCCTGTCACATAGCCCACATTATACACTGGTGCTTGTGGGTCTGAAGGGTGGGTAAGGGGGTAGGAAGTGATTGGTCTCAAAATCAGAACAATAAAGGCACAGGTGGCCAAGGAGTACTGGCTCACCTCGGCCATAGGAGCAAAGCTGCAGCTCTTATTGGTGAAGGTGCTCTGGAGGAAGCAGATGTTTGGCCACTGTAAGCCCAGAGGGGAGACACACAACCTTCACCAAGACTCAGGACAAGATAGCAAAGAGCCTCCTCATCTTCTCTGTGAAATGCAGACAAAGGAAAAACTGAGTCCTGGAGTGGGAGAACTGTCCAGGAGGTGTCAGAAGACCACAAAGAGGCAGCCAGATCTAGGGTAGTACAGAGCACAATTTATTGGGGGACTCACTCACAGAAGCTGTGGTCAGCATGTCCAGGATTCTTGCAGTTTGGGTCAGAAGGAGGGGACTTACATATGGTCAGCCAAAACAGTGTATCTCAAGCTAGTAAAGAGGAGTCAAGCTCCTTCCTGTTGTATGGCAGCAGGGTAAAGCTCCACTGGCCTCTCTGATGGTCTGTTTATTTATGGTGTGTTGGGAACTCTGGGAGACAGACCAAAGTTGCTCAGGGCAGCATGCGCAGGTTGGGAAGGTTCAGGGAGGTGTATGTGTACAGTCCTAGGAGAGAGCCTGACAAAGAGAAAGCTCTGTGGAAAAGTGGTCATTCTTTAACTTGGAAGCAGATTTAACAAAGCAGTCAAAGGCATTTCAGTCACGGGTGCAGATGAGAGATGCCCAGCTGCCTCTTCATCTTTGAGCTACCATTCTCCCAGACTGCAGGCAGTGGCACAGTTTGTGCATGTGCAACTCCAGGGGCACTCTTCTCTCCTTCAGTTATGACCACCTGGAGTTGTACAGTGTGGCAGCTCCATCAGTCCCTTTTGGACACCCATCTGACCTGCAGTGAGTGGGAACAGAAGAGAAGAGGAACAGAGGTGCTCTCTGTCCCCACCCCTCTTGGCCACCACTCTCACTGAAAGCACATGGAAGAATACAAAAAGAAGAAGAGAATGGAGGCAGACCTCCATGGACCATACTTCTGAGGGGAAATTTGTGGCAGGCCGCAACAAAGGGCTGGGTTTTACAGGGCTTAGCACTGCCAGGTCGTGGAAGGAGTTCTGGTGGCCAGCTCATTTAGGACAGGGCAGGAGGGCAGGTGGGGGACAGTAAGGGAAGTTCCCTGAGGCCTGTTGTCCATATCCTTCACTCGCAGTGACCAGGAGTGAGCTGTCCGTGTGCTTGAGCGTACCAAACGGCACTTGAGCTCCACTCAGCGCAGGGGCGGAGGCAGCTGTGCTGGGGCAGAGCTGTGCAGAAGGGTGCCTTGACTTAGCCCAGATCCTGCATGGCATCAGAACTGGTACATTCCATTCACCAGTTGCAATTGGATCTTCTCTCCCCACATAGAGTTGTGACCCACCCACCTGTTTGTTATGGTGTGGTACTTGGAGTTCTTTCTTCTTCACCACTTAAAAAGACACTGCTGATGTTACATTAAAATTGCAAAAATGCTGTGGTGGTGGTTCTGACCTGTAGTCTCAGGAGGCTGAGGAGGGAGGATCTCTTGAGCCCAGGGGTTCAAGACCAGCCTGGGCAACACAAGGAGACCATATCTCAAAAAAGAAATGAAAGTTATAGGAGGTGATTGTCTTGGAGGAGGGGGCTAAGCTCATGAGTAACTCCACATGCCTGCTCAAAACAGATCTACACAACACAACTGAACCTGAGACTAGGACAGTTTTCTGGAGCCTCACCACACCAGTTGTGCTTGAGATGAGGAAGTCCCTTCTGCTTTAACTTTGAAAAACCAACTAGAATTCTGCTTTTCCTTTCTGCACAAAGTGGCTGTCCATCCCCATATAGCAGCTGTTATGGTATGCACATGAGGTCTGCAGGAGGTGAGATGGATGATTTGATTGTAAAATGGTGACCTAGTCAGATTAGCAATTTGATGGGCTCCTGGTGATAACTAGCCTGGTGGGGCAGGGCTGGAGAGTTGTAGATCTTGTTCCAAGCTCCTCCTGCCCTCTCTCTCCTTCCTGGCTTCCCTCTGCTAGGCCCTTCCTCCGTGATGTCCTGCCTCAGTTCAGGTCCAGAGCAATGGAGTTGACCGATCAGGGACTGAACCCTGAAACCATGAAACAAAATGAACTTTTCCTCCTCAAAATTCTTCTTGGACATTTTGGTCATTGGGAGGAAAAGCTGACTAACCCAGAAGGCCACCCCAAACCACTGGCATCAAACAGGAACCCTTTTATCATGTCCACCCAGACGTGCCTATCCCAGATGGGGACCCCAACCTGGAGCTCCATACACATTCTCTTTGGGGTATTTGTTGTTGTTTTGTTTTTGCAGCTATTCTTACAAAAGGCCATTCTGAGTTCTAGAGGAAGGGGTTAGACTCTCTTGGTGAGAGTGGCAGGGCTGTGGCCTGGCCTGTGGTGTGGAAGCCCGTCTGTGGCCTTCTTTGGAAGATGCAACTTGTCAGGTGCAAAATATCTTCACCTTCAGACGGGCTTCCTGCACTCCAAAGCTGGGAGGTTATGCAAGAGAGAAGGGCACCATGTTCACCGCCAGCTTGCGCAAGTCGGCGTTGAGTTGGCCTGGGAAGCGCAGCGGGGTGGTGACCCCGCTCATGGTGGCAGACACCAGGTGGTTGAGGTCCCTGTAGGTGGGTGTGGCCAGATTGAGGGTGTAGATGTTGTAGAGCGCCTCATTGTCGATGCAGTAGGTCTCGTCCATGTTCTCCACCAGCTGGTTGATGGACAGCGGGGCGTTGTAGGGCTCCATCACCGTGTCCGACACCTTGGGCGAGGGCACCACACTGAAGGTGTTCACGATGTGGTCAGGGTACTCCTCTCGCACCTTGCTGATGAGCAGTGTGCCCATGCCCGAGCCCATGCCGCCGCCCAGTGAGTGGGTCAGCTGGAAGCCCTGCAGGCAGTCGCAGTTCTCGCACTCCTTGTGCACCACATCTAGGACCGAGTCCACCAGCTCTGCGCCCTCCATGTAGTGGCCCTTGGCCCAGTTGTTGCCGGCCCCACTTTGACCTGTGGGGTAAGAGGAGGAGGTGACACGCCAGGGCTGAGGGTCTGCAGCCTAGACCAGCACCTGCCTGAGCACTGCAGAGGGACTTCAGAGGAGGTGCCTTCTTCTTTAAATATTTTTTATTATTTTTTTTAGGTAGACGCAATATGTTTATTTTTTAATTTTTATGTGGTGTTGAGGATCGACAGGCCTTCCCCACACGGGGAGAGTGGGGCCACTGCCTGACCCTCATGCTCAAGCACAGCTTCTCAGGAAGGGCGTTGGCCACATCTTGGCAATATCAGCCTCCTATGAAGTCCCTGTCTGGAAGGTGACAGGGAGGTTTGCTCCTGGGTGCCCACCTTGTCTAGCTCGGTGAGAAAGGCCACAGCTGGTCAGCCACCCTGCCCATCACAGAGGTCCTCCTGCTGAGGCCAAGTGGTCCAAAGACGAGCCAGGCCTGCTTGGCAGCTAGGCCTTCGTGGCTGTTCAGAGATGTGAGCAACTCTAGAAGCGTGCTCAGCTGTAGCACTGCTTAAGCCCAAGTGCACCATGAGGTGCTGTGGGCTCAGGGCCTCAGGAAGCAGGCCTGCAGCTGAGCGGGTCCCTCAAGCCCAGGGCCCTTCTCTCTGCTGTAATGCTAGAGTGCTGGCCATCCATTTCAGAGTTCCCTGGCTCCTGGATGCAGGATCACTGCTGTGGCTCCAGATATCACATATCTGGATTGAAGGCAGGAAGAGGAAAGGTACCCTGCTTGCCTGTCATTTTCAGAGAACAAACCCTTTCTCAGTACATTGCCCCCACAGACCACCCCAGCTGTGGAAGCTTGGGTGCTGCCCAACTTGAAGATGGGTGCAATCCCCTACCAAACCCCATTAGGCCAACATTGAAATTTGGGACTGTGCCTCTTCATGGCCCCTCTTGGGGCAGAAGATCAGCACTGTGAAGGGGGCCCAGGAGAGAACTGGCACAGTTCACAACCCCTCAATTTCCTGACCCTTCCAGAACTAGACAGGATATTCCTCTGTTGGTTACTAGGGACTGAAAAACATGGTATCCCTGAGTTACATCCCTAGCCCTGACCTCAGCCTCCACAGTTGCTGGGATTACAGGATTACAGGTGTGGCCAACATGCCTGTCTTGGGTCACATGATCTGTCCCTCCAGTGGTTAGGCACAATGATGCTGAGGCTCTGGTGTGCCCTGGCTGTGTGGCCAGCTGTGAGCCAACCTAGGGGTCTTATTGGAGCTCCCAGTTATCCCCAGAACAAATGTCCATTAACTTTTCCTATACCCCCAATCTACCCTCAACAACTTTCTTCCTAAACTTGCTTTTTGGGCTTCTCCTTCACCTCCGGACACTGCCCCTGAAGCTTCCCAGCTTCCTTCCTTCTCTCCCTGTCTCCTCCTCTCCCTCCTGCCTTCCTTCCCTCCTGTGCTAAGGATGGGGTCCGGAGCCTTGTACATGCCAGCCCAGTGCTCTACCCCTCAGCTTCGTCTCAGCCCTCCAGTTTCCTAATACAGTACCGGGCTGGGGCTGTAGCTCCAAGGTAGAATGTGTGCTCAGAAAGTTCAAAACTCGAAAGTTTGGAGAGGCTGCAGTGTCCCGCTGAGGGACCCCCCCACATTATCCCCAACTGCTCGAAAAGAACTGGGCTGTGGCCTGAAGGCCAGCCATGTAGACATCTCTTCTCAATACAAGCCTGGAGATCCCACACCACCAGGGATCCCCCTGGAGCCCTGTGTTCCAGATTCTGGTGTGGGCCGCACATGGGCCAGGGCTGGCTCTGGACTCCTGAGTGCTGAGGTGGAGTTGAGTGTTGGAGGAGGAGCCCCCGGAGCAGGGAAGAAACCCATCCATGTTTGCAGGGAACAGAAGACACGGCAGACGGTACATCCCGCACTTCTACTTCAGGGGACTGGTCAATCCAGACCAGAACAGAATCAGGAACACAATTACACAGCGCTGGGCGCAGCAGCCAAAGTGGCTCAGTCCCAGTCCCCCTCCCCCTCGGGGTTGTCCTCCTGCGACGCCTCCAGGTCATTGAAGTGGAAGTTGGCCATCATGTCTCGCATAGCCAGCATCAACTGGTTCAAGCCTTGGTTGTGGTTCAGACCCCCAGGCACTCCTTCCTCTGGCCTCTCCCCCTGCAGCAGCGAGACATGTCTGAGCAGGGCCTCTCTGTGCTGGGACTGGGGACCTGGGGCCCAAGCAGGGAGATGCGTCATCAAGCCCGGGGCGGCCTGCACCCCAGCATGGGACCTGGACCCTCCTCAGGTCCCCGTCAAGGACATGAAGCTCTGAAAAACCAAAGGCACATGTCTACCCAGACCAGTGCGAGGCAGGGGGCCGAGCAGCCCTGCGGCTCCCAGGATCTGTCGGGCCCGCTCCTGCACTGCCCAGCATGGTGCTGACGCTGGACATCTGCATGCAGATGACTGGCTTGAACCACTCAGCACAGAAGCTGAGACGTGCCCAACCTACCTCCACAGTGTAATTTGGCAACAGTGACCGGAAGAAGAGGGCAACCATGTTTCCATGGCTGACAGGACTTAACCTGAAACAGGAAGTCAAGAGAAGTCATAAAACAAAGCTAGACTCCCCTTGACTCCTCCCAACGCAGGTCAGGATCCAGCTTGGGGAGGGGCCATGGACACCCAAGGACAACTGGGAAGGAAAGGAAGGGGCCCGGGGGTCTCTCTTCAAGGAGCCTAGTCTGTGAAATGACCACAGCCAGCCTGTCCTCTGCCATGGACAGGCCTTGTTTCCAAGAAAAACTGCAGTCTCACTGGGCAAATCAGCAAGATGGCCCCAACATTTAAAAAAGTGCTGGGGCTGCAGCTCAGGGGTAGAGCACCCAGGTTCAATCTCCAGCACCACAAAACAGAAAAGGGCTGCAGGTGCACACTTCCTTCAGCACAAGGCCAGCAGAGAACAGAGCCACAGGCAGGGGACACCACGGCCACTGTCTGCTGGATGCCAGGGCCACACTCATGCTCTGAGGAGGATAAAGCCCATGTGGGCAGAGAGCAGAGCAAGGTGCCTCTGTACCGCTGACTAATGACCTCCTCCTGAGCTACTGGGGAACTTGACACAATGGGCTTCACTGTGAACACACAGTCCCATTATAACTTCTACAAAGTTGGTGGGGAAAGGTGGGGCTGGAAGGCAGCCTGCCTTAAAAGGGAGGGCTGCCAGCAGCTCTGGGGCTTACCCCAGACAAGCAGCTCCTCAGCACATTTTTCCCCTGCCAGGATGGAACCCAGGTCACACATACTAGGCTAGTGCTCTGCCACTGAGCTAAACCCTGGCCCTTTTGATTTTGAGAAAGGGTCTTGCTAAGCTGTTGGCCTTGAACTTGTGATCCTCCTGGTCTCAGCCCTGAGTAGGTGAGATTATAGGTGTGGCCCTAACACCAGAAGTAAAGGTGAAAGGGTTTTTGTTGGCTCTGAAAGCTGCCCACACTCTGGGGGCAGCCTGTAGGCGGACTCTGATGTGTTTCTTTGTCACTTTCTGTCCCACCAACCCACTCTCCTTGCCCAGCCTCACGGGCCTTCTTGCTGCCTTCCTGCTGCTCTGGGTATCTCTCGGTGCACTTTGGACCTTACCCTTATCTCTAGGTTCTACAATTCTCATCTGTTCCTACCACGGCAGCTGACCACAGGCAGAGTGGCTTCTTATTCTGCTTCCCACTGCGTTTCTAGTACCTGCTACAAAATCTGGAAAGAAACGCTCAGAGTTGGGTGGATATGTGCAAAGGCAGCTGTGTCCTGAGTGTCACTGCTGCTTCCTCTTCCCTGTGGCTGACCGCTGGCCTTCTGGGCTGCCTTCGGTGGGCATTGAGCCCCGGGGAGCCCCGAGGCACTGACCTGGGTCTGCACAAGCACAGTGGGGGTGAGGGCATTACCTCTCTGGTCTGACGTAGGAGTAGATGGTGTCCAGGGGAGGCAGAGGGTCAAACCCCGTCACAGACTGTGTGGTCACATCCTTTAGAAAGGGGAGAAACAGTGATGCTAGAGCCTTCTGGGGCAGGTCACTCAACAGAGAAAGGGAATGGGCTTGGCTTTCTGCCCCTGGGCAGAGGCATGGTGGGAAAGGTCAGGCACACAGGAAGTGCCCACGCATTCCATGATCAAACTCACTGTGGTGCCCAAGCCACACAGCACGCACGGGCTGAACCACAAGTCACACAAAGCCGGCACAGCCCTGTCCGGCCTCTCTACCCTCTCCCGCCAGCACCACGCTGTCACTACTCATCAGAACAAGCCTTCCTGGCCAGAAGAGGTTGGCAGTGCTGTCTTGAGGATCAGCAGAGCAGCTTAGGTAAATTAGTGGTGTCGAGGGCCCCAAGGGACCCCCTGTCCTGGCCGCCCTGACCTGCCTCTTCCTACAGACCTGTGGTGCCCTTGAGGTTTCCCCACAGCAGCAGCCTGCTCTCAGCAGTGTTGCATGCAGGCCTGGCCACCAGCAAGGCAAGTGGGGCCAAGACTATGGGTCCAGCTGCTCCTGGATTGACCAGCACCCCAGTAGGCTGAGGGAAGGTACATATACCCCCTTTGGCCTCACCCACCGTCCTGCCTGTGGGCTGCCAGGAGCAGGAGGGGAACGCTCACACAGCCCACCATTAAGCCATCCTCCTTACCGGGGGAAGCGCAGCAACAGCCTCCCTGATATCCGAGAGGAACACATGGCGATGGATGTTTCTGGGTGCACGCTGGTAGAGCATCTTCCACCTGAGGCCAGGGCAAACAGCAACAGATTAACCATTGCCCACCCTGCAAACTGCTAAGCCCTTCCTCCCTGGCAGGTCTCCATCTCCCAAGGATCTCCAGCTTCACCCCCAGACAGCCAGGCAGTCAGTCCATGGTGTGCTGAGTGAGTCTCTGAAGGACCCGAGTGTCACTACAGCTGCAGCACGGGGCCTGCCCCTGCTGGACAGGGTGGGGCAGAGAAGCTTCACAGGGAGCAGAACGTGCTCCTGCCCATTAAAACATCCCCTCTAGTGTGGAGAACAGATGAGTGCACAGTGAATACTGGCTGTGAGGGCCAGGGTTCCAGGGCCCCCACTCTCCCATCATTTCTTCAATTTCACTTAAACAGCAGAGGGCTTCCTCTGGGCAGTTAGGGGAGACTCCTGGCCAGCACAGACCACAGAGTCATCACTGTACTACCCAGCCTGGCCACAGCAGTCCCAGACTACAATGCTAACAGGGCCAAAGGCCAGACCATGGGTGGAAGTGGGCCAGGGCTGCTGCTTGCTGCTATCTCTGCCAGCAGGTGTGAGCCTGGCACCTGCTATAGCAGATGTGAGAACCAGGCGCACAGCAGTAGGCAGGACAGAATATGGGCAGACCCATGCCACACCTTCAATCCCACCTGGACAGTGGCAGCAGCCTTGGGGTCTACATGCTCACCCACAGGAGAGCAGGGCTATGCCAGCAGCAGTAGACATGAAACCACTCTGGCCCACAGCATCTAATATCAGAGGGTGCCCAGAGAGGGCAGGAGGGGCTGACCTGCACGAATACCCAGCATCTCACCTGTTCACACAAGCCTCCACAGTGGGGTCCCCAGCGTCCACTGCCTGAAGAACCTCGCGAACATTTTCCTCCAGCCAGCTCATGGTGGCAGGCTATTTCCAGAGGAAGTGCGACCTCCCAAGGTACAGACTCACCAGCTGGGTAGGGCAGGGGGGTGGCTGTGGGAGCAAGGCCTGGGTCAGGGATGGGGGGCTGGCTGTGGGAGCAAGGCCAGGGTCAGGGATGGGGGGCTGGGTGTGGGAAAAAGGCCATGGTCAGGGCAGGGGACTGGCTGTGGGAGCAAGACCTGGGACATGGATGGGAGCTGGGTGGAGCAAGGCCAAGGTCAGAGATGGGGAGCTGGGTGGAGGAAGGTCAAGGTCAGGGATGGGGAGCTAGGAGTGGGAACTAGGCCATGGTCAGGGCAGAGGACTGGCTGTGGGAGCAAGACCTGGGTGAGGGATGGGAGCTGGGTGGAGCAAGGCCAAGGTCAGGGATGGGGAGCTGGGTGTGGGAGCAAGGCCTGGGTCAGGGATGGGAAGCTGGGTGGAGCAAGGCCTGGATCAGGGATGGGAGACTGGTTGTAGAGCAAGGCCAGGGTCAGGGATGGAGAGTTGGGTGGAGCAAGGCCTGGGTCAGGGATGGGGGACTGGCTGTGGGAACAAGGCCTGGGTCAGGGATGGGGAGCTGGGTGGAGCAAGGCCAAGGTCAGGGATGGGGAGCTGGCTGTGGGAATAAGGCGAGGGTCAGGGATGAGAAGCTGGCTGTGGGAGCAAGGCCAAGGTCAGGGAAGGGGGGCTGGCTGTGGGAGCAAGGCCAGGGTCAGGGATGAAGGACTGGCTGTGGGAACAAGGCCTGGGTCAGGGATAGGGAGCTGGGTGGAGCAAGGACAAGGTCAGGGATGGGGAGCTGGGAGGAGAAAGGCCAAGGTCAGGGATGGGGAGCTGGGTGGAGCAAGGCCAGGGTCAGGGATGGGGAGCTGGCTGTGGAATAAGGCCAGGGTCAGGGTAGGGGCCTGGCTGTGGGAGCAAGGCCTGGGTCAGGGATGGGGGGCTGGCTGTGGGAGCAAAGCCAGGGTCAGTGATGGGGGACTGGGTGGAGCAAGGCCAAAGTCAGGGATGGGGAGCTGGGAGTGTGAATTAGGCCATGGTCAGGGCAGAGGACTGGCTGGGGGAGCAAGACCAGGGTCAGGGATGAGAGTTGGGTGGAGCAAAGCGAAGGTCAGGGATGGGAAGCTGGGTGTGGGAGCAAGGCTTGGGTCAGGGATGGGGAGCTGGGTGGAGCAAGGCCTGGATCAGGGATGGGAGACTGGTTGTAGAGCAAGGCCAGGGTCAGGGATGGAGAGTTGGGTGGAGCAAGGCCTGGGTCAGGGATGGGGGACTGGCTGTGGGAACAAGGCCTGGGTCAGGGATGGGGAGCTGGGTGGAGCAAGGCCAAGGTCAGGGATGGGGAGCTGGCTGTGGGAATAAGGCGAGGGTCAGGGATGAGAAGCTGGCTGTGGGAGCAAGGCCAAGGTCAGGGAAGGGGGGCTGGCTGTGGGAGCAAGGCCAGGGTCAGGGATGAAGGACTGGCTGTGGGAACAAGGCCTGGGTCAGGGATAGGGAGCTGGGTGGAGCAAGGACAAGGTCAGGGATGGGGAGCTGGGAGGAGAAAGGCCAAGGTCAGGGATGGGGAGCTGGGTGGAGCAAGGCTAGGGTCAGGGATGGGGAGCTGGCTGTGGAATAAGGCCAGGGTCAGGGTAGGGGCCTGGCTGTGGGAGCAAGGCCTGGGTCAGGGATAGGGGGCTGGCTGTGGGAGCAAGGCCAGGATCAGGGATGGGAACCTGGGTAAAGCAAGGCCAAGGTCAGGGATGGGGAGCTGGCTGTGGGACCAAAGCCAGGGTCAGGGATGGGGGGCTGGGTGGAGCAAGGCCAAAGTCAGGGATGGGGAGCTGGGAGTGGGAACTAGGCCATGGTCAGGGCAGAGGACTGGCTGGGGGAGCAAGACCAGGGTCAGGGATGGGAGTTGGGTGGAGCAAAGCGAAGGTCAGGGATGGGAAGCTGGGTGTGGGAGCAAGGCCTGGGTCAGGGATGGGGAGCTGGGTGGAGCAAGGCCTGGGTCAGGGATGGGGGACTGGCTGTGGGAATAAGGCGAGGGTCAGGGATGAGAAGCTGGCTGTGGGAGCAAGGCCAGGGTCAGGGATGGGGGACTGGCTGTGGGAGCAAGGCCTGGGTCAGGGATGAAGGACTGGCTGTGGGAACAAGGCCTGGGTCAGGGATAGGGAGCTGGGTGGAGCAAGGACAAGGTCAGGGATGGGGAGCTGGGAGGAGAAAGGCCAAGGTCAGGGATGGGGAGCTGGGTGGAGCAAGGCTAGGGTCAGGGATGGGGAGCTGGCTGTGGAATAAGGCCAGGGTCAGGGTAGGGGCCTGGCTGTGGGAGCAAGGCCTGGGTCAGGGATGAGGGGCTGGCTGTGGGAGCAAGGCCAGGATCAGGAATGGGAACCTGGGTAAAGCAAGGCCAAGGTCAGGGATGGGGAGCTGGCTGTGGGAGCAAAGCCAGGGTCAGGGATGGGGGGCTGGGTGGAGCAAGGCCAAAGTCAGGGATGGGGAGCTGGGAGTGTGAATTAGGCCATGGTCAGGGCAGAGGACTGGCTGGAGGAGCAAGACCAGGGTCAGGGATGGGAGTTGGGTGGAGCAAAGCAAAGGTCAGGGATGGGAAGCTGGGTGTGGGAGCAAGGCCTGGGTCAGGGATGGGGAGCTGGGTGGAGCAAGGCCTGGATCAGGGATGGGAGACTGGTTGTAGAGCAAGGCCAGGGTCAGGGATGGAGAGTTGGGTGGAGCAAGGCCTGGGTCAGGGATGGGGGACTGGCTGTGGGAACAAGGCCTTGGTCAGGGATGGTGAGCTGGGTGGAGCAAGGCCAAGGTCAGGGATGGGGAGCTGGCTGTGGGAATAAGGCGAGGGTCAGGGATGAGAAGCTGGCTGTGGGAGCAAGGCCAGGGTCAGGGATGGGGGGCTGGCTGTGGGAGCAAGGCCAGGGTCAGGGATGAAGGACTGGCTGTGGGAACAAGGCCTGGGTCAGGGATAGGGAGCTGGGTGGAGCAAGGCCAGGGTCAGGGATGGGGAGCTGGCTGTGGAATAAGGCCAGGGTCAGGGTAGGGGCCTGGCTGTGGGAGCAAGGCCTGGGTCAGGGATGGGTGGCTGGCTGTGGGAGCAAGGCCAGGATCAGGAATGGGAACCTGGGTAAAGCAAGGCCAAGGTCAGGGATGGGGAGCTGGCTGTGGGAGCAAAGCTAGGGTCAGGGATGGGGGGCTGGGTGGAGCAAGGCCAAAGTCAGGGATGGGGAGCTGGGAGTGGGAACTAGGCCATGGTCAGGGCAGAGGACTGGCTGGGGGAGCAAGACCAGGGTCAGGGATGGGAGTTGGGTGGAGCAAAGCGAAGGTCAGGGATGGGGAGCTGGGTGTGGGAGCAAGGCCTGGGTCAGGGATGGGGACCTGGGTGAGCAAGGCCTGGGTCAGGAATGGGAGACTGGCTGTGGGAGCAAAGCCAGGGTCAGGGATAAAGAGCTGCGTGGAGCAAGACCAAGGTCAGGGATGGGAAACTGGGTGGAGCAAGGCCAGGGTCAGGAATGGGGAGCTGGCTGTGGGAATAAGGCCAGGGTCAGGGCAGGGGGCTGGCTGTGGGACCAAGGCCTGTGTCAGGGATGGGGAGCTGGGTGGAGCAAGGCCAAGGTCAGGGATGGGGAGCTGGGTGGAGCAAGGCCAAGGTCAGGGATGGGGAGCTAGGTGGAGCAAGACCTGTGTCAGGGATAGGAAGCTGGCTGTGGGAGCAAGCCTGGGTCACAAATGGGGAGCTGGGTAGAGAAAGGCCTGGGTCAGGGATGGGGGGCTGGGTGTGGAGCAAGGCCTGGGTCAGGGATCGAGGGCTGGCTGTGGGAGCAAGGCTTGGGTCAGGGATTGGGGGCTGGCTGTGGGATCAAGGCCTGGGTCAGGGATGGGGAGCTGGGTGAAGCAAGGCCAAGGTCAGAGATGGGGGGCTGACTTTGGGAGCAAGCCTTTGTCAGGGATGGGGGTCTGGCACTGGGAGCAAGAGCTGGGTCAGGGATGCGGAGCTGGGTGGAGCAAGGCCAGCGTCAGGGATGGGGAGCTGGGTGGAACAAGGCCAGGGTCAGGGATGGGGGAATGCCTGTGGGAGCAAGACCAAAGTCAGGGATAAGGAGCTGGCTGTGGGAGCAAGGCCTGGGTCAGTGTTGCAGAACTGGGTGGAGCTAGTCCTGCTTCAGGGATGGGCGACAGGCTGTGGGAGCAAGGCCAGGGTCAGGGATGGAGAGCTGGGTGGAGAAAGGCCTGGATCAGGGATGGCTGTGGGATCAAGGCCTGGGTCAGGGATGGGGAGTTGGGTGAGCAAGGCCAAGGTCAGAGATGGGGGGCTGGCATTGGGAGCAAGCCTGTGTCAGGGATGGGGAGCTGGGTGGAGCAAGGCCTGGGTCAGGGATGGGAGCTTCTTGGAGCAAAGCCTGGGTCAGGGATTGGGGACTGGCTGTGGGAACAAGGCCTGGGTCAGGAATGAGGAGCTGGGTGGAGCAAGGCCAAGGTCAGGGATGGGGAGCTGGGTGAAGCAAGGCCTGGGTCAGGGATTGGGGACTGGCTGTGGGAACAAGGCCATTTTCAGGGATGTGGGACTGGCTTTGGGAGCAAGGCCTGGGTCAGGGATGGGGGACTGGCTGTGGGAACAAGGCCTGGGTCAGGGATGTGGAGCTGGGTGGAGCAAGGCCAGCGTCAGGGAAGGGGAGCTGTGTGGATCAAGACCTGGGTCAGGGTTGGGAGCTGCGTGGAGCAAGGCCAGTGTCAGGGATTGCGGGCTGGGTGGAGGAAGGCCAAGGTCAGGGATGGGGAGCTGGGTGTGGGAACTAGGCCATGGTCAGGTCAGGGGACTGGCTGTGGGAGTAAGACCTGGGACAGGGATGGGAGTTCGGTGGAGCAAGGCCATGGTCAGGGATGGGGAGCTGGATGTGGGAGCAAGACCTGGGTCAGGGATGCCGAGCTGCATAGAGCAAAGCCTAGGTTAGGGGTAGGGTACTGGCTGTGGGAGCAAGGCAAGGGTCAGGGATGGAGAGCCGGGTAGAGCAAGGCTTGGGTCAGGGATGAGGAGCTCGGTGGATCAAGACCTGGGTGAGGGATGAGGAGCTGGGTGGAGCAATGCCATTGTCAGGGATGGGAGCTGGCTGTGGGAACAAGCCTGGGTCATGGATGGGGAGCAGGGTGGTGCACGGCTTGGGTCAGGGATTGGGGGCTGCCTGTGGGATCAAGGCCTGGGTCAGGGATGGAGAGCTGGGTGGAGTAAGGCCAAGTTTAGAGATGGGTGGCTGGCTTTGGGACCAATCCTGTGTCAGGTATGGGGAGCTGGGTGGAGCAAGGCCTGGGTAAGGGATGGGGGGCTTGCTCTGGGAGCAAGACCTGGGTCATGGATCGGGAGCTGGGTGGAGCAAGGCCAGGGTCAGGGATAGGGAGCTGTGTGGAACAAGGCCAGGGTCAGGGATGGGGTACTGGCTATGGGAGCAAGGCCAGGTTCAGGGATGGGGGACTGGCTTTGGGAGCAAGGCCAGGGTCTGGGTTGGGGAGCTGGGTGGAGCAAGGCCAAGGTCAGGGATGGGGAGCTGGCTGTGAAAGCAAGGCCTGGGTCACGGTTGGGGCACTGGGTGGAGGCAGGCCTTCCTCAGGGATGGGGGACTGGCTGTGGTAGCAAGGCCAGGGTCAGGGATGGAGAGCTGGGTGGAGAAAGGCCTGGATCAGAGATGGGGGGCTGGCTGTGGGATCAAGGCCTGGGTCAGGGATGGGGGACTGGCTGTGGGAACAAGGCCTGGGTCAGGGATGGGGAGCTGGGTGGAGCAAGGCATGGGTGAGGTATGGGGGACTGGCTGTGGGATCAAGGCCTGGGTCAGGGATCGGGTGCTGGATGGAGCAAGGCTAGGGTCAGGGATGGAAGCTGGGTGGAGCAAAGCCTGGGTCAGGGATTGGGGACTGGCTGTGGGAAGAAGGCCTGGGTCAGGGATGAGGAGCTGGGTGGAGCAAGGCCAAGGTCAGGAATGGGGAGCTGGTTGTGGAGCAAGGCCAGGGTCAGGAATGGGGGGCTGGGTGGAGTAAGGCCAAGGTCAGGGATGGGGAGCTGGGTGTTGGAACTAGGCCATGGTCAGGGCAGGGGACTGGCTGTGGGAGCAAGACCTGGGTCAGGATTGGGTAGCTGGTTGTGGAGCAAGGCCAGGGTCAGGAATGGGGGGCTGGGTGGAGTAAGGCCAAGGTCAGGGATGGGGAGCTGGGTGTTGGAACTAGGCCATGGTCAGGGCAGGGGACTGGCTGTGGGAGCAAGACCTGGGACAGGGATGGGAGTTGGGTGGAGCAAGGCCAAGGTCAGTGATGGGGAGCTGTATATGGGAGCAAGATCTGAGTCAGGGATGGGGAGCTGGGTAGAGCAAAGGCTGGGTCAGGGTTAGGGGACTGGCTATGGGAGCAAGGCCAGTGTCATGGATGGGGAGCCGGGTTGAGCAAGGCCTGGATCAGGGATGGAGGACTGGCTGTGGTAACATGGCCTGGGTCAGGGTTGAGAAGATAGGAGGAGCAAGGCCAAGGTCAGGGATGGGGAGGTGGGTGAATCAAGACCTGGGTCAGGGATGGGGAGCTAGGTAGAGCAAGGCCAGGGTCAGGGTGGGGAGCTGGTGTGGGAGCAAGCCTGGGTCAGAGATGGGGAGCTGGGTGGAGCAAGGCCTGGGTCAGGGAATAGGAGCTGGCTGTGGAGCAAGGTGTGGATCAGGGATGGGGGGCTGGCTGTGGAGCAAGGCCTGGGTCAGGGATGGGGTCTGGCTGTGGGAGCAAGGCTTGGGTCAGGGATTGGGGGCTGGTTGTAGGATCAAGGCCTGGGTCAGGGATGGGGAGCTGGATGGAGCAAAGCCAAGGTCAGAGATGTGGGCCTGGATTTGGGAGCAATCCTGTGTCAGGAATGGGGAGCTGGGTGCAGCAAGGCCTGGGTAAGGGTTGGGGGGCTGGCTGTGGGAGCAATACCTGGGTAAGGGATGGTGAGCTGGGTGGCGCAAGTTCAAGGTCACGGATGTGAAGGTTGCTGTGGGAGCAAGGCCTGGGTCAGGGATCGGGGGCTGGGTGTGGAAATAAGGCCATTGTCAGGGATGGGGAGCTGGGTGGATCAAGGCCTGGGTCAGAGATGGGGACCTGGCTGTGGAGCAAGGCCTTGGTTAGGTATGGGCGACTGGCTGTGGTGCAAGGACTGGGTCTGGGATGGGCGGCTGGCTGTGGGAGCAAGCCTGGGTCAGGGATGGGGAGCTGGGTGGCGCAAGGCCTGGGTCAGGGATGGGGGGCTGGCTATGAGAGCAAGACCTGGGTCAGGAATGGGGAGCTGGGTGGAACAAGGCCTGGGTTAGGGATGGGGGGCTGGCTATGAAAGCAAGACCTGGGTCAGGGATGGGGAACTGGGTGGAGCAAGGCCTGGGTCAGGGATGGGGGGCTGGCTATGGGAGCAAGACCTGGGTCAGGGATGGGGAGCTGGGTGGAGCATGTCCAAGATCAGGGATAGGGAGCTGGCTGTGGGAGCAAGGCCAGGGTTACAGATGGGGAGCTGGGTGTAGCAAGGCCAAGGTCATGGATGGGGCTCTGGCTGTGTGAGCAAGACCTGGGTCAGGGATGGGGAGCTGGGTGGAGCAAGGCCAAGGTCAGGGATGGGGAGCTGGCTGTGGGAATAAGGCCAGGGTCAGGGATCGGGAGCTGGTCGGAGCAAGGCCTGGGTCAGGGATGGGGGACTGGCTGTGTGAGGAAGGCCAGGGTCAGGGATCGGCGACTGGTTGGAGCAAGGCCAGGGTCAGGGATGGGGAGCTGGGTAGAGCAAGGCCAGTGTCAGGGCAGGGGGCTGGCTGTGGGATCAAGACCAGTGTCAGGGATGGGAGCTGGGTGGAGCAAAGCCAACATCAGGGATGGGGAGCTGGGTGTGGGAGCAAGGCCTGGGTCAGGGATGGGGACCTGGGTGGAGCATGGCCTGGGTCAGGAATGGGAGACTGGCTGTGGGAGCAAGGCCAGGGTCAGGGATGAAGAGCTGGGTGGAGCAAGGCCAGGGTCACTGATGGGGGATTGGATGTGGGAACTAGGCCTGGGTCAGGGATGAGGAGCTGGGTGGATCAAGACCAAGGTCAGGGATGGGAAACTGGGTGGAGCAAGGCCAGGGTCAGGGATGGGGAGCTGGCTGTGGGAATAAGGCCAGAGTCAGGGCAGGGGGCTGGCTGTGGAAGCACGGCCTGTGTCAGGGATGGGGAGCTGGGTGGAGCAAGGCCAAGGTCAGGGATGGGGAGCTGGGTGGAACAAGACCTGGGTCAGTGATGTGGAGCTGTGTGGAACAAGGCCAGAGTCAGGGATGGGAGCTGTGTGGAGCAAGGTCTGAGTCAGGGATTGGGGACTGGCTGTGGGAACAAGGCCAGGTTCAGGGATGTGGGACTGGCTTTGGGAGCAAGGCCTGGGTCAGGGATGGGGGACTGGCTGTGGGATCAAGGCCTGGGTCACTGATGGGGAGCTGGGTGGAGCAAGGCCAGGGTCAGGGATGGGAGCTGGGTGGAGCAAAGCCTGGGTCAGGGATTGGAGACTGGCTGTGGCAACAATGCCTGGGTCAGGAATGAGGAGCTGAGTGGAGCAAGGCCAAGTTCAGGGATGGAGAGCTGTGTGGATCAATACCTGGGTCAGGGTTGGGAGCTGGGTGGAGCAAGGCCAGGGTCAGGGATTGAGAGCTGGCTGTGGGAGCAAGCCTGGGTCAGAGATGGGGAGCTGGGTGAAGCAAGGCCTGGGTCAGGGATGGGGAGCTAGGTGGAGCAAGGTCTGGGTCAGGGATTGGGTACTGGCTGTGGGAATAAGGCCAGGTTCAGGGATGTGGGACTGGCTTTGAGAGCAAGGCCTGGGTCAGGGGTGGGGGACTGGCTGTGGGAACAAGGCCTGGGTCAGGGATGAGGAGCTGGGTGGAGCAAGGCCAGGGTCAGGAATGGGAGCTGGCTGTGGGAGCCACCTTGGGTCAGAGATGGGGAGCTGGGTGGATCAAGGCCTGGGTCAGGGATGGGCCGCTGGTTGTGGGAGCAAGGCCTGGGTCAGGGATGGGGAGCTGAGTGTGGGAACTAGGCCATGGTCAGGTCAGGGGACTGGCTGTGGGAGCAAGACCTGGGACAGGGATGGGAGTTCGGTGGAGCAAGGCCAAGGTCAGGGATGGGGAGCTGGATGTGGGAGCAAGCCCTGGGTCAGGGATGCGGAGCTGGGTAGAGCAAAGCCTGGGTTAGGGATAGGGGACTGGCTGTGGGAGCAAGGCCAGGGTCAGGGAGGGAGAGCTGGGTGGAGCAAGGCCTTTTGTCAGGGAATAGGTGCTATGTGGAGCAAGGCCAAGGTCAGGGATGAGGAGCTGGGTGGATCAAGACCTGGGTCAGGGATGAGGAGCTGGGTGGAGCAAGGCCTGGGTAAGGGATGGGGGGCTGGTTCTGGGAGCAAGACCTGGGTCAGGAATGGGGAGCTGGGTGGAGCAAGGCCAGGGTCAGGGATGGGGTACTGGCTGTGGGAGCAGGCCAGATTCAGGGATGGGGGACTGGCTTTGGGAGAAAGGCCAGGGTCTGGGTTGGGGAGCTGGGTGGAGCAAGGCCAAGGTCAGGGATGGGGAGCTGGCTGTGGGAGCAAGGCCTGGGTCAGGGTTGGGGCTCTGGGTGGAGCCAGGCCCGCCTCAGGGATGGGGGACTGGCTGTGGGAGCAAGGCCAGGGTCAGGGATGGAGAGCTGGGTGGACAAAGGCCTGGATCAGGGATGGAGGGCTGGCTGTGGGATCAAGGCCTGGGTCAGGGATGGGGAACTGTGTGGAGCAAGGCCAAGGTCAGAGATGGGGGGCTGGCATTGGGAGCAAGCCTGTGTCAGGAATGGGGAGCTGGGTGGAGCAAGGCCTGGGTCAGGGATGGGGGGCTGGCTCTGGGAGCAATACCTGGGTCAGGCATGGGGAGCTGGGTGGAGAAAGGACTGTGTCAGGGATGGAGAGCTGGGTGGAGCAAGGCCTGGGTCAGGGATGGGGGACTGGCTGTGGGATCAAGGCCTGGGTCAGGGATGGGGAGCTGGGTGGAGCAAGGTCAGGGTCAGTGATGGGAGCTGGGTGGAGCAAAGCCTGGGTCAGGTATTGGGGACTGGCTGTGGGATCAAGGCCTGGGTCAGGGATGGGGAGCTGGGTGGAGCAAGGCCAGGGTCAGTGATGGGAGCTGGGTGGAGCAAAGCCTGGGTCAGGGATTGGGGACTGGCTGTGGGAACATGGCCTGGTTCAGGGATGAGGAGCTAGGTGGAGCAAGGCCAAGGTCAGGGATGGGGAGCTGGCTGTGGGAGCCAGCCTGGGTCAGAGATGGGGAGCTGGGTGGAGCAAGGCCTGGGTCAGAGATGGGGAGCTGGTTGTGGAGCAAGGCCAGGGTCAGGGATGTGGGGCTGGGTGGAATAAGTCCAAAGTCAGGGATGAGGAGCTGGGTGTTGGAACTAGGCCATGGTCAGGGCAGGGGACTGTCTGTGGGAGCAAGACCTGGGACAGGCATGGGAGTTGGGTGGAGTAAGGCCAAGGTCAGGGATGGGGAGCTGGATGTGGGAGCAAGACCTGGGTCAGGGATGGGGAGCTGGGTAGAGCAAAGGCTGGGTCAGGAATAGGGGACTGGCTGTGGGAGCAAGGCCAGGGTCAGGATGGGGAGCCGGATGGAGCAAGGCCTGGGTCAGGGATGGGGGGACTGGCTTGGTAACAAGGCCTGGGTTAGGGATGAGGAGCTAGGTGGAGTAAGGCCAAGGTCAGGGATGGGGAGCTGGGTGGATCAAGACCTGGGTCAGAGATGAGGAGCTGGGTGGAGCAAACCAGGGTCATGGTGGGGATCTGGCTGTGGGAGCAAGCCTGGGTCAGAGATGGGAAGCTGGTTGGAGCAAGGCCTGGGTCAGGGCATGGGTGCTGGCTGTGGAGCAAGGTATGGATCAGGGATGGGGGGCTGGCTGTGGAGCAAGTCCTGGGTCAGGGATGGGGGGCTGGTTGTGGGAGCAAGGCTTGGGTCAGGGATTGGGGGCTGGCTGTGGGATCAAGCCCTGGGTCAGGAATGTGGTGCTGGGTGGAGCAAAGCCAAGGTCAGAGATAGGGGGCTGGCTTTGGGAGCAAGCCTGTGTCAGGGATGGGGAGCTGGGTGCAGCAAGGCCTGAGTAAGGGTTGGGGGTTAGCTGTGGGAGCAATACCTGGGTAAGGGATGGGGAGCTGGGTGGAGCAAGTTCAAGGTCAGGGATGTGGAGCTTGCTGTTGGAGCAAGGCCTGGGTCAGGGATCGGGGTCTGGGTGTGGGAATAAGTCCAGGGTCAGGGATGGGGAGATGGGTGGAGCCAGGCCTGGGTCAGGGATGGGGGACTGGCTGTGGGAGAAAGGCCAGGTTCAGGGATGGAGAGCTGGGTAGAGCAAGGCCTTGGTCAGGGATGGGTAACTGGCTGTGGGACCAAGGCCTGGGTCCCGGATGGGGAGCTGGGTGGAGCAAGACCAATGCCAGGGATGGGGAGTTGGGTGGAGCAAGGCTAGGGTTCGTGATGGGGCGCTGGCTGTGGGAATAAGGCCAGGGTCCGGGCAGGGGGCTGGCTGTGGGAGCAAGGCCTGGGTCAGGGATCGGGAGTTGGGCAGAGCAACGCCAAGATCAGGGATGGGGAGCTGGGTGGATCAAAGACTGGGTCAGAGATGGGGACCTGGGTGGGGCAAGGCCAGGGTCAGGGATGGGGAGCTGGCTGTGGAGCAAGCCCTTGGTTAGGGATGGCTGGCTGGCTGTGATGCAAGGACTGGGTCTGGGACGGGGCGCTGGCTGTGGCAGCAAGCCTGGTTCAGGGATGGGGAACTGGGTGGAGCAAGGCCTGGGTCAGGGATGGGGGACTGGTTATGGGAGCAAGACCTGGGTCAGGGATGGGGAGCTGGGTGGAGCATGTCCAAGGTCAGGGATAGGGAGCTGGCTGTGGGAGGAAGGCCAGAGTTATGGATGGGGAGCTGGGTGTAGCAAGGCCAAGGTCACGGATGGGGCGTTAGCTGTTGAGCAAGACCTGGGTCAGGGATGGGGAGCTGGGTGGAGCAAGGCCAAGGTCAGGGATGGGGAGCTGGCTGTGGGAGCAAGGCAAGGGTCAGGGATCGGGAGCTGGTCGGAGCAAGGCCTGGGTCAGAGATGGGGGACTGGCTGTGAGAGGAAGACCAGGGTCAGGGATGGGGGACTGGGTGGAGTCATGACGTCACAGAGGCTGCAAGGCCATGGGGTCCTTGAGTCTGACCAGCGTTCTGAGCTGCTGCAGGGGGAGTGGCTGAGGATGGGGGTCCACAAAGGATGAGCAGGTACCTCTCTGCACCCTGGAGGCAGACCCTTGTCCTCCAAGTGCCCTTCCACATCTCAGGGAGACTTGCCATCACCCTTCAAGCATGAGCAACAGACCCTAGGACAGACTGATGGGAGTGGGTCGACCAGTGCCCTGGAGGAGGTGACCCCACAGGGCCCCAGCATAAGGACAGTGGCCAACACATGGTCACGGGCTCTGGGTGTCCAGTCCTCTGGGTCAGGGCCTCTCCAGCTCTAGTACTGTCCCCATGCAGTACTCTCCGGCTGAGTAGGCAGGGCTTCCCTACACTGCCCACATGCCGAGACCCTGCCAGAGGCAGCTGCTGGGAAAGCTGGCCTACCAACTGTCTCCCAGGGACAAGCCGCAGTAGGGTCTCTCCTGAGGGATAGCCATGGCAGCTCTGTTATTCAACGTGGGCCCCGTGGCTCTGTGTCCCCCACCTTGGCTGGCCTACCGAGGGCTCCCAGTTGCATCGAATCCAAGGGGGACAGAGGTGGCTGCTGGGATGATGGGCTGAGCCCTGAGTTGGTGAGCTGGCTCTGCTCCTGACAGGGAGCTCTGGACACTGCAGGTGGGTCTGCCTGTGCTCGCGTCCACCCAGTGCTGGGGCCTCTCTATGGCTTCATCAGAGCCAACAAAGCAGTGCTGACTCTGGGACTTCCCCTCAGAGGGGCAGTCACCGATTGTTTGCACACCTCTGTCACAAAAAACACTCCTACCCTCAAGCACAAGGACGGCCTCCTCTAGAGGTTCACTTCCTGCGTGCTTGTGGAGAAGGTTCCCTACCTGCCGCCTGAGTAGGTAGCAGCCCCCTGGACTTGCCCTGGGTGCAGATAGAGGCCTAGTGTGGCGGGGGGGCACCCTGGAAATGCAGGGCCGTGCCACATACTGCCTCTGGATCAGGTCCAGGCCCCGCTCAACCCTCTGCTGCTGTTTCTCTCCCTAACACTAAACACCAATGTGCATACCCTGTATCTCTCTCCTGCCCTGTAACTAACAGCAAAGTTAGTGGACATACAGTTTGTCCCTCACCCAAAGCCCCCTCCCACCTGGCTGGCGTGCAGTTGGCCCGCTGAGAGGGATAATCAGCTAACTGCAACATCAGCAGTTTTTAGGCTGGCTGGAGAACACATCTTTCTTTAAGCACAAGGCAGGGCTGGGACCAGGTCTCCACCCTCAGGAAGAACCACTGCACAGGCCAGCGTGGTACCTACCTCCAGGGAACATGGTGAGTGCCTGCTGGATCAAGAGGGAGGCCTTCTCTCTGGCAAAGCTGAGCTCATGCTGGGGGAGGTCTGTCTGTGACTCAATAGGAAGTATGCCAATGGAACCGAGAAGGCAAAATTTGGGAGCTGCGACAGGTTCCGATGAGCCTACAAGGGAGCAAGAGGCCAGGTGAGGGGCCTGCCCTCTGTGAGGACCAGGAGCACCACAGTGAGCTGACAAAGCGGGCCACCCCCACACCTGAATGGAGGATTTGCTCCACCTGGGGGTCTTCAATGTGCAGAAGGGCAACATCAGTGGGAAAAGAGCTCTGTTGAGCCCCTCAGGCTCAGCACTGTGGGGGACAGGAGCGACTCCCTCTCCCCACACAGCAGGGTCCAGAGTTAAGGCAGCCAAGCTATGACTGCCCCCACCTAGAGGGGTCACTACCCTCTTCAAACATTTCCCCGCCTTTCTCTGTGTGCGATGTAACAGACATGATCTACTCCATGCTTTTCCATTAACAGGAAATGCTCATCTCCACAGAGTTCTGTAATCTTATAAACCACCACAAACATTCTTCTGTGGCTGGTTCTGGGGACCCTGTGGGTTTCTTATAGCCATTCTCCTGAGTTCCTGGAATCTCTGTAAACTAGATCCCTGGAAGTGAGACTTCTTGGCCAACTGTATAAAGAGTTATGTGATTTTAAATGATTTACCTGTTTTTCATTACTTATTTTTTATGAAAAATGTATTTCTTTATTCACAAAAAATATGTACTGTGAAAGGTTCAAGCAGAAAAGTAGAACAAGTACAGGCTCCTCCCCCTCCTCCCCTTCTAAGCCTGAGCCCCCTCTGGACAAGCTCTGTTCAGCTGTTTGTCCCACTCAGTTTGCAGCAGCTACACTAAAGCGAGAAGTGAGACTGATCTTCACACATGGAGCCTGACCCAAAACACCTATACTGCTGCTTTGACTTGTGTGCAAACCCCACCTGTAGCAAGATAGTGCATGCTCTATAGCACTCAGTGGAGCCCAAGACAAACCCCACTCTCCTGGGTCTGGGGGCCCCAGGATGGCAGGTGGAATTTATGTGCGACTCTGACCTGGAACATGTAACCAATCATGACTACCCAGACTGTCGTCCCCACACTCAGGACCTAGGGTCCCTGTCAGCCCTGCATCACAACTTCCCTCACTGAGTGGCTGTCCCTTTATGTGCCTAGCACGCCCAGCTCTGTGGTCTGCCTGACTGTCCATTACTAAGTACCATCTCTACACGCACACTCGATGCAGTTGTGTGCTCATCTTGGGGTTCTGATGCCAGGCTGCTTCCCTCTGGAAAGACCTGATTCTGCTCAACAGCAGAATTGAGGGAGACTAAAGGGCAGGAGGCCCCTGGAACCCACCCTGGCTCTGCTTCATGGCCTCACCATGGCTACTAGTCACACTGCAAGCGCACACCTACCTCCCATTCCTGGAAGAGGTGGATCAAGTACTCATAGTTCCGGGCCCACAAGGCCAGGTGGTCGACAAGCAGCAGCATGCACAGCGGGTCCTCGTGTGGCTCAAGGCTTCGCAGGCAGCACAGTGAGGGAAGAGCAAAGAGAGCAAGGAAAATGTCAGGGCCTAGGGTCTCTGCAGCCCAGAAGCCCCTGCCATGAGGACTGGCAGGAGTGGATCCCTGGTGGACACTCACCTTAGGATGAGCTTGCAGAACTCCAGTGTGGTGCGCGGGCAGCCACGCTTCTCCAGGAAGCTCATCTGCTTGTAGAGGGCCAGGTAGAAGCTCCTATATCCAAAAAGGTCCATGTGAGTTCAAGTGGCAGCAAACAGCAGAGCAGCCTCTGAGAGCCACCTGGCTCCACGCCAGTGTCCAGGTCATCATACGAGTCTGCGAATGCCTTTTGTGTCTGGGGAGAAGCTTTGTGAATGCCTGAAGAGCTGAACACACACAAATGTACTGAAAGTATTTAAAAAATTTTTGTTGTTGGGGCTGGGATTGTGGCTCAGCTGTAGAGCGCTCGGCTAGCACAGGTGGGACCCGGGTTTGATCCTCAGCACCACATTAAAAAAGGCACTGTGTTGTGTCCATCTACACCTAAAAAATAAATATTTTAAAAAAGGTTTTAAAAAAATTTTGTTGTTGTTGTAGATGGACAGAATATTTTTTATTTTATTTATTTTTATGTGGTGCTGCTGAAGATCAAACCAGTGCTTCTCATGTGCTAGGCAAGAGCTCTGCCACTGAGCTACAGCCTCAGCTCCCTGAAAACCAAGCTTTTTGAAATCATTATCTTGCTTTTGGTTTGCTACTTGTTTGTTATTCAAGGGAAATGAGCTAAAAACGGTTATAATTATGATCTTAATTTACCTTCAAATTTCAATGGCGCTACTGTTGGGTACATAAAGCTATGTGACTTTAGTCATCCTGTAGACTTATTTTTAGAACTGAGAGTTTACTAGAAAAAGAAACCAGTGGAGAAAGTCTAGACAGAGTGCCCAGTGCAGCCACGTTGCTGCACTGAGACAGGGCATGGTGGCCATAAGGTGGGGGCCATGCCACAGCCAAGCAGCGCTGCCCAGAGCAGCAAGAATACACACAGGACAGCAGAAAGACTGCTGCGGTCATGCAGCCTTGCCTCGGGGCTGATGCCAGAGGTGGTCAGCACAGAAATGTCATAAAGCAGAGCATAGACCCAGGTCTGCTCTGTCAGGCTGAATCTGACTTAAGCATCACTGATTTAAGAATCAAGACACAGGCCTGTGAGGCCTGCAAAAGTATCCCGGCCACAGGGAGGGCTGCCCTCAGGAGAGGCGGCTCACCTGTTCTCGGGTCTGCGGTAGTCCAGCCGGCATATCCCACTGGTGAGACTGAACAGGGGGTGGAAGGCACACTCCATGCTGTACAGCGCTCGCTCTGTGGGCAGCAACACAGAGGCAGGAGTCAGCCACAGTAGGCGCCTGCAACTCCCAAGACCCCAAACAAGCGAAGCACTGGAAAGAAGGGGTCACAGAATTGGGACCCTGCAATGGGACCTCCTAGGTTTCCCTGGTGCCATGGCATTAATTGCAGCCACAGAACATGTGAGCCTGAATGAGAAACGCCCTCGACACCATGGGGTGCAACTGCCACATGTCCTGTTCATGCCCAGTCCCCAGGTGATACAAACACGGCCCAGATGCCCACAGCAGCATGCGTGCACACACGGAAGAGCAACCAGAACCACCACTGATGACGGATACGCCAACCACGTCTGTCCAAAGGGGGAGTACTATCCAGCCAAGAGCACACGCAAACCTGGGTCACACCACACATGGGGCACACAACCATGGGCAGAGACCATGCACAGTGCTTCCACTGAATGGCTCCCCACACAGGTAGGGCCACGGAGAGTCTGACCAGAAGTCAGGGGTTCTGGGGCCTGGGGGAAGATAGAAAATGGCAGGCTGTTTTCCTGGAATGGACTGCAGTGATGGCTGCCCAGTTCTGGGACACACTAAACCAGGCATGACACACCTTCCACAAAGTGCTACATGACAACGTCCCGCCACCTGCATCTGCTCTAGTGGCGAGAACAGGCAGGCTGCACTGCCTACTGGGTCTCACCTATGAGGTCTCGTGCCATCTCCTGATCCTCTTGAAAGCGGTAGGCATCACTGAGCTGCAGGAGTGAGTCCACATGTTAGGGGCTTGTCTGGAGCAGAATCTACCAGAAAAGAAGGGCAGCTCTGGAGGAAGGTCACAGGCAGGGACCCAAAGGACACCCCTGCAGTCCACCAGGACCTGTGCACACCAGGAGAGATGATCACCAGGTGACAGACGAAATTCCCTTTGGACTCCAGGTGTGCACTGCTATTACCCAGCCAAGGCCTGGACCTGGCTCCAGGTGGGAACTGGGGAAACTGCCTGCCCAGTGGGGCTGTATTCGCTCCCAGGTCTCAGGACAGAGGACTGAAAGCAAGCAGGTTCCTGCCCCCCCTACATGGGGGACATGGGGCCAGCAGGATCTACATGCTCCCCCTACCTCCCCAGTGAGGCCCAAGACAGAGGCAGCACCTGGGAAGGACCATAGTGCCACTACACGCAGCTCCCAGCAGGAGAGCACCTGAGTGCCAAGTCTTCACAGTGCCCCTCGGGTCCGGAGGCCCCACTGCCAAGGGAGCAGCTGCCCGGGCACTCGCCCTCCACCCACTGGCAGCTGTGGGGCCCACATACCACAAGGTTGTTTGGCTCCATGGACTCCACGGCCACCAGGAACTTGTGCTGTGCCTGCTGGTACTCCTCACTGTGTTCAAACACAAAGAAGGAACGCCCTTTTTTCGATTCCAACAGCCACATAGACAGACCTGGCAGGTGAGAGTGCACAGAGAGGGTGTGCTGGATGCCAGGACATGGCGCCTCTACAGAGCACAGTAGCCCCAATGGTCTCCCTTGTGCTGTTCTCAGAAAGGACTCTGTGATACCAACCCACTCGATCTGAGGGGTCTCACAGGTCACCCAGGCCTGGGGCTGGGCTGCCTCTGGGCCAGAGGCTGACGTCCAGGGACTCTCTCAGAACACCTGGGCCTGCTTCCCACTGCTTCCTTGGGCTGTCCCGGGAGCTGGCCTCCGTTTGCTTTCCACAAAGACTCACTTCTGTATAGAATTCAGATGAGCTCTGGGAAAGGATGGAGCCGAAGTGGCCCAGGACAACAAACCTCAGGGATGGGAGCATGGAGGTCCATCTGGGTGCCCGATCACGTCTGGTTGGGACCAGCAGCCAGGGTGGCTGTGAGGGGCTGGGGCAGGAGGCGAGCAGTGGGCACAGGGCCAGGTCAGAGGCCTTGGCCATGTGTAACCCCTGACCAAATATGGTTCTGCTCCTTTTGTGTGACTGTGTGGAGGGACCATTTCCTCTGGTTAACCTGAAAAACTCAGTCTGCTAAGACAACCGCTAAATGGCCAATGGTTCTCATGGGCTTCCCCTGAGCTACTCCATCCTGAGAGCCCGGCCCAAGGTCCAAGTCCTGCAGATTGAGACAATGAGCCCCTATCTCTACCATGTTCGGGTTCCTTTGCTAGAAGGGCAAGAGACCTGGTGGAAAGAGAAGATACATGAGAGGCATCAGGGTTGATCCTACAAGTACAGGTCCCGAACTCCCAGGCGATCCTCACTGGAAGTCCAAGGGGATTCTTCTAGAATCCCCAACCCCACAGGCACAGCAGGTGAGGTGCGTTGGTTAACACCCTCCACACATGTCCTCTACACACCCATGACATCTTCTACAGTATGTGCCCCATCAACCTGCAGAGGGATGTCTGGATGCTTCTCTATGCTGTGTAGCCGATGCCCAGAGAGGGCATTCACTTCCTACCCTGCACCTTCTGCATGGCTGTTTTCTTTAAACATAAAACTATCATACATTATTGATTTTTTAAAATATTTTTAGTTGTAGATGGACACAATACCTTTATATTGCTTATTTAGTTTTATGTGGTGTTAGGAATCGAACCCAAGGCCTCATACATGCTAGGCAAGCGCTCTACCACTGAGCTACAACCCCAGCCCCCAAATTATCATAATGTGAAAACAAACTCAAGGGCTGAGGATACAGCTCAGCAGCAGAGCCCAGCCTGGCATGTGTGGCTTGGAGGGCTCGGGCTCAGTGCCAGCACACACACACACACACACAAAAAAAAAACACTTAAAAATGCAAGCGTCTGTTTAGCTGCTTCCTGTAGCATGGCACCCAGAGGACGAGGCAGACGGCAAGGAAGTTGAGAGCTTCTGCACAGGTCAGGCCAGCTGGGGACATACAGGCTGCTGCACCCTCAGGAACACCATACCTCACACGCAGCTGCACATGGTGCTGCAAGGCCCACCCAGAAGGCACTGAGGCCAGTGTGCCAGCCCCCTGCTGCAGGAGTGACAGACTCACCTGGCTTGCTGTACCGCGGCCAGGTGCTCTTGGGGGTCGTCAGCCACGTGCACTTGGGTTACACATGCTGCCTCTGTCGCGGCCTGGGGAGGAGGAGACAGGCACAGCTTTACCTCCACGGGCCAGGGGCCAGGCTGGCCCCCCAATCCCTCCAGCTCTCCCTGGAGGCAGAGCAGTGGGCAGGGGGGCACACAGGGAGGGAGAGCAAAGCACTGCTGCATGAAGAGGGGACCCCAGCTGCGACCTGTGCAAGCAGCTACCATCAGGTCCAGGGGAACAGGGAGGCCAATAGTCCAGCACAAAGGCAAGAGGGACAAAAAGGAAACAAAAGTGAAACCCTAGAACATGGTGCAGAGCAGGAGCTCAGGGCCACTGAAATTCCCTGAGCAAACGAGCTGCTTCCTGTGGGACAGGCTGCACAGGAGGAATGCCTGGCTGTGGCCAGAGGAAATTAGGGAAGTGGACCTCTGACCCAGACCCCAGTAATATGACTCCAATCTTTGAAAAGGAAAACATGGAAACAATGAGGAAAACTGAGGAGGAAATTGGCATATTTCTGCAAGGAAGAAGACCGAGAGCAGAGTGTTGAGGGTCCTCAGGCACCCAGCTCCCTGCGACTCTTGTGGAGCGACAAGTTGAGGGTCCCAGGCCCCCTTTGGGCAAGAGTTCTTAGCTGCTGTTAGGGGGTCTGGCTCCCTTGCCAGGTGGCATCTTAGCCAGGCCTGGAAGGGCTGCACCCTGAGCTGAGTGATGGGATGTGGATGTGTGTAGACCAATCTCTAGGCTTTTCAACAGTGCCCTATTTCACTAAAACAAAACAAGGAATAAGGAGCTGGACTACCCGGAACAGGACAAAACAGCATCTTTCTTTTCTCAAAAAGAGACATTAAAACTGTATGAGAAGAACAAATACACAAAAAGAAAAGCATGGCCAGAGGCTGAGAGGCACAAAATGGCACAACTCTGCACATGCAGCAAGCAGTGGAAAGGAAACCACCGGTGCCTGGAAGTCTACAGCATCCTGGGCACCGCCAGGTCTGTCTGAGGTGAGCTTCCAGCCAGAAGTCTAGGGGAGGAGGCAGCCCTGACGGATGCTGGAGGGAGGGTCAGGAGGAGCGACACAGGGGGTGTGGAGACAGCACAGACAGGGGGAAGGGAGCAGACCCCATCTGTCTCAGGAGGAAGTCAGATTCCCCCCAAAGATCAGTGCACAGCTATATGGAAACCCTGAATGGTCACCAGGAGGGAGGAACAGAAATGAGCTAAGGTTTGGTCTCTGAACAACAGGACAAGGGTGGGGGACCAAGAAGGAGGGAACCACAGCTTTTCACTGGACATACTTCAGTAGGACTTAAATTTTTGAAGAAACAAACAACAAAAAAGTGTGCTACTATAAAGGTAGTAAGTGAGCTGACCTGGTTACAGACCTGTGGTCCTGGCTGCCTGGGAGGCTGAGGGGGAGGCCCATGCAGACTCATGAGTGTGCGACCAGCCTGGGAAGCACGAAGGGCCTCACCTCAAAAATAGATACATAAAACTGAAATATGTGCAGGGGGCAGCTTAGAGGTGTGTGGCTCGGAGGTGTGTGGCTGTGGGTTCACTCCCTAGCACCACAAAAACTAAAAAAGAATGTAATTATTAACTAATGACTGATAATAACTATAATTTACAAAAATAAGATGATGCAAAAATGTAACACAGGGGCAGGCAGACAGAGCTGGGCTGAGCGGCAGAACTCAGCCTGAGCAGCGCAGGTAGTGGCTCATGTAAGTGCTTTTCACAAATAACCCAAAACACACAGAAGTCAGAAACCCATGAGTCCTCAAACACTTAAAAACAAAAATACAAGGCAAAAACTGTAAAACACAAGGAAAGTGGGGACAAACGAAGTCTAAAAATAATCCTTGGTCCACTCATGACCCAACAGACACCAGTCAGACAAGGGCGCCACGTGCACACCTCACACAGTTTCAAGGCACTGTGTTGTCGAGGATGTAGCTGAGGACAACCGAGTGCAGGTGGGCCTCGGTGGCACCGTTCCTGGGAGGGCAGCTGGGCAAGGCGCAGGTACTCGAGGAAACCCACAGTGGGCCACTTCTTGGAGGGCTGCATGGATGCAGGGGGCCTGCAGCCAAGGTGTGGACACGCCTATCCTTGGCCTAACAAAGAACCCTGTGCATCAGGCACACAGGACACCTGGGACTCCGACATGCCAAAGCCAGCACAGCTTCCTCGAGAGGCGTGCAGAAAGGCCTGGGGACATGGCCACAGGTGATCAGAATAAGAGGGGAACATTTCTACACTGCTTTGGAGCTTTAACAAAAAGCATTCAGCTCTATAATCAGAAAACACATACTTAAAAAGACACAAGCTTCCGGATGTTTCGGTACGGAGATGGAGAGTGGAATTCCCACCTCCTAAAGAAAGTCCCAGGATGGGCCCTGACTTCCCCTGGAAAAGCCAAGGGACACTCCACTGCCTACTCACCATCAGCTGACACTGCAGAGGCTGACTAGCCAGGAACGAGTTAGGTGACATAAAACTGATCTCAGAACCCAAACTTTTTGTCATTTTTCCTGCTGGTGGAGAAACAAAATGGATCTGGCTAAAATTTCAGGATTCAAAGTTTAACAGCTTGTAGGACCTTTTTAAAGATATGGGGTGCACAGTTGAGAAGGTGTGAAACAGCCTGGCCTCCTGGCGTCTCAGCAACCTGCCCAGGCCCTGGAAGGGCTCCATCTGTCCAGTGTGGCTTTCAGTACTCTCCCCCAGGGTTTTCAATGGCTCCCCCACCCATAAGAAATGAAAGCAGGTAAAAACAGCTTGAGAATGCAGCTGCTGTGGGCCTTACCTTTGCTCCCCCAGGACCGCTCGAGCACCAAAATACCGTTTCAGTTCTGTGTCGGATTCAAGTGTCTAGAATGTGGGAAATGTGAGGAAGAAAAAATTAAGTCAGGCTTTCCTACAATGACCCGAAATTACAGAAAGCTAAGTAAGAGTGCAGCCAAAGAACAATGATTTTGGGCTTGAAAGGTGATTTCTAGGCCTGCTTTCTTTAAATCTGTCACCTGTAATAGGACCTGACCACTACTGGCCCCTTGGGGCACTCAAGGGATGCAGTGGGTCACTGCTAGGAGAGAACCTGGGGTAGGTCTCCCCTGTGGGTCCAGTGTTCATCTGCCATGCTTCGTACAGGGAACATGCACCCTGACGCGGAGTAGAGGGCCTCAATGATACAGGCAGCTTGCTTGTCAAAGCTGGCAAAGATCAGGTTTCATTAAGCACCCACCAGACCAAGAGATGGGTGATCATCCAAGGGTGACACTACACTGGTACAGCTCAAAACGCCTCATGAGACATACAAAGGCAAGCTGTTTGGAAGTCCTGAGCTGGGCATGATGGTGCCAGACCCGTGTCTACTCAGAGGCCAAGGAAGGAGGACTCCTTGTTAGAGGCTGATCTCAGCTACTTAGCAAGCCCTAAACAAGCTAACAATACCCAGTCTCAAAATCAAAAATAAAAAGGAGCCAGGTGCAGTGATGCTCAGGTATAATCCTAGCATCCAGGAAGGTTGAAAATTTGAGGACCGCCTCAGCAAATTAGTGAGGCCCTAAGCAACTTGGTGAGATCCTGCCTCAAAAAAATAAAAAGGGCTGGGGATATGGCTCAATGGTAAAGCACCCCTGGATTCAATTCTCAGTACCAAAAAAAAGTCCTTTGAAACACAGATGTCTTTTCCTTACTTCTTTCTCCTTTTTTTTTCCTACTTCCTAAATGTTTAATAATGAACTCTTAACACTTCCAAATAAATAAAGACAGCAAACTGTCCTCTTTCTAAATCACTCCTCCCCATCAAAATCAGAGGCCGAGGCCATACCTGTGCTCCACATACAGGACATGCTTCCTGGAGCTCAGTGGTGGGGGACCCGGGCGGCTGAGCTCACTGCCATCCTCAATCCTCTCCAAGATGCGGTCGATATCCTCCATCCCACTTTCCTAAAAGCCCAGAAGGAACTGTTAATCGCCACACTGGCTTCACTCCAAATGCTCTGACAACCAATAACAAGGAGTTACTTTGAAAAGTTATTTGGTATGTACTTTCTAAAAGATGATCTAACTCAGAAGGAGGAGATGTATTATAGGAGGAAGCTCAGAACCATCACTAATCCAGAAGGCCCTCGGAACCATCGTGCCAGAGAGCCACACTTCATGTGTCACAGGTGAGCTCACATCCTCAGTTGAATGGAACTGGGACCTGTGACTCCAACTGAACAGCAACAAAGCTACCACCTCTCTTCAGGACGAACAATGAGACAAGGAGGATCAAGGCAAGAACAGAAACATTCTGACTGAGGGGGATCTGGTCTGTGGGCTTCCACACCCAGCACCCCTCGTGCACTGGCGGGATGAAGGCTGGGTGAACAGCAACAGGGAGCAGGCCTGGGAAGGGACTCTCCCTGCAGAGGGCAGCTGGGACACGGAGACTAGGAGTAGGCCATGACAACCAAGGAACAAAGGGGCAAATCACAAGCAAAACTGTAAGTGACTCTTCTTTGTCCTTGACCTCTTAGATAGTTATACTCCTGACAGGAAAAAATGAAGACATCAAATAAAATGGTCTTCTCCCAGCACCACCGTGAGGGACATGGCCCATGGGGCACGGAGGGATTGGGCAGGGGCCAGTCAAGTCTGATCGCATACCGAGGCTTCTCCTGCACTGTTTTTCTTATTTTTCTGCTTCTTTTTCTTCTTCCGGAGTTTTCCACTTGCATTAGACTAATAAAAATAAGATATTCTAATCAATGGAGAGAGAAGCAAAATCTTAAAAACTGAGAACCAAAGCAGCAAGCCAGCACCACTTGGAGCACCTGCGGCCCCTCACATTCTTCTGCAGCAGGACCCTGCCCGTACCCTCTGCTGTCAGTGTGGCCTCTCTCTCCCACCCTACCCTGCTGCAGAGCTGGTCCAGGCTGCCTGGGGCACCCACCTGCTCCTGATTGGGCCAGCTCCTCTGGGCAGTGAGAAGCTCCTCAGGGACGCTTCACCAGAAGTGGCTGCTCCCAGAAGGCACAGAGCTGCCTGGAGCACATTGGGCAGCAGGCAGGGCAGGGACCTGCGTGCAGTACCCCTGGGGCCGCCACTGATCTCAAGGACTTTAGCACAAACTTCATCAGGGTTCCCACGGAATCAGCCAAAGCAAATTCAGAAAATTATACCTCCAAGAAAAACCCGACACAGGTGGCACGTGGCAGGATGCCACAGCCCTTCCCTGACATGCCAGCCTCCTTGTTACCACGGGGTCCCCATACCTGCTCCGGGGGTGCAGCCTTGGCCACATTTCCTTCCCACTTGGTCTCTGGGTTTCCATGCTGAATCCTTCCTTTGTTCCCTGACACTGCAGCATCTGTTAACACACAATCAGACTTCTCTCCGTTCACCACCAGGTCGTCCTCAAGATCCTCGATATTTATCTGGAGAAACAAGCCCAGGGCATTTCTGCACAGGGGTCACAGTGTACGTGGCGAAGTAGAGCTGAGCCAGATGTGAAGGCGACTTGCCATGCCTGTCACCCCAGAGACTTTATTTGGGAGGCTGAGTCAGGAGGAAGGCAAATTTGAGGCCAGCCTGAGCAACCTCAGTGACAAAGTGAAAAATAGAGGGCTGGGGGTATAGTTTAGTGGTACATCACCCCTGAGTTCAATTCCAATACTTCAAACTAAAAAAACAAGGGGCGTATTATAAGGATTATAATTTTCTCTTTTTTTTGAGAGAGAGAGAGAGAGAATTATTTTTTAATATTTATTTTTTTTTAGTTCTCGGCAGACACAACATCTTTGTTGGTGTGTGATGCTGAGGATCGAACCCGGGCCGCACGCATGCCAGGCAAGTGCGCTACCACTTGAGCCACATCCCCAGCCCTATAATTTTCTAATATTGTTCTTGTTCATGTTAAAATAATTTTGTCCTCAAGTCTGATGAGGCAATTCTCCTTTCCCAGTCTCTAGAGTTACTGGGGTTACAGGCATGACCACTATGCCCAGCAGGGAGTTTTGTTCTTGATGAAATCAACATCAAATTACTAATTGTTGTCACCACTCTGGAAAACAGCATGGAGATTCCTCAGAAAATCTGGAGTGATACCACCATTTTACACAGTTATCCCACTCCTCAGTTTATACCCATAGGACTAAGTTCTATAATGATACAGCCACATCAATGGTGATAGCAACTCAATTCACAATAGCTAAACTATGGAACTAACCTTGGTGCCCTTCAACAGATGAAAGGACAAAGAAAATGTGATTGGTATATATATATATGTATATATATATATATATATATATATATATATATATACACACACACACATATATATATATACACACACACACATGTATGTGTATATATATATACACACACAATGAAATATAAATGTATATATTTTTATGTATGTATATAAATATATATACTCATATACACATATGTGTGTGTGTGTGTGTATATATATACACACACACACAATGAAATATTAATCAGCTTTAAAAAAGAATAAAATTATGGCATTGCTGATAACTGGACAGAGCTGGAGAATATGATGCTAAGCAAAATAAGCCAATCTCGAAAAACCAAAGCGGAATATTTTCTCTGATATGTGAATGCTAATTCACAGCAAGTGGGAGTGGGGTGGCTAGGAATACTAGAAGCGCTCTGGATTAGATAGAGGAAGTAAAAGGAAGGGAGGGGGGATGGAGGTAGGAAGAACAGTAAAATGAATCGGACATTATAACCCTATGTGCACATATGACTACATGAACGGTGAAACTCTACATCATGTACAACCAGAAAACAAGAAGTTATACTCCGTTTATGTATGATGTGTCAAAATACATTCTTTTTTTAAAAAAAATTTACTTTTTAGTTTTTAGATGGACACAATATTTCATTTTTTTGTGGTGCTGATGGAAACCAGTGCCTCATGCATGCTAGGTAAGTGCTCTACCACTGAGCCACAGCCCCAGCCCCTGTCAAAATGCATTCTACTGTCATGTGTAACTAATTAGAATAAATTTTTTAAAAAATTATTTATATATGACAGTGAAATGCATTACAATTCTTATTACACATACAGAGCACAATTTTTCGTATCTCTGGTTATATAAAAAGTATATTCATACCAATTCATGTTTTCATATGTGTACTTTGGATAATAATGTCCATAACATTCCACCATCATTTCTAACCCCATGCCCCCTCCCCTCCTTTCCCTTCCCACCCCACTGCCCTATCTAGAGTTTGTCTATTCTTCTCACGCTCTCCTTCCCTACTTATGAATCAGCCTCTTTATATCAGAGAAAACATTCAACATTTGCTTTTGGGGATTGGCTAACTTCACTCAGCATTATTTTCTCTAACTCTATCCATTTACCTGCAATGTCATGATTTTATTCTCTTTTATTGCTGAGTAACATTCCATTGTGTATATATGCCACATTTTTTTAATCCATTCATCTGTTGAAGGACATCTAGGTGGTTCCACAGTTTAGCTATTGTGAATTGTGCTGCTATAAACATTGAGTGGCCGCATTCCTGTATTATGCTGTTTAAGTCCTCTAGGTATAGAACGAGGAGAGGGATAGCTGCGTCAAATGGTGGTTCCATTCCCAATTTCCTAAGAAATCTCCATACTGCTTTCCTTATTGGCTACACCAATTTGCAGTCCTACCAGCAGTGTATGAGTGTTCCCTTTTCCCCATATCCTCACCAACACTTGTTGTTTGTATTCATAATAGATGCCATTCTCACTGGAGTGAGATGAAATCTTAGAGTAGTTTTGATTTGCATTTCTCTAGTTGCTAGTGATGATGAACACTTTTTCATATATTTTTTGACTGACTATATATCATCTTCTGAGAAGTTCAGGACAAACAATTAAAAAAGAAATAAAATGACTATCACAGGTGTGGTGGTACATGCCTATAATCCTAGTGGCTGAGACTGATCGTAGGTTCAAAGCCAGCCTCAGCAACTTATCAAAGCTGTAAGCATCCTAGTGAGAACTTGTCTCAAAAGAAAAAAAAATTGGGGCTGCAGTTGTGGCTCAGTGGTGGAGCGTTCACCTAACATGCGTGAGACACTGAGTTCAATCCTCAGCACCATATAAAAATAAAATAATAAAATAAATATATTGTGCCCACTTATAACTAAAAAAAATTATTAAAAAAAATAAAAAATTTAAAAAGTGTTGGTGATGTGGCTTAGTAGTTAAGCACCCTTGGGTTCAATTCCAAGTACCAAAGGAAAAAAAAAATCAAATGACTATCAAAAATAAAGATGAGAGTGTTGGCAAGTTTAAAACCACCACAGCATTTCAAGTCTTTATTCCAGCCTAACAGCAGCAGCCTGAACACTGAAATTTATTTTTAAATTTTTTTTTATTTAATAGCACAATTGAAACGTATTTCAATTACCATCAGGGAACAGCAACTATACTGTACACGAAAACAAGACAGACATACACACATAATTCTTTGAAAGGGACTGAGGGAAAATTTTTCAATGTAATAAAGTAAACTCATGATTTTTAGGTATCTGGTTTCCACCAGCATGTCAAAGTAGCCACTGGTCCCAAATACTATGATGTCCTGCTGCATAACATCATTTCTCAATGGCTGCACTGCACTGTCACTCCTTAGCATTTGTGCGTGCACAGGGGGGTGGGGGAATGTTTCCAGTCCCCTCTATGGAATGTGTCGTGTTTGCACAGAGCCTGTGCACACCTGTGTGTTCTGCCTCTCCTCTGCATCACCACATACCTAACCTAACTCAAATCCTGTCTCAGTAGTCTGCACACTGTGCAGTTCAGGGAGCAATGACAATAAACACAAGCAGCACAGCTGTGAGTTTGAGACATATTTCGACCTGTGGTTGGTGGGAGCTGCAGGTATGGAGGGCCAACTGCATCAGGTTACATGCCCCCTGTAAGCAAGCCCGCCCACCACAGCACTTAGGTCAGTTATGAGGTCAAGTCAATGCATTCACGTTCCGGCTGTGCAGTCATGAAGCAGCTCCATGTCATGCATACCTCTGCTTCCTCATACAGAACACTAACAAATGCTGTGTGTACAGGCACATATGCATGGTGCTGGGGATCAAACCAGGGCCTGTGCATGTGAAAACACTCCTATTATTTCCACCTATGAGTTATAAGGGCAAAAACCCATAGAACACTTGAATTGACTGAATAGAACCTCTTTGGAAATCCATAGGCAGCAGAGAGATGAGCAGCCACATGTCTGCCCAGGTGTCTGTGCTCCATGCTCACAGAGCAGCCTGGGAATCCACCACAGGTAGCAAAATGTGAAGAGATGGTTCACAAAAGAAGACAAACAGGGGCTGGGGTTGTGACTCAGCGGTAAAGCGATCACCTAGCACATGCGAGGCCCTGGGTTCGATCCTCAGCACCACATAAAAATAAAATAAAGATATTGTGTCCATCTACAACTAAAAAATATTAATAAAAAGAAGACAAAAAAATGGACAATAGGCACATGGAAAGACACCCAACAACATCTTTATTGAAATGTAAATCAAAAGCCAGTGAGGAGCACTGTCCCTGCTGAGGGCTGGGGGCATAGGCTGCCAACACCAATTCCCTGGAGGCTGGAGCACCTTCAGCCTCGCACAGCCCATAGGCAGGTGGGATAAAACGCTGGAGGAGAAAGGTAGCAGAATACAACAATTACTAATTGGGCATTATGTAAAATTGTGGATGTGTAACCGACGTGATTCTGCAATCTGCATTTGGGGTAAAATTGGGAGTACATAACCCACTTCAATCTAATGTATGAAATATGATATGTCAAGAGCTTTGTAATGTTGTGAACAACCAATTAAAAAAAAAAACGCTGGAGGAGCACTCAGCACCTGCTGGTCCAGGTATACGCATCCACTCCCGATGCAGCAGTTCTCCCTGTAGATGCCCCATCAGCCAAAATGAAACCCAAACCCACAAAACACCTGTCCTTAGAGCTCAGCAACTCCAGGCAGAGCAGCCCCCAACCAGAACTGAGTCAGACCCCTGAAACACCACGGATGAACACCCTGCAATACACTGCTACTCAGCAAGGAGGAGCTGACCGTGAAAACCCACAGCCTGCATGAAACTCAAAAGCACAGGCTAAGCAAGCAAGGACAGAAGGAAAGAGCACATTCTGGAAGACTCTGCTGGTGGGAAATGCAGACACAGGCAGGACTCACACACACGCAGGGAAAGGGGGCACAGGCTGCAGGGTGGCAAGCTCTCAGAATGTGGTGTGGCACTCATGCTGTGCATGCCTCTGGTCAAGACTCACTACATACCCCTGGGGTGCATCTGACTGCACTTCATCTGACTTAACTTCAGTAAGCTGTCTTTAGGACCCCCTGACTGAGACAGTAAAGGTGATTTCTAACCAAAGCCAAAGGAATACCCATGAGCCATGCATGACACCAAGGTCCACACTCTAGGCGGCAGGTGGGGACCAGGCCTATAGGTGTCTGCGTCCATTTCCCCGGGAGGTTTTTCTTCTAGAAAAGCTCTCTTGCTTCCTCCATTTCAACATCACATCATTTCTGTGCTTGCTGAGTGCCCACTGAGGGCCCAGCATGTCTTCACTACAGTCCCACAAGGCCAAGGAAAGCATCCCCAAAGCTTTCATCAGGTATCTAATCAATGCTCCTACATCCAGAAGAGGTGGATCCCACATTGGAATGGAAGTCACTGACTCTACAGCCCAGGAGCCTGCACCCTGAGGAAGACATGCCTTCGGTCTTCCAGGAGGAGCTCTGTGCATGCCTGCTGGGTGGTGGGGACACACAGCTAGCAACAAAATTCTTTCAGGAAGCAGACACTTCAGCCCCAGGAAGCAACCCATGCAAAACACAAAGAACAAACAAGTAATGTATACAGTATGTTCGCAGGTAACTGCCAGGAGATGGAAAAGGGCCAGAATAGATGGAATGGGACTGTAGGGCAACTGTGACCATAATCAGACTGTATGGCAATGTGATGGGGAAGAGACTCTGCCTCTGAGGGAGGAAAGATCCAGCCATGTGTTGGTACTTGAACGTGGGGAACTGTAGGCATAGAGGGCAGCAAAGGAAGGGCAGTGTGGCTGAGCAGAGCAGGCTAGAAAAGCGAGTGAGAAGAGCTGTCTAGGCAGCCTGGACAAGTGGAGACTGGGAAGAATGGGTCATGACCCTGTGCACTTAGAGCCACGCAGGACTTTTCAATGGTTTGCACAAATGTCAAGAGACCAGGGACATCTTCCAGGTGGCTGATCTTGGCATGTGGTTTTCAACAGAGACAGGGAAGCCTGAGGAGCAGGTAAGCCCTAGTCTGTAAGGTCAGGTGCATTTGGACACATGGATACAGATATAGAGCTCATGCACAAATCCAGAGACCGGGAAGGAGACCTAAGCCAGTGATACTAATACCCTCAGAAAGCAGGGGCCGGCGGTGCAGTTTGGTGGAAGAGGATACTTAGCATGCATGAGGCCCTGGGCTCAATCCCCAGCACCAAAATACAAGCTCCCAGCAACTGGAGAGGCTGAGACAGGAGGACCACCAGTTTGAAGCCAGCCTCAGCAATTCAGTGAGACGTGCAGCAATTTAGCAAGACCCTGCTTCAGTAATAAAATGCCCCTGATTCAATCCCCAGTACAAAAGTCAAAACTAAACAACAACAACACAACAAAACACCCCACACAACAAGCAGAAGGCTTACACAATCACAAAGCCCCAATCCAATCTCTTGGACCAGAGTGATTTCAAGGAGGGATTCACATAAGCATCATTTTTCCCATTCAGACATACAATCATCTCTTCTTTTTTTTCATAACCCTGAACACCTCTATTTCTCTATTCACCCACCAATTTTCACCAGCAGGGACAATATCATTGTGTGGTTTAGAGAGCACAAGGTTCAAATAAAAAAGCCTAAATTTAATTATGTGTATGTGGGGTTTTTTTCTGTTTTCTTCTTTGCAGTGCTAGGGATGGAGCCCTTGCCTCCAATGCCTGAGGCAAGTGAAGTAAGCCAATCCCTAAACACTAAAGGTCAAATGTTTTCTCAGATGCTGATCCCTAATGGAGGTGGGGTGGGGAGAGCATGGGAGGAATGGAGGAACTTTGGATAGGGCAAAGGGAAGGGAGTGGAGGGGAGAGGGCATGGGGGTAGAAAAGATGGTGGGATGAGATGGACATCATTACACTACATACATGTATGAAGACATGAATGGTGTGATTCTATTTTGTGTATAACCAGAGAAATGAAAAATTGTGTTCTATATGTGTACTATGAATTGAAATGCTTTCTGCTGCCATGGATAACAAATTAGAATAAATAAATTTTAAAAATATAAATAAAGTATATGCATATCTTGTCACCCCTTGCTATTGTCTATTGTTTTTATTATAGTTGCCATCCTGGTGGGTGAGAAGGGGGGGTGTCTCCTTGGGGTTTTGATTTGCATTTTCCTAAGGATTAATGATATTGACTATCTCTTCATGTAGTTAGCCCTTCATATACCATCTTTGGGGAAATGTCTTTTTGGAAATCTATATTCATATATTCAAAAAATCAAATATGTCATGGCATCTATTCTTGATTTTTAAAAATTTTAAATGAAAAAACAATTTAAAAAATAAGGTAGTTTACAGAGCTTAATGGGAAATCATACTGCATAAAAAAATATTAGATATTTCTTTAATTCTGGGAGCAAATGGGTATCTTCCTTCCAAATTTAAAGAAGTTTAATTTAAGAAGTTTAGGCAATGCAGTAACTACCACAGGGTAGTTCCATTTGAGATAGTATCAAGCTAGTCCAGAACCCTCTCATGGGTTAATGCTTAGGAAGAGGGGTGTGGATCCATGTGCATACCATGAGATCCTGGGGACTGTGAAAGGGGGTGAAGAAAATGGAGATATCTGGTTTCCACATAGCTTTTGTCTTCCTGTCTCAGCACATCCTTTCAAGGTACTTTGTTATTCATATGGGCTAATCAGGGCGAGTTTCTCTTCTTCTTACCAGGCCTGTCATCCCAGCTAATCAGGAGACTGAGGCAGGAGGATCATAATTACAAGCTAGCCGGAGCAACTTGGTGAGACCCTATCTCTAAATAAAGAAATAAGGTCTGGGGATGTAGGCAGTGGTAGGAAGAATGCTTACCTAGCATGTGTAAGGCCCTGGGTTCTATCCCCAGTACATACAGATGCACAAATGCAAAAAAAATTAAATTAAATTATCATTAATTATCATTATTAATAGATAATCTGATGAAAGTGTCAACCCCCACAAAAAAAACTGCATAAAAAATTTGTAAGAGCAATTAAATAAAATAGTGGTTATAAAAGCCTATAAAAATGAACAACTTTCAAAAAAGAGAAGTAAACACTTAAAAAATAAATTTCACCAATATTTCCATTCACAATAGAGATAAAACTACAATATAGAAGCAATAATTTCAAGAATTGTTAATAAGACATTTTCAAGATCTATTTGAAGAAATTATAAAATATTACTTAGGACTGCTTTTAAAATGAGATACATGATACAAATATATAATAAAACTGAACGGTAGGGCTGGGATTGTAACTCAGTGGTGGAGCATTTGCCTAGCATGTGTGGGGCACTGAGTTTGATCCTCAGCACCACATAAAAATAAATAAATTAAAGATATTGTGTCCATCTACAACAAAAAGAATTTTAAAAAAAATAAACAAACTGTAGGTATATCAGCACCCAATTTAAAATTTTAACATCTTTATTATGTATAACAACCTAATGTAATGTTCTTTACACCTGAATTTCATATGAAATAATAAATATATCAGAATTTTCATTAATATTTTGAAACCAAAGAAATATTAAGAGATAACACCAAGTATATATTAGATAGTTTTAAAAAGATGGAACTGGGAATTAAACCCAGGGGTTCTCTACTACGGAGCTACATCCTCAGCCCTTTTTATTTTTATTTTTGAAATTAGGGGCAGGTGTACCAGGTTGCCCAGGCTGGCCCCCAATTTACAATCCTGCCTCAGCTTCTGAGATAACATACATTATAACCCTGCACTACTGCATCAAGACCTGCAACCTATTCTTCAACCTCTTTGTTTGAATGCATTGCTTGATGAAATATTTTTTTTAATTTTTAAGTAATACAGGTTCATTCATGAATTGTATGCCTATTTTACCTAAGCTATTAATGGAATCACATCTTTTCCCTTGCTTTCTTTGTTCTCCATTAAGCTTCTAGTTTTTGAGACAGCTTCCATGATTTATTATTTCCATTTTGCAAAAGTGTAATAGACATATCATTAAAAAAGCACGTTTTCTACACTTTCAAAGCCTAAACACACCTAGGACATACCTAGGATGGATGGAATTCATGTGTCTCCAGCACAGTGCTAGCTCTGGTGACTAGTCAGCTTACAGATCTTGTTTACAAATTAACATTTATAGCCCCATGGAGTTTGCAATTACAGAAAATAAAAAAGATACAAAATTTAAAATAGTGCTCAGGAGTTTCTGCTTCCACCCATGTAGAAACAGGCAGTACAGGGCTGGGGTCCTTGAGAAAAGGGAACCAAATGAGGGCAGAGGTTGGAAGGCTGGCCTGGATGCATGTTCTGGTCACAGCTCACAGAGGGGAAGCAAGAGGAGCACATCAGTTTGCTGAGTTGAGGAGCCAGAGAGTTAGGTTAGACTGACATGGCTGGAGTTGAGGAGTCCAAAAATTGGAAAGGAGAAATGTACACCAAGAAAGAGCTCCAGAAATCTGAAAGGGGTTCCTGAAATCCATTGCTAAAAACTTAGTGTTGTGTGTGTAGGCTGAAACTTCACCCAGGAAGGAATACCACATATTTGTAAGTGCTGGAGAAACATGAATTTCATCCAAGCATAGAAACAACTTCACTGACCACCTGAGATATCAGTAAAAATTCCAGAAGGGTCACACCTACGTGGTACGGCTAAAGCAGCCCTAGAATAAAGGCTCTTCTCATTCGAACACAGCTTAAAAATAATTCTTTTTTTTTTTAAGAGGAAAATACTAGGTTTTATTTGTTCCTTCTTTGCCTTTTCATTCATTCTTACATATTTTTGGAAATGATTTTTGAACTCTTTACCCTCCAGAACAACTGTTAGCTGAATATTACTGGCTATCTTACCATTATTGTCTCAAAATCAATATTATTAAATTACCTAAAATTTTTCCTTTTCCATTTTTATCGGTGCTACTTTATTTATTTTTTTTTCATATATTAGTGTCTATTTTATTTTATTTATTTTTTTTATTGGTTGTTCACAACATTACAAAGCTATTGACATATCATGTTGCATACATTAGAATAATTCTTGAAAGGATCAAGCTGATCTGCAAGCAATTTAAGTGTTAACCAAAATGAAGTCAACAATCTTAAAGGAATCCACAAATGCAGACGCTCAACAGCATGATATCCAGCATCCAGTCAAGGTCACTAGTCAGTCCAAGAAGCAAGAGAATGTAACCCATAAGCAGGAGAAAAAGCAGTCAAAAGAAACAGATCTAGAAATGGCAGGGACAGCTGCAGCATGGAGGTGACCGGAGCACTTCTTAGGGACGCTCCTTCCAGACCTGATGTGCGTGTGTTTCATTCGCATATCTAAGTGGCAAACATCTGCCCCTTGGAACCCAATCCAGGTACCCTAGTTCTCAATCCTGGCTGCATGTTGGAAGAACCTGGGGGGGATGGGACTTCTAAAGGTCTGTGTGGGGATGCAATCTGACCAAGGATTGCAGTCACTGAGGCTAGAGCCCAAGGCTCCCCAGGAGACTACAATATGCAATGGGCTGGAGGAGCCCTGTGTTGGAGGTCAGGCATGGAGGCCCATGCTCTCGGAGCAGCTCTGTCACACCACACTCCCCTATGGAGCCAGACTCTGGGGAGCAAGGTTATCCTAGCCTGGGCCACTCGGTGTTGCAGGGCACAGGTGGCTTCCATGTGTTTCCTGGCTCTGGGCCTTTCATGGAACAGGTGCTCAACAAATGTTTGCTGCAGGGTCAGAATGAGAAGCAGGGCCAGGAGGAACCCACTGAGGTCACCGACCTGTGGTTAGCACAGCGGAATTGGCCATTGTTTTCAAAAACAGATGAGGTTAAATCCTAAATTAGCTCAACCCATTTTTAGTTAGTGATTGCATGTAAGTCACCAGGGCTGCCTCTGTGGAAAACAGAAAGATAAATCATCTCATCTGTAAAATGTGGATGATAACTCTCACCTTGAAGAGTTGATGGAAGGATTCAAACACCTGGCACAGGGCTTGGCCCATAAAAAGTGTTGGGCAAACAGTGGACATTACAGTTCCCTCAAAGCATGAGAGGAAGAGGTCAAACAGAGAAATTGAATCAACAAATATTTATTGGTCACTTGCCATGGGGCAGGCCTTGTGCTGAGGACTGGGGGCTACTATTCCCAGGCCTCTCAGTTGAAGGTGAGAGAGACTGTAAACAAAACAGAAAGTTACGGGGGGGGGGGGAAGAAACTTAGCTAAAGGGTCTTCAAATTTCTGAATTTATTTTGTAATATCCTAAAAATAAATTTCATTTTGTCCTTCTAGTTATTACATTCCAACTAATGAGGGTTTGGTTTGGTTTTGCAGTGCAGGGCAACTGAACTTGGGGCCTCACATATGCTTTACCACTGCGGGTTCTTTACCACCCAGATGAATTCCCAGCTAAGGGGTTCTCTTTATTTTTACTGGTATTGAGAAAGATAAGAAGGCAGGTGCTAGGCTCAGCAGTGCACTCATGTAACCCCAGCTCAAAAGACCAAGGCAGGAAAATTACAAGTTTGAGACCAGCCTCAGGAATTTAGCAAGACCCTGTCTCACAAGAAAAAAAAAAGTGGGGGATGGGGATGTAGCCTAGTGGCAAATCACCCTGGTTCAATTCCTAGTACCAAAAAGAAAGAAAGAAAGATTAAAAGCAGCATAGAATATAGTTTCCTATGAAGCACACTGTTGTATAACTAGAAATCATTTCATTATAACACTATAATATTCTTTGAATCTTTAGGTAAATCATTAATGGCTCCACCATACTTTAAAGGACTTAGAGGGAAATCTTCAACAGAGGGAACTCAGAAGATGTAATTAGATCAAGACCAGGAATTGAATTGCAAATGGGTAAGAGTAAAGATCTGATATTTAAAAATAAATATTTGACTTATTAAGAAAAAAATGGCATTTAAAAAGTCATCCTACATGGTGGGAGATCTTTGCTGGGAGGACTAGGCCTTGTAAAATAATCTGAAGGCATCTCAGGTTTTCCACACTTTAAGAATGTTTGATGTGGCTTTGACATGAAAAACTAATCAAAGAGCAAATTATTTTTCTCTATACCTATAATACAGACCAGTTGTCTCTTAAAGAGATAAAGAGATTTAAAACCTCAATCCAGATCCCTTCCTCTGCTAAATGTCCTCCAACAGCCTTCCCTTGCCCCCAGCATTTTTATAACTAGTATTTCTAATATTTTTACTTACAACTGTCATTTCATGTTAACAATAGCCAAATATTAATTTAGTAACATTTATTTAACTACCTCCTATAATAACCTAATATTAAGCTAATGCATAATATAAGCCACCTTCACACATAAATTTTAGAAATCGACATAATACTACACTATGATATAAAGAAGAAATAAAGGAACATGTGCTTCAGTAGGTTGATTCTCTGGCAGGCACGTATACTAGAAGCTTCTAGAACACAATAGTGAAGCACTTAGTGTGTGAGCCCACAGACAGAATTTTATCATGTGCATAGTGACCAACATAGTTTATTCAGATGGGTGTTGTGTGTTGGGGACTCAAACACTTTGAACAGGAGAGTGAACAGATCTTGGTAAAGTTCAGGAAAATCAGAAATACAATCAAGTCTCAAGCCTCTACTTGTATGATACCAGCATTCCTGGTACCTTCAAGTACATTAAAACTCCTAAGATACTCAGTTTTGTACATAAAATGGAGTGAGGGCCTCAACTTATACTGCCCAATATGGCAGCCTTGGGTCACTAGCCACCTATGGCTATTGAGCACGTGAAATGTGGCTGGCTGCTCTGGTTGGTCTAGACCTGGGACAAAAAAGAGAGTACAGTCTAGCTCATTAATGATTTTACATTGATTTAAGTTCAAGTATATACATTCAGAAAATATTTTAGATATACTAGGTTAAATGAAATATATTGTTAAGATTTGTTTTACCTTTCTATTTTTAGTTAAGTAGTTATTTGAAAAATCTTGAAATCATGTATGAGTTCACATTGATGGACAGTGGTTCTGATGTTAGCTGAGCTTAGTGGGACTCTGGATCCCAGGTCATCTCCAACCAAAGCATCCTCGGATGGCTCCATAACATCTAGCCCAGGGCCAGAGGTGCGGCACCACCCATGCTGAGAAATGTTACACCTTGGAGCTGCCTTTTCCTCCTCCGCCTTTTCTCACAACTCCTGCCTCACACCTGTGTTTCTGAAGCCCTGAATTCCTTGGGGGACTCTGAGTTTGCTCCAAAGTTGCTTCCCTCTTGGACAAGGTTTTGAATCCCACTGGTGAAACCACAAAGAATGAGGCCCCCTAAGAAAAATCCTCCCCCCTTCCCAGGACCCTCTACTAGTTGAATGTAGTATTAATCAACCAATGCATTGTTGAGTTACTATCAGGATGTGAATTGAGCATTATTAACAATTACCAAAAAACTTTCTTCTTGGGTTATTTCCCCACTTACTTTGTGACGTCACTGAAAGCTGAGACTTTAGATACTATGATTTCCAGGTGTTTAAGAAATCGTTATGGTTGGTTTGTCACAAAGCTATCAAAGTAACATTTTTAAAAAAATAAAGACCACTTGCAACACTCCCTCTTTTTAGCCAGACATTGGGCTTCATTGCTCCCCTCCCATCATGAGGTTAGTTCTCTGAACCTCACCTCATTCTTTCCTAACTCTTAAGGATTCTTACCAAATGCAATGGGTAGAATTATTTTCAGATGAGTTCAGTTCACGAGTTCGACATTAACGGTTCTCAGTTTTAAACAAAACCCAGCCTCCCCAGCTTCACACGGCGAATTAACTTGTATGAAAACACATATAAGAGAGCACAAAACCAACCTATCGAAAGAAAAATGTTTTTTTTTTTTTTTAAACCGGACATGCCACAACTCATGTCAAAAGCTCAAAGCCCAAGCAACTCGCGTACAAAGCTAAAGGAGGTCCTCCCCGTGAAAGTTAACACCCAGATTTCCACCAGAACCGGGATAACGGCCGGGGGCCCGAGGGGGAGGGGCGGCGGGCGCGCCCCGCGGACGTCCACCGCGCACGGGGCACCGCTGGCTCCCGGCTCGGGGCTGGAAGTGAGAGCGCCCTTCCTTCCCCACCGCGTCCCTACCTTCCCGGCCTCGGGTTACGCCACAGCTGGCAGCCAGACTTTTTCAGGAGGAACACCGAGGCAGCGCACCGCGCGCTCGACCTTCCAGCCTCGCAGGGGCGGCGTTCCGGGAGCAGGAGGGAGGCCGCGGCGCAGAAGCCCAGCCTCCGCCGAGCGACCTCCCCGCCCCCTCCAGCTCCGCTCCGCCGGCAGACGGCGCCCCCGGGGCTAACTCTGCCGGGGAAGAGGAAGCGACGCAGCGAGAACAGGCTGTGGGGACCGACGGGGGACGGAAGAGACTGTGTGTGCTCGCCGGCAAGGCCCTCTCACCTTCCCTCTGCCGAGCCCAGCCGGCTCCAGTCACTTGAGGAGCGCACAGGGACGCCGCCACGTAGCTCTCCGGAGTGGGGCGGGCCGCGGGGCGAGAGGGCGGGGCGCGCCGGCAGGAAACCATTTCCCGGCCCAATCTGATACGCTCAGTACACCCTTTCCCCGTCCGCGACGCGACAGCGGTCTGCGGGATTGGGCGAGCCTACCTGTCAATCAAGTGCTGTGCTGGATGTTGAGGGAGCTGAGGCTGCGCTATGGTAAAGACAGAGGTTGAGGAGCCCTGGGCCTGGTGGTGTCTAGCGGTTTGCCTCCCCGACCCCACTGGCTCTGACCTTAATGCTCCTGCTTAGCGCTGCTGCAGAAACTCCACAGCAAAACCCGACTGCGTCCGGTCCGGAGTTCAGCCCTAAGTGCCTTGGTGGTTACCTCCTGATTTGTGCACCTGAACAGGATCCTCCCAGGTGAAGATTCATAGCGGGAGGGAGCGACAAAGAAAAACAAACTCCTGGAAATGGAAAACATTTTTTGTAAGACTTATGCTTAATTTGAGCCACAACTAAAATAAACTGAGTCTAAGGGTCCTCAAAGCGCCCTTGTGCGTGTTTTCCACTCTCAGCTTAACAGCCCGGTTAAAAGGACTGTTACCCTCCGATCTAGATCTGCCCATTCTTAACAGCCTGGCTCCAGCCACCTGCTGGGACATCAGTAAATTGCCCCCGCCCCCCCATGGACACACGCACACCCCACTACTACAGTCCCATCACCTCTACCACCAAAAAAAAAAAAAAAAAAAAAAAAAACTTGCTTCATTCCTTCCTAAAGATCTTTGTGATTTAGTTAAGGTGTCGCTGTTCGGGGAAGCCTGCAGGATTAAGAACCTTTCTAGGAACAGGTATTGCCCCATCTGAACTGTAGCCCTTCCTAGATTGTAAACTCCATTAAGTCAGGAACAATGTCAGTTCACTTTTCCCCAGTGCTCAATTCATGACATGTGGTCAATATTTTTGTTGAAGGCATTAATATATTTTCTTTTCTTTTTGATCTTGGACCTGACTGTAAGTCTCAAAAGTTCACAGTTTTCTGTGTTCAAAACTATTCACTTGAGTGCTAATGGATATATGTGGTTAACTTGCCTTATGTAGGATCACAAGGAAAAGCACAGATTAACTATGGCCCCTACCTAGTCTCAAATTTGCTAGGACAAGTAGACTATAAAAATGGAAAGTAACTACTGTCTGTCTACATTCCATCATTAGTATCCAAATTGAATAATGCCTGTGAATTTTGGATTTAAGGGTTTAAAGTTGAGGGTTATCATACCTACCATGGACTGAATTATATCCCTGCAAAATTCACATGCTGAAGCCCTAACCCCCAATATGACGATATTTGGAGATAAACTATATTTGGTGATAGACCTTTAGAAGATATGTAAGGTTAGGGCGGAGCATAATGGCATTGGCCTGTAATTTCAGCGGCTCAGTAGGCTGAAGCAAGAGGATAGGGAGTTCAAAGCCAGCCTCAGAAACTTTGCCAGGCCCTAAGCAATTCAACGAGACCTGTCTCTAAATAAAAATACAAAATAGGGCTGAAGATGTGGCTCAGTAGCCAAATGCTCTTGAGTTCAATCCCTGGTACAAAAAAAAAAAAAAAGGAGGGGAAGCCAGCGGTATAGGGATGTGGCTCAGTGATTAAGCGCCTCTGGGTTCCATCTCTAGTACAAAAAAAACCCAGTAAGGTTAAATAAGGTCATAAGGATGAGAACCTAATCATATAGGATTAGAGACTTCCGTCTTTAAAAATAAAAATAAAAAAAAGAACCAGACATGGTCTCCACAATGTGAGAACACAGACAGAAAACAATCTTCTGAAGCCTGGAAGAAAGCCCTCACCCAAAATCAACCATGATCTTGGACTTTCAAGCCTCCTTAACTGTGAGAGAAAAAAATTCCTATCATTCAAGCCATCCAGCCTGTGATATTTTGTTATGGCAGCCCAAATTAACACATGATTTTCTTGATACACTTTATGAAGTTTATGGGTTGAGATACTATTATCAATTTTGAAGAAACCATTGTCCAGAAGTTAAAACTAGTTCTCCAAAATAGTGAACTTAGCAGAACGTGAGTCAATTTCAATTCTAGTCCCAGATTCAGCAAGTGATGGAAGCAGAAGGTATGAATACAAAAAACAAGAAATAAAATACAATACTTAACTTCACACTAATTAACCCAGAAAAAAATGTGTAAATCATAAATTTAGGTTTTATTTTGGAAGAGAATCTGTATTTTGAAGGAGCCAATGATCTAAGTAGACCCTTTACAAGATTTTGATCCAGATCTGTTGGCTATTATATGCCATCTATTTAAGCAATAAAAGATGTTTTGGGGCTATGTATGGGGTGGAGTCTCAGTGTAGAGTGTTTGCCTAGCTTGCACAAGGGCGTGGTTTTGATCCTCAGCACCATAAAAGAAAAAAAAAAAACAGCTCCAAATGAGCCAGAGGCTCAAGGCCAGTCACCAGGACTTGGTGAGATCCAATCAAAATAAAATATTTTGTTTTAAAAAACACTAGAGGCTAGTCACAGTAGTACACATTTATAATCCCAGTGGCTTGGGAGGGTGAAGTAGGAGGATCACAAGTTCAAAGCCAGCCTCAGCAACTTAGCGAGACCCTGTCACAAAAATTTTATAAGGGCTGGGAATGTAGCTCAGTGGTAAAGCACCTCTGGGTTCAATCTCCAGAACCAAATAAATAAATAAATAAATAAAAGAACTGGGGATGTAGTTCAATGATGGAGCACTTTGCTAGCATGTGCTACACCCTCAATTCCCTGTACTGCCAAAAACAAAAAGACAGATGTGCATGTGCACACACACACAAGCACACATACACACACACACACAATATATATATACACGCAAGAGGAGTTGAAGAAAAGGAAACAGTGAAAGAGAGAAGCATAGATTGGAAGGATAGATAGTCAGAAAGTCTTGTTTGAATTACATTTAGAAGAAATAAAGTCGTGTTCTTATGAGGTAGAAGTTGTCTAAGAAACTTAGTTTCACACACTCTTATCTTCCCAGCTTCCAAACAGGCAAGTGGCTTAAGAATCATCCTTGTTAATTAGTGCTGAATGGACCAGAGACTAACTAGAATTAACCAACAACAAACTTGGGTCAAAACTCAATGACCTGGGCTGGGGATGTGAATCATCCTTGTTAATTAGTGCTGAATGGACCAGAGACTAACTAGAATTAACCAACAACAAACTTGGGTCAAACCTCAATGACCTGGGCTGGGGATGTGACTCAAGCGGTAGCACGCTCGCCTGGCATGTGTGCGGCCCGGGTTCGATCCTCAGCACCACATATAAACAAAGATGTTGTGTCCGCCGAAAACTAAAAAATATTTTTAAAAAATTCTCTCTCTCTCTCTCTTTCTCTCTCTCTGTCTTAAAAAAAAACTCAATTACCTACCCAGGTGTGATGATACATGCCTATGACCCCAGTGATTCAGAAGGCCAAGGCAAGAAGATCATATATTCAAAGCCAGCCTGGGCAACTGTGTGAGACACACAAATCAAAAAGTGGCTGAAAATACAACTCAGTGGTAGAGGATGCTTGGGCTCAATCTCCAGTACCACACACACACACACAAAAAAAAAACTTGATGACCTATGGACTGGATGTAGGTAGCAAATATCTAAGATAAAGACATGCAGACAACTTCCTTTATTAATCCCAAAAGAAAGTATCACAGAAAACAAGGAAGTGAAAAGTGAACCTTCATGTCTCAAGACCTTTCCCAGGAAATTATTGAGGGCTTATAGTCAAAACTAATTGGAGAGAATAACTGTCAGACATAAGTATTTAGGGAAAAAAAAGTCCTATGTACCAATTAGCAAGGCTGGACTATAAGGTATAGAAATTACAGACTCCTGGTACTAAATTTAATTTTTAGATTCAGCACTGTTATGCTTTTATGGTAATTAATATAATAAAAATGTGTTAAGGGTTCACTCAGTAGTAGAGACTACAGTAGGTACTGGATATCTAAAAAACACTTAAAGCACTTTATAAGTGCTCGCGCCAGTGTCAGAAATTGAGATTTAAGTAGACATTATTATAACAATAAATAACAATATATGTGTATAAGGAGGACATTAAGACCCAAGAGAACAAATTGTGATCAAGCTAGTGAGACAATTAACTAGGCAAAAAGAAAGATTTTCTACTTAATAAAAGGCACTAAACAACACTATTTGCTGGAGAAGAAGATGATTAGAATAGTAAGCAATAGGTTATGGAAGTCAAGAACCTTAATGTTTATCCTAAGGACAATGAAAAGTCATTGAAGGGCTTTCTTTCAGTCCTTTAAAACTTCTCAGGACTGAGTATGTAGCTCACTGATAGAGAGCTAGTCTCATGTGCACAAAGGCCCCAGGTTCCATCTCCAGTATTACCAAAAACAAAACCAAAAAAAAGTCACTCTGTTATTTTTTGGCCTCCAATGTGTCCGCTGAGAAGCTAATTGTAATTCTTGACATTATTTTCCCTATATCATGTGTTTTTCTCTGGTTGCTTTTAAGATTTTATTTCTTTATCTTTGTTTATCAGCAGCCGTACTGATAATAGTAGCTATACAGTTATCAACAATTACACTGTCTGTAGGTATTATTTCTCTTTGCATTTATGCTGCTTGGGGTTTACTTAGTTCCCTGGATCTCTGAGTTGGTGGGTTTAACTTATTTTCTTTCCTTCTTTCTCTGCTTTTTTCCTCCTTTATTTCTTTTATCAAATTTGGAAAAAGAGTAGTCAATATTTTTACTGCCTCTGAATTTTTTTCCTGCTTCATTCCCTCTCTTTTCTTCTTCTGGGACTATAGTTACAATTATACCAGATTTCTTACTTCATGTCATTCAGACCCTGTTCTCAGCCCCACACTCCCTTTAAATCTTTTTCTGTCTGTGCTTCAATTTGCAAAATTGCTATTGAGAACCAATGTCTAGTAATCCTTGAAAAATCTAAATGTTGACATTTTCCCAAAGTACAGATGCCTTATAATTAGTGACTGTGAATTCTTTGGAGGAAGATTTGGAGACATATTAATCATGAAAACAAAAATCACAAGATATTATAACAGAGAAAATTTAATTTGGGCTGTTGATGGACAGGAAAAAAGGGAACATGGAGTAACCCAGAGGTGATAACTGCATGGAGCAGCTACCACCCCTATGGCCAGGGAAAAGGATAATCAAAGTTGGATTATCAAGTCTCAGAAGCTCAGAGGAATGAACCAGAGGAACCACAGCTCATACCCCTGAGAAGAGGCTATCAGGCTACTATTTTTTTTTCTTTTGATCCTGCTACTTCTGGGAGGGATTTGATAAGGCTAGTAGTTTGCAGGGAGGGGCAATGCCAAAAGAAGCTCAAGGCTAAATTCAGTACCTCCTTGCTGAAGCAAAGAGTGCTTGCTAATGGCTTGGGTAACAGTGACAGGAACTATAAGCAAAGGAAGTCCCTTCTCCCCTTTCATTTTCCAGTATCCCTCTAGGGTCCTTCATTGCTGGAACTTAGGAACACCAGCTAACATAGGAAATTTGTAGATTGTAGGTCTGTGCCATGGCATTCTGCAGGAAAGTATAGAGAGGTGAGCTAAGAGAATTTGCAGCTAAAAGACAATAGTTTAAAAAACAGGCCCATTTCAACATTTGTGCAGAATTAATAGTGGTGCCATTGCTGGCCTAAAATAAAGTCAATGCTTTTATAGACTTTGGGCCCTTTTGAAAAGGATCTTAGGACACCATGTCAATTTTCTGCTATATTATGATTTTTGTTGGTAATCATCAAAAGAAGTAACTTTGCTGGAGCTCACTTATATACCTGCCATGAAATCATGAACAAGGGCAGATTTGAGAGATAGCTAAGGATAAACAGATCCTGCTCCAATGTTAGGTCTCCCACCATCAGGCACATGAATTATGTAAAGCTGGCAAGAATTCAGCCTTCTCCCTATATCTCTTTCCCATGCATTGCCTAATGTGGCTGTAGCAAGGGGAGGACCAATTTCCTGTTCTAACATTGGACCCTTGTCATTGAAAACCAGCTCCTTTCCTTTGTTCTCTCATTCTTGCTTCAATTCAAACTCTTTTACCCACCTCTGTCATCTCTAGTTTTCTAGTGCAAGTAGATGACAAAATAGCACTTAGTGTTCAACATTTGACCCTATAATATTCTTTTTGCAAATGAAGATTTTGAACATTGAAGGGTTTTGTTGAATATTTTTTTTAAATATGCATGTAGTTCTTTTTGAAACTAATAGCTTTATTAAAGTATAGGGAAAGAGCAAGGACACAATAATAACAGACTTTCTCTTCCTTGTAGTTTTTTTTTGAAAGAGAGAGTGAGAGAGGGGGACACAGAGAGAGAGAGAATTTTAACATTTATTTATTTTTTCTTAGTTCTCGGCGGACACAACATCTTTGTTGGTATGTGGTGCTGCTGAGGATTGAACCCGGGCCGCATGCATGCTAGGCGAGCGCGCTACCACTTGAGCCACATCCCAGCCCCCTTTGTTGAATATTTGTAAAACTTTGGATGTGATCATTTTTCAAATTTGGGAGCTTGTGGGACCACAGAAGTTTCACCTGAAAAAGTCACTTCTTGGGGCTGGGGTTATAGCTCAGTAGTAGAGCACTTGCATATGTGAGGCACTGGGTTCAATTCTCAGCACCACATAAAAATAAATAAAGAAAAGATATTGTGTCCATCTTAAAAATAATCTTTAAATATACAGGGCACACATAAATTATCATGAGAAATAAACACATGCATACACATATTTAATCCATTCTTTCTTTAATTGAAGTTACATATAATAATTTATAGTATATAAATACACACAACATATAAATGCCTACTGTATGCTATTCTGGACATTGGGGCTAGAACAGTGAACAATTAAGAGTCTTCAATAAGACAAGGGCTGGGGATATAGCTCAATCGGTAGAGTGCTTGTCTTGTATGTACAAGGCCCTGGGTTCTAGATAGGGAAGAGGGGTGGGAGGGAAAGGGATGGGGCAGGGGATTAGCAAGGATGGTGGAATGTGATAGACATCATTATCCAAAGTACATGTATGAAGACACAAATTGGGTGTCAAAATACTTTATATACAGAGATATGAAAAATTGTGGTATATATGTGTAATAAGAATTGTAATGCATTTCACTGTAATTTTTTTTTAAAATCAATAAAAAAGAGAGTCTTCAATAAAACATATTCAGTTGCATGTGGTGTCAAAAGGCATGTGATCTGACTTGTTCATTAGCATAATACTTAACCACTCGTCCAGCAGCTGGTTCAGTTATCTGGGTCTTTCCCAGTTTCCTTAAAAGCAGAGCCCAGGGTTCAACTGTAAGAAACATGGAGTATTTTATTTTATTCATGTGTTTTGGTACTAGGGATTGAGCCCAGGAGTGTTTAACCACTGAGTCACATCCCCAACCCTTTTAATTTTTTGAGACAGGGTCTCGCTAAGTAGCTTAGGGCCTCGCTAAGTAGCTTAGGGCCTCGATAAATTGCTGAAGTTGGTCTCCAACTTGTACTCCTCCTGCCTCAGCTTCCTGAGCCACTGGGATTACAGGTGTGCAGCACCATATCTAGCAACATGGAGTATTTTAAAGCGACAGCTATAAAGGGAGCAAGACAGACAAGGGGAGGGCGCCAAGCAAACACCTGATGTTAATTAAAATCAAGACTTGGCCTGGTGTGGTATGTGGAGGGAAATCTTGTCTCTGAAACACAAATTGAATTACAGAGTTTTTTTCTGCCTTGAGTCAAGGCAACTGGCCTTTTGTAGTTCCTTATCTGTCAGTCTTCTGGAGATGGAGGCACCCCTGGGCTCTGGAGCTCTCAGCAGCCAAAGGCAAGTCTCATAAACAGACATCATGCCATAAAAAAAATCTAAAATCTGCCAAGCACAGTGGCACACACCTGTAATCACAGAAGTTCAAGAGGCTGACGCAGGAATATCACAAGTTCAAAGCCAACCTCAAAGGGCTGGAATTGTGAGGCTGTGGCTCAGTGGTAGCATGCTTGCCTAGCATGTGTGAGGCACTGGGTTCAGTTCTCAGCATCACATATAAATGAATAAAATAAAGGTCTATCCATCTAAAAAAATTTTAAAGAATTTGGGGAATGTGGCTCAATAGTTAAACATCCCTGGGTGCAATCCATTGTACCAAAAAATCTCCAACAAACAAATTTAAAATCTGGTTATGCATTTTGGGTTGCCCTTTTGCACCTCTGTTCTTGCCATGAGAAGAACTGTCCCCAGGTAACTATTGCCCTGGCAGCCTGAGACTAAGAATAAACACATATGGAGCAAATTTGAGCTCCATTCTTAATAAGGAGTCAAGAACAGGTGAACCTACAGCTTGAGGCAGAACCAGTCAGCCAAATCTAGCCAAGATCAGCCAATTCCCAGATATAAAAGCAATAATAAATGAGTTTGGAATAATTTGCTATGCAGAATTATGTGACTCTAACTCACTGATTTATACACTGAGAATTTCTGGAGTATTCTAACCTGGTAATGTTATTGCACACTTCATACACTTACTAAAACTCTCTTGGCCTTTCCCGCCATTCATAGTGGAAACTGTGTGGCGGGCAAAGCTTTGTGAATTGGGTCTCATAGTGTCCTAGCTGTTATGAAGTTCTACCAGTCTCATGAATTTGATTCTCCTCAGGGCTTGCTCTAAGAATCTTTTTTTTTCTTGCCTTATTGGAGATTGAACCCAGGGGTCCTTCACCCCTGAGCTACATCCCCACAGCCCTTCTTGGTTTTTTTTGTTTGTTTGTTTTTAATTTTGATACAGGGTCTTGCTAAGTTGCCAAGGTTGGCCTCAAACTTGCAATACTGCTGCCTCCACCCCTCACGTGATTGGGATTATAGGCATGTCCCATTGTGCCTGGCTAAAAATCAATATTCCTCAAGCCCATGGCTCAAACCCACTATGCTAGTCAGCTCATTGTCACTGTAACAAACATCTGAGATAATTATCTCATAAAGAGAAACGTTTTTTTCTTGGCTCACAGCTGTAGAGGTAGCAGTCCATGATCTTGGCCCTGTTTCTTTTGGGCATGTGGTGGCACATCATAGTGGGATCATGTGGAGAAGCAAAACTACTCACCCTCATGGGTAGGAAGTGAAAGAGAGAGAAATAGGAAGGGCTGGGATCCCACTATTCCCCCAATGACCTTAAAATCTCCTAGAAATTCCACTCTCTCTCTCTCTCTCTCTCTCTCTCTCTCTCTCTCTTTTTTGTACCAGGGGTTAAACCCAGGGCCACTTAACCACCAACCCACAACCCTAGTCCTTTTAATTTTTTAAATATTTTATTGGAGACAGGGTCTTAGTGAGTTGCTCAGGTCCTCATTAAGTTGTTGAGGCTGGGTTTGAACTCATGATCCTCCTGCCTCAGCCTCCAAATGCCTAGGATTACATGCATGTGCCACTGCACCAAGCTGAAGGTCCATCTTTTAAAGGTTCTAAACCTCCCAATTGTGCCATGCTGAAGACAGGCCTTTAACACATGTACCTTCAGGGGACACTGAAGATCCAAACATAGCACTCATCAAGGTGGTGTTTACAGACAGAAGTTGCTGAATTTTGAAACCTAATAGCCAACCGATTGCAACCACCTTCTTTCTGCCACAGGCCAGAACAAAACCATTGCACCTTCTGTACTTTTCTGTTCTGGAAACCAATGGACAACCTCTCTTTTTTTCTCACCATTCTGACAAGGTCTATAATTATTAAATTATCAAATTGTGGGACCATTATTAACCATGGTGAAAGCAATTCCAGAGGAGTAAATCAGAAATCAAATTAATAGATTCATCAAAAATGACAGGTGAGGGCTGGGGGTGTGGCTCATCAGGCATGCGTGCGGCCTGGGTTCGATCCTGAGCACCACATACAAACAAAGATGTTGTGTCCAATGAATACTAAAATAAATAAATAAATAAATATTTAAAAAATTCTCTCTCCCCCCATCCTCTCTCTCTCTCTCTCTCTTTTTTTTTTTTTTAAAAAAATGACAGGTGAGGAAGAGGGTACATTAGCATAAGGTTTTCTGTCTAAAACTTGTCCCTTGACTCTCTCCCTTCACAACCTGGACTCTTTTAATTTCATTCTTCCTCTCACAACTAAAATTAACAAAGTGTTCTACATTTTGCAAAGCTCTTTTTAGGCAGAAAAAATTCATTTAATTGTCACTTCTAAAAGCTAAGTAAGAAAACCACCTGACATTAACAGGTAATTTACATAAATTATCTTATATTTTGTTCTCAAAGTCATGAAGTATGTTTTACAAAATGCTAGGTGGTCTCCATTTTTTCCAGTGGAGATTAAGAAACTTTGAGTGATATGCCTAAAGTCACCCAGTGGGTTAACAGAGTGAGATAATCAGGAACCATCAGGGTAGGACACAAGGCTGGAACAACTGAAATAAACCCATGGGCACAATAACTTGTCACTCTTCATAGCATATGTCCTTTTCTCTACCCTTGTGTAGAGGAAAGACCCGCTTAAAATCCTCATAAAAACCACAGAAGATAAATGCTTGCACATGATGAAATTGTAACTGGGGGACCACTCTTTCTCCCCACCAAAAAAAAAACCCTTTAGCTTCCCTTATTTCTTGTCAACATAAAAATCACTAATTTTGGAGTTCATACAGCAGGCTGAGACATTATTAGTCTCCCACTAACTTTGTTGTAGTTAACACCTCTGATATGTGGATTATGATGATAATGGTTCCTTAGGTCACTTTTTAGGGACTTGAAGGCTACTTTTGCTGAAGAATATTGACTCTTGGTTTGGGCCTGCAGATATCTGGTGGGTGATTGGAATGGGATCTCTGTCATTATATATGTCTGTCCCTTTTGCTCTCTTAACTTTTGGATTAGGCTGTGCCTGTAGACATATTGATTGCTTGTTGGACCTGGTGTTTTCTTCTACCACACCCTTGTGCCTTTATAGTAGGTATTGCAGCCTAAGCACCCAAAGTCCTTCAGCCCTATCATAAGACCCAGATCAAGGTACAAGTCTAAGATATTTGCATAGGATAATGATGCCAGCCACAAGAACCCCAAGAAAGTTGATTATGACTTCCTGGTGGTTCAAATCTTATATAAGAACAAACATCTTTTGGAACTTTGCCCCTGGCTAACGGAAATTACCAAATCCTAGCCCACCCCAGCGAATCAATAAAAGCTTGTATCTTCCTTTGTTTAGAGAGCAGCCTGGTCCTTTGATCAATGCTATCTCCGTTTAGCCAAGCCCCAATTAAAGACTTGCCTCTATATTTATGTTCACTTGACTCTTTCATTTCTATTGTCACCAAGTCAAAAGTTTCTGTCTCTGGTATCAGAAGAATTGAACCAGGAATGAGGACTCCTTGATCTTGATTAGTCTTCTTGCCTCTGCATAAAAGGATGTCCTCCCAACCCAAGGTGTCCAATTCTCTTCACTATTCAGTAGTCACAGAATCTTATTTCCTTACTTCAGAGGACAGATTAAGTGAGATTAATGTGCCAGAAGATCTAGGATTGGAATCCAAACCTTGTGACTCAAGTTGAAGGCATGTTCCAGAGTACCAGGCTGCCCCAGTTCTTGTCAGTTCTTGCCAAGGGAAGAATATTTGTTTTACAAGGTCAGTCACACACTGTAAAAGAAATCTTGCCTGGTGACCATCCAGTGTATCCTCATTTACACATCTGGAGTATCCCTAAAGACTCCCGGCAGCTTTGGAGCACACCAAGTTCTGTGACCTTTGTCATGTCTCCTTGGAGTGTCAAAGTGATCATGTGTTCCACTCAAAACAGAATTTGGACAAAATGGGGACCAATTTCTGTGCTGACCTGGTCAGTTCTGCACCCAACCACTTTCTGAAAGCAGCCTGAATGCCTGCTGCCTGTACTTTCTCACAACCCCTGTTGGCACTGTATGGCATCCATCTCAAGGAGCCAGCAGGCTACAGGCCAGAAGATCCCATTAAGGAACATGAAATGTGCCTTACTGCTTCTTTGTTGCTGTCAAGAAGATGAAACTAACTAATAAAGAATTTTTGGAAGTAGAGAATAGTGACTGAACCAAAAGATCAATAGAAAGCATCATTTTTTTTAAAGGTGATAAAATCCAAATTTTAAGAAAGAAGTTTCAAGTTGTTGCTCAGTTGGCTTTATGAGTGATGCCTCTTTCCTTTCTCAACACCCCAAAGTCTGAAAATGTTATTTCTGAGTATTTCCAAGTATTAGCAATATTTTTGTGGGTCTATTTAGCAAACCATTAGAAATTACAATAGAACTTTAAAATTTGGAATTGGAATTTCCTTTTTTTGGTACTAAAGATTGAACCCAGGGATTCTTAACCACTAAGCCACTTCCCAAGCCCTTTTTTGTACTTTTTTCTTTAAGAGACAGGGTCTCCCTGAGTTGCTTAGAGCCTTGCTTTGCTGAGGCTGGCTTTGAACTTATGATCCTCCTGCCTCAGCCTCCCTTGCCGCTAGGATTACAGGTGTGCTCTACCACACCTGGCCCCGAAATTATAATTTTCAACTATACTGTTTTTTTTTTTTATTACAATGCCAAAGGCTACCTTTTTACATCTAGACTGCTGAGCCAGCTCTGTTGAGATTCTCCTTTGTGAATGTTAGGGATATGATGATCCACCATTCAAATACTCCTTCAATGCAGGATTATTGTCCCAGCTGCTAGGAATGCTGTTGGCAGATAATTCTTCAGCCATCAGCTTCTTCAGGGATTGTCTCATTAGTAGAAATTAGCCTCTCTCAAGGTCATATTGTTTCAGAGCTAGCCATTTTCAATAACTAAAGATGAAAGAAATAAAATCTGGCCCCTTAGCCCAACTTGGGAAAACTCTGAAGGGCTATTTTCACTCCAGAACATGTCATTACCACCCAAAGTGGGGGTAATGACAAAAGTTAGGTTTCCTCATGGTATTTGTTGTATATTCTGTGCATCTTGACAAATGTATGGTGATATTATATACAATATTATAGTATCATGCAGAGAAATTTCACTGCTCTAAAAATCCTCTGTGCTCTGCCTACTCATCTCTCTCTCATCTCAAAACTCTGGCAACCACTGATTCTTATTACTGTCTCCATATTTTGGCTTTTCCCGAACATCATATAGTTGGAATCAAACAGTATGTAGCCTTTTCAGATTGGCTTCTTTCACTTAGTAATGTGAATTTAAGATTACATCTTGTCCTTTCATGGCTAGATATCTTATTTCTCTTTGGTGTCAAATATAGTTGCATTGTTGGGATATTAAAATTTATTATCCATTTATTGACTGAAGGACATATGAGTTGCCTCCACGTTTTGGTAATTACGAATAAAGCTGCTATCTGTGTGTAGGTTTTTGTGTAGACATAAATTTTCAACTTATTTGGGTAGCTACCAAAGAGTGCAATTGCTGGATCATATGGCAAGAGTATGTTTAGTTTTATAAGAAACTCCAAACTGTTTTCTATGGTGTTCCTTCCAATAATAAGTGAGGGCTCCTGTTTTTCCACATCCCTTCTAGTACTTCATCGTATCTGTGCTTTGAATTTTGTTCATTCTAATAGGTATGTAGTAGTATCTCATTGTTATTTTTATTAGCAAGTCCCTAATTCCTTAATATGATGTTGAACATCTTTTCATATGATAAACAGGTGGCTTATTTGCCATATTTGGTGAGGTATGTACTAAAGTCTTTGACTCATTTTCTATTGAATTTTTTATTCTCTTATTATTGAGTTCTTTGTATATTTTGGATAAAGTCTTTTATTAGATATTTCTTTTGCAAATACTTTTTTTCAATCTTTATTTTCACAACAATGTCCCCCATGAAGTAGAAATTTTTTTATTTTAATAAAGTCTAGCTTTCATTGATCATAGCTTTGATGTTGTATCTAAGAAAGTCTGTCCTGCTCAAAGTCATCTAGGTTTTCTCCTATGTTGTCATTGAAGAATTTTATAATTTTCTGTGTACTTTTAATGGCCCATTTTTTATTTAATTTTGAGAATATAAAGGTCTGTGTCTAGATTTATTTATTTATTGTGCATGTGGATCTTGTTTCAGAACTATTTTTTGAAAAGACTATCTTTGTTCCATTGAATTCCCTTTGATCCTTTGTTAAGGCTCAGTGTGGGGTTGTTTCTGAGCTCTCTGTTCTGTTCCACTAATCTTTTTGTCTATTCCTTCATCAGTACCACACTGTCTTGATTACTACAGTTTTGTAGTATGTTTTGAAGTTGTGTAGCACCTGTTCTCTCTGATTTCATTCTATTCCTTCAATGTTGACTATTCTGGATTTTTCTCTCCATATAAACTACAAAGTTAGTTTGTCAATAATAACAAAATAACTTGCTTTAATTTTGGTTGAGGTTGTGTTGAATCTATAAATCAAATTGGGAAGAAGTGTCATCTGGGTAATATTGAGTCTTTCTATCCACATGTACCAAATGTCTCTCCACAGTTTTCTCACATATACTTTGTTAGGTTTATTCCTATATTCCTTTTTTTTCAGGGATGGGTGTTAATGTAACTGTGTAATGTAAATTAGTTCCAGAAGCATGTTTCATTTGTTTGCTTTTGTTTTTTATTTGTTTTATGCTTCTTTTGGGTTTCTACACAGACCTGTCATCTCGGAACAAAACCAGGTTAATTTCTTCCTTCTCAATCTGTATACTACCTCTTCTTTCTTTCTCTCCTTTCTTCCTTCTTTTCTTTCTCTCCTCTTACTACATTACCTAGGATTTCCAGTAGAGTGTTAAAAAGTGGTGGTGAGAGAGACATTCTTATCTTGCTCCTAATCTGAGGGTCAAGTTTCAAGTTTCTCATTATTAAGTATGATGGTAACTGTGGGTTTTTGTAGATGTTCTTTATCAAACTAGGAAGGACACCTTCTATTTATAACAAGTGGATTTTGGATATTTTCAAATGTTTATTCTATATCTATAACTGCCTACAAATCAATAAGGGAGACCCAGAAAAGGAAATCCTGCTGACATCTTGTTATCATACTTCTAACCTCCAGAACTGTGACAAAATAAATTTCTCTTATTAAAGACACCCAGTCTATCCAGTCTATGCTGCTTTGTTGTGGCCGCTCTAGAATGTAATCTTAAATTCTTTTCAGCTTGTGATGTACCAATTCATTCATTGGTACATTGTTAATGTCTTAGTTGCAGCAATATGTTATCTTTGTTCATGTCAACATATAACATCAAATCATCAGGAAATTTAAATACAGCTGGGTGCAGTGGTGCATGCATGTAATCCCAGTGACTCAGGAGGCTGAGGCAGGAGGATCTCAAGTTCCAAGGCAGACTCAGCAACTTAGCAAGGCCCTAAGCAACTCAGCGAGATCCTGTCTCTAAATAAAATACAAATTAGGGCTGGGGATGTGGCTCAGTGGTTAAGCATATGGGTCTAATTTCCAGTACCAATAAATAAATAAATAAATTTTTAAAATTAAATACAGACATTCTAATAAATTCTACCTCATAGAAGTCCCACCATAAATATTTTATAAGTGTATTAGATATTTATAAATGCAAATGTTACATCATTAAGAATATTTCCAACATTCATGGATCAGAGCAGAATTACCTGTCCAGGAGCAGTGGTGTGAACCTTTAAAACCAGTGAACTTGAGAGGCTGAAACAGGAGGATCAAAAGTTCTAGGCCAGGCTTAGCAATTTATCAAGACCCAGTCTCTAAATAAAGAATAAAAAGGGCTGAGGAAGTAGCTCAGAGGTAAAGCACTCCTGGGTTCAATCCCCAATCACCCCTCCCAAATAGAATTACCTGCTTACCAATGATTATGTGTAATGATCAGTAAAATATTCTGCAGACTAACATTTGGGTATATACATTCCAATCCATATTCTCAGTTCCTGTACACTTCCATTGCCAGGTTCTGTCCACAATTTCACATAGTGATGCATCCTATAACTCTGAATCTTCATTTGAGTAAGCACTGTGGACAATAGGGGTTTCCCTAGAAGCCACTGCTAACCAGGACAGCAAGTAATACTGTTTATGGAGCTCACTAAGGGGCACATGAATACACCTCACTAAATGCAAACTAAATGCATCCCCAACTCAACTTTCCTTTATTTTTTTAATATTTATTTTTTAGTTGTATTTGGACAAAATACCTTTATTTTTAAATTTATTTTTATGTGGTGCTGAGGATCGAACCCAGGGCCTTGCATATGCCAGGCAAGTGCTCTACCACTGAGCCACAACTTTCTTTTAACTGAATCCCCAAAGTGCTTTTGAGCACCCTGCACAATTCAAGAAATGTGACAGGAGAATTTCAAATGGAAAGAGAAATTAGTCTTTTATTTTTCAAGGCTTACCACAATATAGAACTATAAGAATACTACTGGGGTTCTTCCTAAAGTTCTTGAAGTCCTGAAGCTTGTGCTTTAATAGTTTTACAATAAGTCAGCCTTTGGCATTGTAAGAGTCTCATGCCTGATGCTAGTCAGGAATTTACAAGATGGTCCTCTGTGTTAGCTTTTTCTCATTATAACAAAACACATGCACACTTAACTTACAAGGATGGAAGTTTTATTTTGGCTCATGGTTTTGGAGGTTCCCATTCACGACTGAGCAGTCAAACTTCTTTGGGCCTCTGATAAGGCAGCATATCATAGCAGAGAAGAATGTTCACCTCATCAGCCAGGAAACAAAAGAGAAAGAAAAGGCCATGGTCTCACAATCCCCTTCAAGCTCATGCCTACAATGACTTAAAAGCCTCCCACTAGACCCCAAGTCCGCTGTAACTCACAATAAACAACACCAACCTGGGGACCATAACTATAACACAGAGATCTTTGGGGGCTTTATACAAACTATAATATACTCTCACCTGTTTTCTCCTACCATCTCATGATGGTCTTTTCTCACTCAGATCAATGTTATATTCCACTATAACAGTATCCAAATCAATGGATATGTCAAGAATTTGTGCCTTTGTCTTTACCCACAGCCTCTTTCTGGTTGGGTTTATCAGTCTTCCCTCTGAACCTTTCTAGTTTTCATCCTGATCATCCCTCACAATTCTCAAAATAGGATGTGACACCTTTGTCCCTCACTTTCACACTTGAACAGACCCTGACAGGAGAAGAATCATGAAGGAGTCAGAGTCGCCGTGACCAAGGATGGGAAACTAGAAACAAAACAGAAACAAAACAGCTCAAGTCAGGAGGAAAGCCTGGCTGGGTTTAAAATATGATCTTCTCTTATTTATTTTATTTTTAAATTAATCTCATGTGTATAAAAAATAATGTAGTCAGGATTTACATGGAAAATAAGAATCTTTCTCACTCCAAAGACCTAATCCTTTACCCCAAAGTTAATCATTAACCACAGTTCAGTGATTTCCTGTGTGTGTATTTGAAGGATTAGTTTTAAGGGAGAGATGATCACTCTGGTTTGAGACATTAAGTTGAGAATAATGATGATATAGCTTGGTGGCAATGTTCCAAGAAACAGTTAGATATTTTAAATAGGCAATTGGAAAAGTGAGAACTAACAGGTAGATCTAGACTCTTTTATTTTTTTGCATTTCTAATGGTGTGTGTGAGAGAGAAATGAGAGGTAGTGAGGAAAAGAGGACAATTCTTATCTATAGGGAACACCAACATTTAGGAGACAACCAAGGAAGTAAGTCCCTTGAAGAGACAAAAGCAATAGTCAGTGAAGTGAAAGAAATTGAGAAATGCTTCTTTGTTTTAGTAGCATTGGAAACTTTGCTTCCCTGAGAAAATACAATATACAAATAGCTAGCAGCCAGTACTTCTAGGAACAAGAAAACTTAGAGCAACCATACTGTTTTGTGCGATATTTTATGGTAAAACTTTCTGTTCCTTGCCCTTGGTCACTAGTCCCCTATTAATTTCTATGTGCTAGACTTTGAGCCTTTTTTCTCTCTAGAGATGTGAAGACTATAAGCTCTCCTCAATCCTCAGCTTTTCTTTACTTTTTCTTTTTTTAAGTATTTTTTTTAGTTGTAAATGGACATAATGCCTTTATTTATTTTATTTTATTTATTTTTATGTGGAGCTGAGAATTGAATCCAGTGTCTCACACATGCTAGGCAGGCACTCTACCACACTGAGCCACAACCCCAGCCCACCTCAGCTTTTATTTTCTGTTCTACCACCATTGCAGAACGTCCCTCCTGTTTCATATGGTAGAAAGACTCCTAAGGTGGACACATATGGTCCCCAACTCGTAGTATTCAGAGCTGTGCATAATTACCTGCTTTGAGTGTGAGCTGAACTTAGTGATTTGATTCTATGGCAAAGATTATGAGATGCCACTTCTATGATTGTAACAAGGGTCATAAATTTTGTTTTCCTAGCTGATTGTCACTATTGCATTTTGGGTTGACTTTTAAAAAATGTTTTTATTAGTTATAGATAGACACAGTACTTTATTTATTTTTTTAATGTGGTGCTGAGGAGTGAACCCAATGCCCCACACATGCTAGGCAAGTGCTGTACCACTAAGCCACAACCTCAGCCCCGGGTTGACTGTTTTGATGAAGTAAGCAGCCAGGATGGAGAAGCAAGGAAGTGAGGTCAGCTTCTGGCAAAGAGCCAACAAGGAACAGAAGCCCTGAGATTAATAGCCCAACAGGAACTGAATGTCGCTAACAACCACTGAATGAACTTAAACCTTCAGATGAGAGTACAGACCTCAGACCAATAGTCCAGGAGAATAATGCTGAGACCCGAATTGAGACAGTGGCTGAGGGAAGAGAAGAGCAGTATATACAAAACAAGACTAGCTGGACTTGATGATCAACAGGATGGTGGGGAATGACAGAGAGGAGTTGACCAGGGCCCCTAGGTGGAGAGTGGGAATGTTTGCTAAGCAGTAGTGCTTAGGGATGAGGCAGGTTTGGGGAGATGGCTTGGACTGTATGATTATGTTCTTAAGCTAGAAAGAAAAAGTTTATATTTTCCTTGTCTGTTCAAAAGCATATCTGCTGGGAAAATGTGCAGGGGTAAAATAAATCTGAAGCTGGCTCATGGGTGCATGAAATACAATCTACATCTACAAAATAGGTAGGTCATTTAAATTGACTTAAAGAGAAGATGGAGGGAGAGAGGAAGAGGGAAGGAAGGAGGATAAAAGGAAGAGAGGAAAAAAATGAATATCGTCTTTAGACAATGGAGCTGAGCTCTGTGGTACACACCAGAAATCTCAGCTACTCAGGAAGCTGAGGTGGGAGGATGTCAAGTTCAAGGCCAGCCCTGGACAATGTAGTGTGACCCTGTTTCAAACTAAAATAAAGTTTCAAAAGGACTGGGAATAAGCTCAGTGGTAGAGTGCTTTCAATGGTAGCATGAACAAGGCCCTGGGTTCAATCCATAGTACCAGAAAAAGAAAAAGAAGAAAGAGAAGGAGGAGGAGGAGGAAGTGGAGGAATAAGAAGAAAATAGATAGAAGTGAATGCAAATACAGCATAGTAATTTAAAGCAAATGGAACAGGGGGAGTCTGGGCAATACTCAGTTGAAGAAGGCAGTAGCTAAAATTTTGTTGTTGTTGTTCATTGAACCCAGGGCCTCACAAATGCTAGGCAAGCATTCTACCACTGAGTCACATCCTTAGCACTTTAACAATTTTCTTACATTGAGATAGGTCTTGCTAACTTGCCTAGGCTGACCTCAAACTTGGGATTCTCTCTGCTTCAGCTTTCCAAATAGGTAGGATTTCAGGCATGCTCTACCTCACCAGGTAGTAGCTAGAAATTTTAAGGGAATCCTGTGCCCTTGCCACTAGAGGCCCTGAGCCAGCCTGAACTCCCAGCTACAAGGATAGACCTATTCTATAGTAAGAGGCTTAGGACATTTCACAGTAGCAGTATCACCCAGAGCAGGGTTATTGTGGAAGAATCTGCAAACCAGACAGGTAAGAAAATGCCAGAAAATGGGCCCAATTTTAGGAGAAGCATTCAAGTAGGTTCCGATAAACTTCTATGGTGCAAAACTGCCTTGGCATCACTGGTTGAGGAAGGAGAAATGGGAACAGAGCAGACCTTGTAAAATTAAGTGAACAGCACTTACTGCACTCAAAATACACTCGCTTCTGCCACCTCCTCATCCCACCTCTCCTTTCAAGTGTGAATAGCATCTGTGCTCTGCAACTGAGTCCTGGCCTTAGCAAAATGTATTAGGAGTGAGTTGCTGGTATACTTAACAACTAGATCCTAAGGACAGGGTTGGGGAGAATTACTGATTTGCAGCACTTGCAGTTATCCATCATGTAAATAATCCAGACTTCCGCTTGATGTCATAGAATACAAAGTGGGGAAGAGATGTGCACAATTAGCTTTTATGAACTGGTGAAAGCCAGCTCCAGCATGTCAGGGTAAGGCACTATAAAACATTTTGCTGAACCCAATCATCTCTTGGAATTCACATTGCTTATTCTTCATATATTCTAATGGTTATAGTGAACATCTGTTGCTCTTTGCACAGTATACCTCAACTTCTTTGGTTACTTCTCTTCCCTTACTGCTAGGAACTTCCCCTCACACACTATTTATGGTGTTTCTCAGTGAAACCCCTTGACCTTTGGGGTAGATTCAAGACTCAGGCTAAGATCAGTAAGTACTGTTCACTTAATTTTACAAGGTCCAAATTCTTAATTTTACAGGGTCAGATTCTCTCTGCTTTGTAGAAGAAGACTGAAGTCAAATCATCATTTAATGCAAGCTTCCCAAAAGAGGATATCTGAGATATGTTGGCTCCTGCTGTTTGTGACAACAGTATGTTCCTAAGTTCCTTCCACTCTGTGAGCTACTATGATTTTTTTCTATAAGTAAAATGTTATTGTGAAAATAAATAAAATGGTATTTTAAAATTCTAGCTAGAATTTCAGTCAAAGGTCATGTATTGTTAAAAAGGAAATCAGCAAGTACCAACTATAAGCTCCCAGCAAACTACAAGTTTCTCTATATAATTAGGATTGAAAGTGCATGTCTTGTGTTTGCACTCCTGAAATTATTCCACATTCCATGCTTGCAAAAACATTGAGCTAGATAATGCACACTCTCAAATGAGGTGTTTGGACTGGCATGCCACCAGTTGGTCCAGCCCGCTTTCTTCCCCTGTTGCTGCATATAAGCAGAGAGGGATAGGAGTCCTTTTGGCTGCTGTCTCAAACTTAAAGCCTCACTTTAAGCTATAGTTGAGAATGACTTTTGGATTTCATGAGCAGTGTCACAGACAATTTATTTCTTTTTTTTAACGTTTATTTATTTATTTATTTATTTTACATGGTACTGAGGATCAAACCCAGGGCCTCACAGCTAGGCGAGTGCTCTACTCCTGAGCACAATCCCAGCCCCATTTCATTTTCTTTTTCTTTCTTTCTTTTTTCTTTTTTTTTTTTTGTTGTAGATGGACATAATACCTTTATTTTATTTGTTTATTTATATGTGATGCTAAGGACTTTTTTCTCCAATCCAGGGCCTCACACATGCGAGGCAAACACTCTACCACTGAGTCACAATCCTAGTCCCGGCAATTCATTTCTTATGGAACGACCATGGATTTGATTAAAAGGACAATGTGTTATGTTAAAGTAACATTGAAAAATTGAATTTGCAACTGTTTCACTGATTATGTTGGCTGTTGGCCATTATAACCATGTCCTGCGTTTGATAACCCGGTTGTGTGCTTCACACATTGATGTATTCTGGTTGCCTGTTGACAGTTGAGTAGCAGCATATTCCCTCTGTCTTCTTAAATCTCACCAATTAATGGCTTTTAGAAATGTGAATGTAAAACTTTTCAAGTTTCTACCTTTAAATTTATTGTGTAAATATAAATTTAGCCTCTTTTGTCAGATACTCAAATGTTTAATATAAAACAGTAATTAAAGTATATAAAACATAGTGATAGGAGGAGAAATACTGATGACAAAAAAATTACGACAAAGTTCTCCTTGTTTCTACTTCATATCTATTTAGGCATCTAGTTCAGGCTGCAGACCCAGTGCAGACAGCGCTGTCTCCTCTGTGTATATCCTTAAAGCCTGGGCCAGGGGAGCAATATCCATCTACTTCTGAGTGGAGGACCACTCTTTCTCCTCTGGCTATACCTGTGCAACTCTCCACACTATGGAAGGGTTTCCACAGACAAGTCCATCAATATGTATGGGTGACTCTAGCAATTCTCTCACCTATGTAGTTCCTCTCAAGGGACAAAGCAGAGGAGCCTGCCTACCCATTTCCACCCCAGCATAGACTTTGCTGTTCTTTTGGAGCTGGGTTCTTGATGGCTCATTCATACTGCCATTGCCCAAGACCACAGCTGCAGTCACTTGTGCTGGCTCCTCTAAGTGGACTATTCTGGCTGTGAGCACATGCTTTAGTGCTTCCTTGAGTAAGAGCCTTCTTCCCCTCTGTCAATCACTTGACTCAATAGGAAAAAAGGAAAGATTCCATCTTTTCATTACTTATAATTGTCAAACACACCACTGAATATTACTGAAAGTAGTGACTGTTATGATTCTAGATAGGCATGACTGTCTACTGCCTTGACAACCACCAAAAAAAAAAAAAAGAAAAAAGTCTGGTTCTCTTTTTGTGCCTCTTTCTTAGTAAATGATTTTACTCTCCATTAAGTAGCACCAGTTAGAAATTCCAGAGTAATTCATATTCAAATTATCTTGCCTCTGGGAGGTCAGTTTACTGCCAGATCATCTCTTGAAACCACGTACTGTTTGGTATCTCCTCTAATAAAATACTAGTCCATGCTAGCCTGACCTACATCAAAAAAACTTTTCCAGAAGCCAGGTGTAGTGGTGGTACATACCTGTAATCTTAGCAACTCAGAAGGCTGAGGCAGGAGGATGGTAAGTTTGAGGCCCATCTCAGGAATTTAGTGAGACCCTCAGCAACTCAGCAGGACCCTGTCTAAAAAATAAATAAATAAAGCCAGGGAGGGTGGCTCATGCCTGTAATTCTAGCAGCTTGGGAGGCTGAGGCAAGAGGATCACAGGAGGCTCAGGTAGTGGTTTGAGAGGCTGATGCAGAAGTTCAAAGCCAGCCTCGGTGAATTAGCAAGACCTGAAACTTATTGAGATCCTGTCTCAAAAAATAAAAAGGGCTGGGATATAGCTCAGTGGTTAAGCTCCCCTGAATTCAATCCCTAATACCTCAAAATAAAATAAAGAGGTCTGAGGATGTAATTCAGTGTTAAAATTGCCCTAGTTCCAATCCCCATTATTCAGGAAAAAGAAGAGAGGCAAATGGGGAGGGGGGAGACTGACTTCTCACTTTTACCTTGAATTCATTATCCACACAGCAACTAGTGATCTTTGTAAATATAATCAGATCACTCTCCTGTTTACAACCCTTTGACTTACTCTGTTGTTAGAATGATAAAAACAAGACAAATCCCTCACATTCACTAGATGGAACAAAATGGATGCCCACATACCAACTTTCTAAACACTAAAAGGCCATAAAAACAAGCTGATGATCAGATTTTAAAAAATAGTATCTTCCTCTGTGACAAAGAGGAGGATGTATCTTCATGACTGTATAGAAGAAGTCCATGTTTCCATTTTGAATTCTCAGACATGAAGTTCCTGAGCCAGGCAGAGCTAAGCACCAAGCCCCAACTCTCTCTACTTTCCTTTCTACCCCAGGTTCTAGACACTCGCACGGGGTCTCACCTGCATATATGCAGTCACCCAAGTCTACATATTTCATATTTCTGATATAAATTGTCCTTTGAACAACTTTTTTTAGCTGTAGATGGATACAATACTTTATTTTTGTTTGTTTTCATTTTTTTTAAATATGGCTCCAGGGATTGAACCTAGTGCCTCACACATGCTAGGCAAATACTCTACCACTGAGCCACAATCCCTGCTCGCTTTTGAAAAACTTCTGAATCCAGAAGTGTGTATTCTAGTAACTAGGTCAACACTCAAGAGAACAGACAAGGGACAGGCTCTGGGAGCCAGGCACAGGGACATTTGCTCAAGGGATTTCAGAGTACCTTGAATATGTTCTAAAGAGTAGGGTGGTACAGGCTTTAGGTGGGCATGTCCCTCTGATCTTGAAAATTCCTTACCTCTTTGGAAAAGTGAAGCTAGAGAAGGGCCACTGTGGATTCAGAGCTGTTTTTTGCATTCTTCCATGACCTTCTGCCTTTTATTCATATTAAGCTTTTAGTTCTTTAAATCTCCATGTTCCCTTCTGTTACAGGGCCTTTGTAGAAGGGGTTACCCCCTCCTTGGCAACTCATTTTTTTCAGGTCTCAGCTGAAACATCTTTTCCTTGAAGTTGGTTTCTGATAGTCCTCATATCACTCAAGTGCCTCCATTCGGTAGGCTCGTAGAATCCTGTACTATTTCATAGCACTAATAACAACGCTAATAGAATAATTATTACTTGCCTAGTACTCATATAATTATTAAGTTATTATATAAGTAGTTATTACATAATGAGAAGTTTAATGCTTTTATCCTCTGCTAGAATGAAAATCTCCAAGAGGGAAGGGACACTGTGTCTAATTCATCACTGTCTCCCCAATACCTAACATGGTACCTTACATAAAATAGCCAAATATATTTGTTAAATGAAGAAAAGCATGCTTTGTGTGACTGTCTCCAGTCTCAGGTTTTCCCTGCCTTGTTATAAGGGAAATCACTTTTAAGATTCACAATCTTGGTCTCGGCCTCTGTGAAGCACCTGCAGATCCCCTGAACCTTTCTTTCTAGTGGGGGTCCTCATGGACATTGGCATTATGGCCTGTCCCCTTCTAGTTCTAGATGTTTGCTCATGGCATGTATTTTTAGAGACCATTCATTTAAAAGGATTATTCAAATGCTTTAGCTCTATTTAAAAAGAATCTTTTCAGAAATAAAAGTTAGATGCAATTATTTATTATTATTATTTTGGTATTGGGGATTGAACATGAGGGTTCTTTATTACTGAGCTATATACCCAATCCTTTTTATTTTGAAACAGGATCTAGATAAATTACCCAGGCTGGCCTCTAACTTGCAATTCTCCTTCGTCAACCTCCCTAGTAGCTGGAATTATGGGCATACACCACTGTGCCCAGTTGCAATTATTTCAATAGATCTTTCATCAGTTAAAATATCAATGTTAGTATTTTAATGTCATCTCTTTATATTGTATGTTTTAAAATATTAGATGCAACTGTTTTGCAGCTTTGGAAATAAGTTAAAAATGATGTTTGCAATTCTATTCAGTTTCTAAAAATAACTGCATCAAGATATATAATAGTATTGTTTAGTTTTAAAACATGTTTTCTGTGATTCTAACAGTGTATGTTTACTATAGAAAATTTGGAATGAGCACAAAAATATAAAGAAAATAAAAATTATCTATAATTCCAATACCTTAAGATATATACTAATGATCTGATCACCTCTCAGAGGCCCCACCTCTTGAAACTATCACGGTAGGGATTGAGTTTCATCATAGGAATTGGGAGTGGGGCACAAACATTCGTACTCTAACAGAGGGACCATGATTATTCTTTTGATCTCTAAGTAAGAATGTCAATTCAGATTCTAGGACCTATGGTCCTTGAAGTGTTTAGGTATTCCCATGTTCCCAGTGGACAGTTATCTGAGTAAATGGCTTTAGATCTAAAGGTTCTGAAACAATCTTTGGGGAAATACTGAGGAAATTGATACTATGCACATTCATCATGGTATTTCAAGTCCATCTTCATGGGAACCTATCTTTCTTTGAGTTCATGGTTTTAGATCTAAAAACAGATTCATGTTTGGAAACTTGTCAAGGAAACATTATTTTAATTGAGGAGACTGCTTCACTCTCCTGGTTATAAATCCTAGAATTCATCAAATGGTACAAAATGAGTAGTATCCTCATTAACTGCCCATTTATTTTTCCCTCAGGATCATCATATTAATTATCTTCATATTATTTTCTGTAGTTCTCTTTTTCCTCACTGCACCTGGGACTTTATAATAATTGTCCAACTTGACTTCTGACAGTGAATAACCACTACGTGGCCTTGATCACTTTAGGACCCTGTTATCCCTATTGCTATCAGTGAAACTCATTCTTCCATGGCTTCTTTTACCATCAGTTCTGGCCTACAGGGAGTCACTAGTCATCATCTTAGAGATACTGGTGCCCCAACAATAGCACATCTTTTTCTTTTTCTTTTTTTTTTTTTAACCATAGTGCTGGGAACTGAACTCAAGGCCTCATGCATGTTAGGCAAGCACTCTACCACTAAACTATGTCCCCAGTCCAGCATAACGGTGCATTTCTAATGGCCTTGAAATATGGTGTAAATAATGGCCTTATGTAAACTAGTCATCTGGTGGGGTTTCCATCTTTATAAAGTAAATATTCTTCAGCATAATCAAATTCCTGATCCTTAAAATTTATTCTTCTACTCTCTGCCATGGCAATGGTGACATTTTAGCCTCACTTGATATGGGTCATCAATTTTTTCATGCTTCTGGAATCCATTCACACTAACTGTTGGGGGTCTTGATATGGTTTTAGATCCTTAGTACTGGGAGGGTGTTTCCGAATATACTTCTCCCTTATCCAATCTGATGTTCCTTTCATTATCATTAAGCACTCTCAAAATTTAATTCTATACATTTTTTCCAGTTTATGCTGGCTGGGTATTAAAGATCTTTTGGGATATAGGTCCTTTCCTGAATGACAATATCCAGCATATTGAGACTTAACACTAGTTAAGGCCTATGGAAAGAGAGAACCTGTGAGTAAATCTTGAGGGCAAAGAGGAGACACTTATTATTTTAATGAAGAGACATGTCTGAATCATCTCTGAGTAATGGGGGACCATTTCTGGAAATGTCCCCATCTGATTGTCAAGCCCCATTCTTTCTCAACTAAGACCCTGCTCTTAGCTTAATATACCTGTCTTGACTGGAGTTTAGCTCACTCTGACTGAATTCATTCTTTGGCTTATTATGGACTCCTACTTCAGGAGATTTTTTTCTCTTCTTTTTTGTGAGGTACTAAGTAGTCACTTTGAGCTTTCAGTTGGAGATTAATCACTCTCAGCTTTTCATTAACTTATTTCCAGTCCATTCATCCAGCTAAACAATAATCTTAATCACCATGAGCTATTACAATAAAATGCCATAGACAGGGGCTGGGGCTGGGGCTCAGTGGTACAGTTCTTGCCTCATGCATGTGAGGCACTGGGTTCAATCCTCAGCACCACTTAAAAATAAATACATTTTAAAAAAGATATTGTATCCATTTAAAATTAAAAAAATATATATATTTTTAAAAAGCCATAGACAGGGCTGGGGTTGTAGCTCAATGGCAGAGTGCTCACCTTACGCATGCTAGACCCTGGGTTCAATCCTCAGCACCACAAAAAAATAAATAAATAAAATAAAGGTATTGTGTCCAACTACAACTAAAAAATAAATATTTTTTAAAAATGCCTTAGACAGATTGCTTAACAAAGCGAAATTTTTCACAGTTTCAGGGTCTGAGAAATGCAAAATCAGGGTGCTGGCTCATTTGGTTCCTGGTTAGGGCTCTTTTCCTGGCTTGCAGACCACCATCTTCTTGCTTTGTTCTCTCACATTCTTTCCTCAGTGTGTTCACAAAGAGACACAGCTCTCTTCCTCTTTCTGTATGGCCATGAATCCCATTATATTAGGGCTCACTGCTACAATCTAATTTAACCTGAATTATCTCCTAAAAGCCCTATATCCCAGTACAATCACATTTTTAGTCCAGAGAAATACCCAATTCCATTGTTCTTATAATTTTCATTTTCCCTATATGTACCATTCCACTGGTGTACCAATCCCATTAACCACCCATAAAAATTTTAACACTTAGACTGTAACCTTGTGATAGGAGCCCTCAATGTCAGGTAGGCATCTAATGGTCATATGCAAAACCCCATCTTATTGCTTGCTCCTTCAGACCTTATTCTTGCCCTCAACAGTTATAGGTTGGGTTTCCTGGGAAGGTGACAACAAGACATGAACAGGTAGGGTGTTTGGAGAGTGCCCTTTGGATTAAACGCTTGTAGAAGAGTGGGAAAGAAAAAAGGATTGGGGAGAGAGATTGTGCAGGTCCCATAGGGAGTTTTGGAGGTTCAAACTGACTATTATAGTTGTCCCAAGTTGGGCAAGTTGGCCAGTCTCTTATATTCCCACTTTGATCCCCAATCGATATGTGGACCAGGCTGGGAGAGGACCTTAGCAAAGGTGACAGTCTGCAAATGCAACAGTTCTAAAGGCACCAAAGACTCGGTCAACAGCAGGCTCAATAGCTGGGACAAATCCTTACTCGAAGGGGGATGGTGGTAGCATATCACCATGTTCATGAAACATTTAAATCTCTTATTGTTTTTGTTTTCATATCAGGGAGAAAACTTCCACTCCCATGAGGAAAAAAAATGGTAAGAGCTTAATCCCTTACTTTCTAGGGAAGTAGGAATAATTTCACTAACAGTTGAGATCAGAAGAAGGAACCAAATTTGAAACACTAAGCCCATTCTGGGCTTTTTGTTTTGGTCTCACTTTGTTTCTCTCTGTTTTTTTTTTCCCTCTTGTCTGTAGGATTTAACAAATTTTCTGTTTTATGTGGCAGACCCAAAATCTATGAAGTTGTCCAGTTCTGCTTTTGACTGGGTGATATATCTGGTTGTGGGTAACAAGTACATTTGCTAAACCTTACCTCTTTGTTTAATTGGCTTTATGCAATGTAATTTTTTATAAATTTTATTTATTATAAAAATTTCAAACATGATCAAAAGCAGAAAGAATAAATCAAGGAATGCTGCTTATATTTAATACCCAATTAAGTAAATATCAGGATTTTAAAATATTTTTTAGTTTTAGGTGGACACAATATCTCTATTTTACATTTATGAGGTTCTGAGCATAGAGCCCAGTGCCTCATGCATGCTAGGTGAGCACTCTGCCACTGAGCCACAACCCTAGCCCCCTTTATTTTATTTGTATGTGGTGCTGAGGATTGAACCTAGTGGCTTCCACATGTGAGGCGAGCGCTCTACCACTGAGAGGATTTTTTTAAAAATATTTTTTTTTATTCGTTGATGGACACAATACCTTTATTTTATTTGTTTATTTTTATGTGGGCTGGGAATCGAACTCAGTGCCTCACACATGCTAGGCAAGTGCTCTACCACTGAGCAACAACCCCAGCCCAATATCAGGATTTTTATACAAGCCAATATTTTGATTTCTATCTGTCAGATTTTTTAAAATCTTATTTTTCATTTGTTTCCATACTTGGGAATGGAGGAAAATTATATTATCTTAAATACAAACACAAAACAAAACACCCTGAGAAACTTCACATGAAATCTGGACTTGTGACAGCTCTTTGGGTGATTAAAAAAAAAAAAAAGGTCTGGCAACACTGGCTAGGGTGGCGACTATCAGCTGGCTCTGAGAAGCAGCTGCTGGCTTTAGATGGGTGTGAGCTCTCCTCTTTGAGATCTTAGTGTCCACCCCTCCCAGCGTGGCAGCCTAGTGCCAGTTCACCATTCATCACAGAGCTTAAATTGTTGCTTTTATTATGTCTGTCCCTCTTCCCACTTTTGTATGTTACCTCTCCGGCTTCTGAAGGCCCTAGCTTTGTAGACAGCTATTTTAGTTTACCTCAAGACCAGATCAGGTGACGCACAATCACAATGTCTAAGTGTTTGCAGCAGCTTTACTATAAGACAAAGCTGGAATACAAACATCCATCAGTAGGTACACTGACAAACTGTAGTATGATCATACAAAGGAGTACCATAGCAATACTGGAAAGGAATGAATGTTTAATACAACATGGATGAAACTCAAAATAATTATATTGAGTAGAGAAACAATACAAAAAAGCAAAACCAAACCAGACCTAATACATGTTGTACTTACTAATCCATTTTTTTTTAATTCTAGAAAATTCAATTAACCTATAATAACAGAAAGCAGATCAGTGGACAGACAGTGGATGAGTGGTTGCCTGAGATGAATAGAGGAAGAGAAATGGTTTACAATGGCCAATGAGGCAACTTTTAGAGACGATACATTTGTCATCTTGATTGTGGTAATAGTTTAATGGGTATACATACATGTTACAGCTCATCAAATTATAAACTTTAATTATATGTAATTTATTGTGTTAATCCTATATTGATAAAATTGCACTAAAAACAACAAAATAACAAATGTCTGTCATAAATGGCAATAGCTACTGAATATACATCTACCTAAGTGTCATTGACAGAAGGTATTTATATTTAATTTTATTTATTGATTGTTTACATTGATTTAGAAGGAAAGGTCTGCAATTCTGATCCTGATAACTTGTTATTATATTTTCTTTCCTAGGAACACTAAGATTAAAGAGAAAGCCTAAAAGCTTTTGGAAACAGATAACAGTGGCTGCCTCTGGGGAGAATTAAGAACAAGAGTAAAGATATGGGCAAGTGTTTTAGTCATCTTTTTTTTTTTTTTTTTGCTGCTGTGACTAAAAGACCCAACAAGAACAATTAGAGGAGGAAAAGTTTATTTGGGGACGTACAGTTTCAGAGGTCTCAGTCTGTAGATGGTCAATTCCATTCCTCATGTATGTATACCTGTTAAACCATTATCACAATCAAGATGAAGGCTCTCATAATCCAATCATTTCACCTCTAAGCCTTCTTGCACTGTCTCACAGGTTTGAGCTTTTGGGGGACACCTAACATCTAAACCATAACAGCAAGTAACTTTTTATTGTTTCAATAGGTCATTCATATGCATGTGATATTTATAATAAAAGTTCTTTTTACAAAATAAACCTGGTTATAAAATATATGCAATGAAAGATCATAGGAAAATCATTTAGTATGTTTCCATAAAATATTTTACCCAGAGATGATTTACATTGGTTGGAAGGGTAAACATCTGATAATGATGAGGAATTAAGAAACTAATCATCTATTAAATCCAGGAAAACAGGTTGAACATTCCTGCTGTCAAGCTCAGAGAGGGTTGTTGGAATGCTTTTGTTGTAATTGTTCATCCTCTCATTTATCATACGGTACACAGTAACAGATTTATTTTATTGTTTGTTAACACTTTTTAATCCAGGGCTAGGTAGAGTACTTGTGTATGAGGCCCTGAGTTCCACACCCAGCACTGCAAGCAAGCAAACAACAACAAAAATCAATCCATACTTTCATTCAGTTTCACTGAGTACTAGACAATGCCTTGGGACTTCTGAATGAAAGTAGACTCAAACTTAGTTATACTGACCAACTAAACTTAATGTTTCTTTTTTTCTGTGATACTGGGGGTTGAACCCAGGAGCAATCTACCTCTGAGCTACATCCCTAGCCCTTTTGGATTTTTATTTTGTGACAGGGCTATGCTAGGCTGTCTGTTAGATTGGTTTCTCTGTGTGTATGGAAACAATGTCTTAGACATTTATTTGATCAAGGATGATTTCCAAAAGTGGGCTAGGCCTTTTGAAATTAGGTGAAAATTCCAAGGACACCAAGAAACTTGGACTAAGCAAATTGTTGTTCTACTGATTCTTTAATCTCTACCTTAAATAATGTGTAGAAACCGTTAGTTTCTTCCCATGTTAGTTCCAGTCTTATGCCTATGAATTTATTTTTTTTTCTTTCTCTTTTTCTTTCTTTTTTTTTTTAATATCTGCATAGTTCTGGTCCTCTACATTTTTAGGGATAGAACTTTGTCTGCAACCATGTTATTGACTCTAAAAGGAAAGGTAATTTGGATACATCTTATTATAAACTTTGGGGCAGAATTAATTTGTCATCTTTGGAAGGAATTATGTTCTGAGTTAAAAAAAAAAAGGAAAAAAAATTCATGATTTAACCCAATTATGGACTGGTAGTAGGACACCATGGCATATTACTGCCACCAAGTGGCATCACATCTTAATTGCAAGAGTAGAAAAAGGAAAATAATTTCTGATTTTTAAAATATAAGCAACATCAAATTTCCTGTAACCAAGTGAAAAAATTTTAAGTAAGAATACTTCATTTGCAAAATAAAAATGAGGAAGTTGTCATGATCCCTAAAACACAGGGTTTGTGAAAGTGATAAAAGTGAAGGGATAAGTAAGTAGGGTCAGATGACAGAACACGTTTCTTTGGTCTAAATATTCAGTAGCTGCATCTGGAACTATATCTGCAAAAAAGTAGTGGAAAGGAAGAATAATTCATAAAAATATTTCTTTAAAATGCCTTTATGTGAAAAGAACATAACCATTATCATCATCAAAGTTGACTGAATCTTGGGCTGGGATTGTGGCTCAGTAGCAGAGCGCTTGCCTGACATGTGTGAGGCACTGGGTTCGATTCTCATCACCACATATAAATAAATGAATAAAATAAATGTCTATTAACAACTAAAGAATATTTTTAAAAAGTTGAATTTTAAGCAGAACTGAATTGTTTTGTGAGCTAACATTATCTAGAGAGGAAAAAGGCAAAAGTTTAGCTAAAATTTTAAGGAATCATACTCTCTATAGAGTCACAAACTAGTTCTTTGTGTTATTAAACAAAGTTCCTCATGTTATTGGTTAATTAGATCGAATACATTGTTAGACATATTTTGATTTGGTATATATGCAAGGAAAATATCAAAGGCAATTTAAGACAATAGTATATAAAAAGTCTTTTTAAAATAAACTATAGAAACTCCTCTTCAATGTCTACCAATTTCATAGAATATGGAATGCATTTTTCTGTTTGTAATTTTAAATGTCAACTTTGGATGAGGTGGGCCAAGAGACTGAGTTGAAATAAAGGTCTAATGGCATGTATTTTAAAAGGCATATCCTTCTTTTTGATATTTCAAGCATATCTATGACTTGTTAATGAAAAAAGCCGTGTTTGAAAATCTTTGCCAAGGGATTTGAAATCTTAAGAAATTCTTAAAAGCAGAGGCTTCTGGGAAATATGTAATCCTGCAATGAATTCATCATGTTATGGAATCTCTATTACTTTACCAAATAGCTAAAGGATGAATGAATCTGCCTTTTGTTTACATTTATGATTGATCAGACCAAATCAGCTGATATGAAGAATTTGTGACAAAACAGAGATAAACTGGAAAAAACATCAAGGCATTCCTTGAATGACATTACATATTTTAGATGATAGTTTATAATCCATAAGAAACTACAGAGACCTTTTGTGTAAGTATATAATATTGCTTTTTTTAAAGGAGGAAAATGAAGGATCTGAACTGTTCAGATGACTATTACAATAGTGGTGTAAGGCAATGGGAAGAGATGGGGAGTGAAGGGCTTTGATGAAGATGGCTGCAGAAAAAAAAACAAGGGATCTGAATGAATTAGGATATGATGGGACTCAGGTTAAAAAAATATAAGTCAAGTATGGCCTTATAATTTAGACCCTGGGGACTACATAATTATTTACAAACACCAGTTCAATTTGTGTGAGGGCAAAATAAAGTGTTAGGTTTCTACATACTTAGAAAGTTGACTATTTATGCTCTTGGATAATTTTTAAATTTTTTTTTAAAGTGCTAGGCTGGGAATATAGCTCCGTGGTATAGCACATGCCTAAAGAGGCCCTGCCTTCATGAGATGAGGGGTAAAGGGCTGAGGGGGAGGAGAGAAGCTAAAAAATACTTAGCAAAATATTACCACTGTAATAACACAATGGATTTTTTTGATGGTGGTGATAGGTGGGGACTGAACCCAGGGCCTCACACATGCTAGGCAAATACTCTACTGAGCTATACCCCTGACCTGTTCATTTTAAATTTTTGGACAGGGTCTCCCTAGGTTGCCCAGGTTGGCCTTGAATTTGTGATCCTCCTGCCTCAGCTTCTGGAGAAACTACCATTACAGGTGTGTACCACCATACCTGGCTACAGATGACATTTTAATATATTAAATAGTTTAATACTCAACAATCTATTGCTATTTCCATGTTACAGATGAAGAAACTGAGACACAGAGATCTGCCCAAAGTCATACAGCTTTCCAGAACAGTCTGGTTCCAGAGTCCATGTTCTTAATCACTGCACTATGCTGAAATCGCAGTGTTATTAGATTAGAATGTTCAAATAAGAGAGATAAAATGTCAGTTTATTTATTTTTCCAGTATTGATGATTGAATCCAGGGGTGTTCTACTGCAGAACTATATCCCCAGCCCTTCTTTCATTCATCTGCTTTTGAGTCAGGGTCTTACTACATTGTTGAACCTGGCCTAAAACTTGTTATTCTCCTTCCTCACCCTTCCAGTAGCTGGTATTACAGGCAGGTAACACTGAGCCTGTCTTAGAGAATTAATTTTAAATGCTTAATTTTGCAATGGAGCTTCCTGGAAAGTACCTGTAAGGAAAAGGTAGGAAGATTAAAAAATTAATTTTGGGGAGACTTTCAAGAGAAAGAATGTATTACATAACAGAGAGCTAGGGGTTGAACTACAGGATGGAAGACTGAAGTGGAGTTAGAAAAGGAATCAGAGACCAGTAAATCAGGTAAGTATAGATCCAGGGATTGAGAAGTGTTAATTGTGAAGGAAGGATGATAGTAACTGGAGGGAACTGACAGCAGTGTTTTTTTTTTTTCTTTAAGACAACAGAAACTTGAAAAACAGAAGGAAGAAGCCAGAGAATAGAATACTGAATACTGAGGATGTAACACTACAGGAAAATAGTAATGGTACAAGGAACTTGAAAAGCAGGACACACACCATTTAGACAGGATAGACTGTGGAGAGAAGGGCAGAGGGAATGCCTTAATTCGCTGAGAAATTTTGAGATCCTGATCGGAATCATGGTTACAAATGTCTGAAGATGGAGAGAATGTCAACCCATTGTTGGAATTGCACAGCTTTTAGCCCAGGAAACTAGATGAAGTCATCTATTAGCCTAGTTTGGGACTGGCACTTTTAACAAGGAAAGCTAGAAACAGGCTTTGCAGAGTAACAATAGGAAGTCAACCAGAGACTAGTAAATATATATCTATAAATAGTGTTATCTAAAAACCTCTGCAAGTCCAGTCACAGATTCATACCCGACTTCCTTCAGTGAAAAGCCACCACACACCACCTTCCAACGCCTAACAGAAACCAGGAACAAGGATGATAACTAGAGATTAGCCCTCAAGAATATAATGGAGTTGAGCGAGTATAAGGTACTCGCTCAACTCCATTATATGGAGTCTATTCTGTTGGAGAATTGAGTCACAAATGGGCTGATGACCTGGGAGAGTAAGGATTCACTTTTGTTGAAAAAAGGTGAAAGCAGGTGAAAGGTAGAAGCCATGGTCAGGGATAGGCAGGTAGAGAGCAAAGGGAAGCTGTGAGATCCAACAAAACAGCTGGGTCAAGATTTCACGGTAGTGACTTTGTCCCTAGCCCACTGGAGGGCTCAGAGTCTCACGTCCATTTCAGAACCACTGACAATACTACTAGGTTGCAGTAGGAGAAACCGAATCCCAAAGCTGAGTCTCTATTTTCCCAGTCTAGCTGCATTCCCGGCTCACTAACTAGCCAACGCTGCCGCCTTATGCAAAGCCGGCACCACGGAGAGACTGCTACACAGAGGCAGGACGACGCCAATCGGCCTGGAGCGGGCAGTGTTCCGTCCAGAGCCGTGGCGAGGGAGGTCCCAAACAGTTCTGGCAACCTACTCCCCTTGGCTGGAGGAAAGCACCTCCCCAACAATAAATCGCTCGGAGTTCTCCCTAAGACCGGGAGGGGCTGGAGCAGGGCTCCCAGCGATCGCTCCTTCCATTTCCGCAGCAGGCCAGGCGGGCGGCGGGAAACTGGAGCCCAGGGAGGGAAGAGCTAGCCCCCGACCTGGGGAGGGGCCTGGGTGAAGAAACGGGGGCGGGCTCCGAGCAGCTCTAAAAATGGCGGGCGGCAGCTCTGCGAGTGGGACGCTCAGGCGCCAGTGTTCCTCCTTCCGCCCGCCGCGGGTGGCCCACGAACAGTCCACAGCGGCCTCATCCAGAGCTCTCCGCCACTCGCAATTGGCGGAGCTGGGCAAGCGCTCCATGCGGGGGCAGAGCCGCCACGCAGCGGCCACGTTTCCCGCCCCGCTGGTGCGCGTGCGCGCAGTCCCCTCAGGAAAGCGTTTGCGCGCGCCCCCGCCAAGGCCCCAAGCTCGCGCCTCAGCTCCCTCCCCTTTCCGGGCAGGCCAGTCCCGTCAGCAAGGCAGTGAGCACCGCGGCCAGCAGAGGGCGGTCCGGACCCAAGTCTGCAGCGGCGCCATTGGCGTGTGGAAAATGCCACCAGAGGGCGGGTTAGGATTGCAGCTCCGTTGAAGGCGCGGACCCCGCTCCCGAACCCCCGGCGACCACCCCGTAACAACCCCCCCACATCGGGAATAACACACCGGAGACTTTTGTGGGGAAACTAGGTCGACGGCCGCCAGCGCCCGGATGGGCAGCTGAGGTGAGTGCGGGCGGCGGCGACGGCGGCGGGGGGCGGGAAAGAGGGGGAAAGCGGCGGCAGCTTTGGCTTTTCTGGGTCTTTTACTCTTTCAAATGAATTTTAGTACTGTCTCCTTACATTTAAACAGTGTTATTGGCATTTTAATGTTATTGAATCTGTAGATTGCTTTTGAAAATATGGTCATTTTAATAGTATTAATCTTTCCTAGGAGAATTAATACATAATCGGTGATATTTATTTTACTTCTGATGTAGTAATTGCAACATAGTTGTTTCCATCTTGTAAAGCCTTATTCATTTTCATTCTTTGGTGTTTTATAATTTTTATTTTTAGAGTTCTGTCATCTCCTGAGTTAGATTTATTCTTGTTTATTTTTCAATTGAATGAAATGATTTTTTGATTTCTTTTTTGGCAGATTTATTATGGGGATATAGGAAAGCTACTGATTTTTTTGTGTTCATCTTGTATGCTACTTCTTTTGAGTGTTTTTTTTTTTTATCAGATCTACAAGACTTATGCTGGAGATTTTCGCATCCTCTTTGTATAGAATCAGGTCATCAGTCAGCAGAGATAATTTGACTACTACTTTTCCTATTTTTCTTTAGTTTTCTAATGTTGCCTGGTTGCTCTGGCTGGTATTTCAACAACTGTAATGAATAGGAGTGATCAGAATAAATAACCTTTCATTGTGTCTGATTTTAGAGGAAATGCTTTCAGTTTTTCTCTATTTAGTATGAGGTTGACTTTGGGTTTGTTGCATCTAGCCTTCATCATGTTGAGGTATGTTTTTCCTATCCCTGATTTCTCCTGTGTTTCTAACATGAATGAGTGCTGAATATTTTCAAATCCTTTATTTTTTTTGTATCTATTGAGAGAATGTATTCTTAATTCTATTTATGGTATGAATTATATTTTTTACTTGTGTATATTAAACCAACCTTGCATCCCTGAGATTAATCCAGCTATTCATATTGTCTACTCTTGTTAATGTGTTTTTGAATGTGGTTTGCCAACATTTTATTAAGGATTTTTGTGTATATGTTGATTTAGTACATTGGTCTGTACTTTTCTTTCCTTGATGTGTTTTTGTTGTTGTTGTTTTTTGGTCTTTGTATCAGAGTAACACTGGTTTCATAAATGAGTTACAGATTGAGTCCTACCTTTCTATTTCTCAGAATAATTTGAGAAGATTGATGTTAATGGTTCTTTTTTTGGGGGGGGGTATATGCACTTCTTTTTAGTAAATTTTGAAGGAGATGTATGTGTTTTTTATTTTTTTTAGTTGTTAGTGGCCCTTTTTATTTTTTTATTGATACATGCTAGGCAAGCTCTCTGCCACTGAGCCACAATTCCAGCCCTGGTGTTAATGCTTCTTAAAGGCCTGGTAAAACTGCCAAGAATCCATCTGGTCTTGGGGTTGTCTTCCTTGGAAGGCCCCCCTTTTTTTCTTTTTATTTGGTATTATGGATTAACTCAGGGGTACTCAACCACTAAGCCACATCCCCAGCCCTTTTTTGTATATATATTTTTAGAGACAGAATCTCACTGAGTTGCTTAGTACCTTGCCATTGCTGAGGCTGACTTTGAACTCACAATTCTCCTGTCTCAGCCTCCCAGGTCGCTGGGATTATAGACGTGTGCCACTGCGTCTGGCTTCTTAGAAAGCTTTTAATTAATGCTTCAGTCTCATTGCTTGCCATTGATCTGTTTAGATTTTCTATTTCCTCATGGCTTAATTTTGGCAGATGATATATCTAGAAATTCATTAATATCTTCTTGGTTTTCCTGTTTATTATAATATGAATTTTCAAAATAGTCTAATGATCATATGGATATCAAAAGTGTCTCTGTTGATATCTCCTTTGCCATCTCTAATTTTGTTGATTTGGGTCTTCTCTCTTTTTGATAGTTTGACTAGAGGTTTCTCAATCTTGCTTATCTTTTGAAAGAATCTGCTTTTGGTTTCATTGATTTGTTGAATTTTTTATTCTTAATTTCATTAATATTAGCTCTGATCTAAATTATTTTTTCTACTGGCTTTAAAATGTTGGCAATGAATACTATAAGCTTCCTTCTTAATCCTGCCTTTATGGTATCCCAGAGATTTGGGTGTGTTGTATTGCTGTTCTAATTTGATTCTAGTATTTTTCTTTGTCTCATTTATTCAATGATTCATTCTTTATTTAAGAGAGTATTGTTCAATCTCCATGTATTTATGTGGTATCTATATGTTTTCTGACTTCCATTTGTTATGATATTATAAGTCATGAGATAAAATTGATTTTTTTTTGGTGGGGGGTATGTGCTAAGACTTGCTTTGTGCCCTTAAAATAAGATCTGTTTTGGGAAAGATTCCATAAGTTGCTAAGAAGAAATTGTAGTCAGCTGATGTTGGTTGAAATATTCTACAGATGATTATTAGTTCCAGTTGGCTTATCATATTATTTATGTCAGAAATGTATTTATTGATTATATGTCTGGAAAAATCTTGTTTTTGGAGGGGTGGGTTGGAATCAGCAAGTATTAATCATACTCTGTAAATTCATGAAGTATTTATTTCATGTAGTAAGGTGTATTTACATTTGAGGTAGAAATATTTGTAATTGTTATATTTTCTTGTTGGATTTTTTCCTTTAACAGTATGTGCTTGATTTTTTTGTGATTAAGTTTTGCTTACATTTTTTTTGTCAGATATAGCATCTCCTTTTTTTTTTTTGAGAGAGAGAGAGAGAGAGAGAGAGAGAGAGAGAGAGAGAGGGAGAGAGAATTTTTAATATTGATTTATTTTTTAGTTTTCGGTGGATACAACATCTTTGTTTGTATGTGGTGCTGAGGATCGAACCTGGGCCGCATGCATGCCAGCCAAGCGCGCTACCACTTGAGCCACATCCCCAGCCCCTTGTTTTGTTTTTTTAAAGCTCCATTTGTAGAGAATATTCTTTTCTGTCCTTTAGCTTGCAGTTGGTGTATATCTTTGCCTATAATAAGATGAGTGCCTTGGAAATTTCATATGTTTGATGTGAGTTTTTTTGTTTGTTTTCATTTTTGTTGTATTCTCCTTGTAGTACTGGGGATGGAATCCAGGGCTTTGTGCATGCAAGGCAAGCACTCTACCATTGAGCCATGTCCCCAGCACTGAGTGTGATTTTTTTTTATTATTATTCAATGAGTCAGCTTTTTAATTATAGAGTTTAGACTGTTCACATCAGAGTTACTATGGTAAGATATTTATTATTTCCAATTTTTTTATTTTGTTTTATAGTTTTAATTCATTATTGAATTTAATTTGCTTAATTGCTCTTCTGGAGAACTATACATTTGAAAGTTCTGGGGCTTGTTTATGATTTCTCTTTGTGTAGTATTTCTTTAAATAATTTCTGTAGTGTATGTTTAATGGTCATGGAATTTTTAAATTTTATCCTTATCATGAAAAGTTTTTGTTTTATCTTTGATTTTAAATGATAGATAATCTAATAACCTTTGTTGGCAGTTGTTTTCTCAGTATTTCATTCCACACTATCTTGTTTTTGGGGATCTCAGTTGAGAAATCTGAAGCAACTCTTACTGTTCTACTTGTGTCATCTGATGTTTTTCTTTTTTGTGTTTTAATAGTCTTTTGTTATTATCTGTATTAGACATTTTTTGTGTTTTAATAGTATTTTGTTATTATCTGTATTAGACATTTTGATTATGACATGGCTTCGAAAGATTAATTTTTTATCTTGGCTATTTAATGTTCTATATGGCACAATATGCGAATGTACATCTCATTTCTAAGGTTTGGAAAGTTTGGGGGTATTATTTCATTGCAAAGGTTCTTAATACCATTAAGCCTGTTTATCTCTGCTCTTTCTATCCCAGTGACTTCATTATGAATGTGAAGTTTTGTTTCTTAAATCTTGTTCCCAAGTTGTTATATATTTTCATCACGTTACTTTCCTTACCTTAGATATGTGTCTCTTAAATATTCCAGCTTAAACTCACTGTCAAGTTTCAAGGTTCTGTTTTCTCCATAGTCCAGTTTGTTGGTGATAATTTTCAAGTGATTTTTTTTAATTCAATTTCATTTTGTCTTTCATTTTTAGAAGTTCTGATTGGTGTGTCTTCAAACTCTATATTTCTTTAAGTGGTCATTCAATTCTTGTAATTGCTCTCTTAATTTTATTTCTTAATTAGTTTCCCACATCCTCTTTTACTCATTTATCACTTTAATAATCAATTTTTAAAAGCTTTTCTTTGGAATTTTATCCCCTTCTCTGGTTGTGTATCCTTTTTTGAACGGTAGTAAGTTTTGGGGGAAGACTTTTTTCCTGTTTACTCATGTTTGCAGAGGTCTTGTATTTGCACATCTATTGAGATGAATTCTTTTTCCTTTCCTGTGGATAGCCTATGGAGTGTAGTTGTAGATTTTTTTGGTATCTCTAAGCTTCAACACATAAGCTTAGTGTAATTCAGTTGTTTCATCTGCCATTATCTTCCAGTTTGGTGCTGTAGAAATGCTAAATTAATTCATTCTTGTAGAGCTGCTATAATACTATGGGCTTTTTACATCCTTCTTTTTGGAGTCTTTCTCTTATATGTTGTAGGGGTAGGGGCCTGATGCTCTCTTTATTTGTTGGTACCTGGGATTTAGTCTTTGATTTGACATATTTGTCTACCCTATTCTATGTGTCAAAATATTGTTGAAGTTTAATTTGGATTGGTTTATGTATGGAGGAAGATGTACTGTCATGTTCCTGAATTGTGGGTGTATTTCAGTCTCAGAGTCTCTACTCTGTGAACCTGTAGTGTACTAGACATTTCCTAGCCCTTCTCAAAGGTAGGAGAAACAAGCAAAAGCAACAATCATAGTGATCAATATTCAAAATAAAGATAAGTGTACATTGTCTACTGTGGCATGTACACTTTTAATTATTGCAAAAAGAGGAAGGGCAAGGTTAGCATTTAATAACAGCAATAATAACCAATAACTATGAACCAGATCTTGCATCTCCCAGTATGAATAACTTGAGAACAATATGAATGATGAGGTAATAATTATATAAATTATTGTTAAAGACAGTATAATTATAATTCATTAAGAAGAAAGAAAATAGGGACAATGTAAACAAAAGTTTAAAATACTCAAAATTCAAATAGGGGTACAATAGGAGAGAAGAGATATCAACTGATGGCTGTAAAGGAGGAGGAATAAAAGGGAACTGAAAGAAATAAATAACAAGAAAAAGAGAGAATAAGCAAACTTGGCTGTTAAAGAGGGAAGAAAGGAGAGAAGGAATAATAAGGACCAGAACTAAAAGTCAAACCAAAACACACAAACAAAAAACTTTACTCCTCTACCGTCATAAAAAGGTGGAATAACCTATTTTGAGGGGGAAAAAAGTAGAAAAATTATAAAGGAAGAAGTGGAAAAGTGATAAAAATGAAGAGAAAAAAAATAGGAAAGTGTGTATCTGTGTGTCCGTGAGTCATTCAACACAACTAGAACATACACTCCCAGAAGAACATGTACTTTGACACTCATGCTCAATTCAAAAAGGAGAAAAAAAGGAAGAAAAAGAATTCTGTTTCTTCACTAATTTAGTCTTTCTTCTTGTGTTGCCCTTCCCCTCCACAGTAGGCCAATGCCATGCCTTTTTGGCTGCATTCCACATGTGTTCTTTCCTATCCTTTGTTTAGAACATCTGAATTTCTGTTTCTTTGATTCTAGTATTAAGATTAGGTGAATTCCTTGTGTCACCCTCCTTGCTGGGAAGCAATGTTGTGCTGCTTGAATCCCCAGTCACAATATCTGGATATTACACCCTTCCTCTACTCTGTCATCTTTCACCTCTAATTAGTGATTGTGATTTTAAATGTCAATTTGATGTTAATATTACTTCCTCAGCCTTTTGGTAAGTTACCAAGTATTTATTGATTCACATTTTTTTAAGGTATAGTTGGACACAATGCCTTTATTTTATTTACTTATTTTTATGTGGTGCTGAGGAACGAACCCAGGGCCTTGTACGTGTTAGGCAAGTATGCTCTATCTCTGAGCAATAACCCCACATGTTTTTAATAAACAGAATTTTATCTTAAATAAATAATGCATGTATATGATTTTTAAAAATAAAACAATATTTTGATCAACATCGACCCACTATCCTGCCCTCTTCACCTGTAGTCCTCCTGCTTAGAGGAATTCTTTTATTTCTTTAAACCATCCCCCAGTATTACATGATTATTTACTGCATTTTGGTGGGGGGCGGGTAGTGCTTGGAGCCCAGGACCTTATGTATGCTGGTACATACATACCCTAACTTACTCCTCCTTTTGACAACATCATGATAATATTTTTGGTGAACAAAAAGTATATCTAATTCTTTTGTAAAACATACGCAATATAGAGAGGGTAAGATTTTCCCCTACTTCAAAGTCAGTTGTTTGTGGCCATTGTTAATAAATTACTGGATATTCAATGATTTGGAACATGTCCTAAAAATATGTGAAATTTTGTGGAATATAAAGACAATAAATATACATCTATGGAGTATTATGGAGGACAGACTCAAGTGTGCCTCCTTCTGAGCATCATCTACTGATACTCATCTTTTTGTGTTGTCCTCTTGAGTAGGTTAAAGCCTGTTACTTGCTTTTAAACAACCAACATAATATAGCAAAGATGATAGGGCAATTCTGATTAATAATGTTGTGAAAAATTTTTCTGCTAACCTACTTTCTCTAGGAATTCTCCTTGCTGGCTTGATAATGTGAAAATATTGGAGAAGTGTATATGACACAGAACCATGTATAATTTCTTGGCCCTTAGGGGCACTTCTTTAGCCATAAGTGGGCAGAATATCAGTGGCTTCGATTCTATAACAACTGAGAAATTAATTCTGCCTTTGACCTTAGCGAACTTATAAATTGATTCTTTCCCAGTTGAGCATCCAATTGAGAATGCAGAGAATGCAATGCAGCAAACAACTTTTTGTATCCCCACCCATGTCTCTGTCTCTGCATCTTTCTCTCCCCCTCCATACTGTGAGGTTTTTTTTTTTTAACTCATTCTAGATTAAAAAAAAAAACTGTATTGAGAGATTTCTCCTAATTGGAGTAAAAGGCCTGTGATGAGATTTTTTTTTCAGACAATGTTTTCTTTATCTGTAAGAAAACCCATGAGGTTTAATACAAGCTGTTTCAAAAAATGGCAGGAATTCTTACACAATTGAAGCTCTCTTCTATGACTGTCCTCTAGAAATGGAAACCTAAAGTATAATATTATAAATCAAGGAATATGTTCCCTGAGTGTTTCTCCCACCTTCTCTTCAAACTTCGACCACCAACACCATTATTTCAAAGTTACACAGTACAAGCCAGTCTCATCCAAAGTCCTAGCTACTCTGCAGTTTGAGGTGGAAGGATCTGCTCGAGCTCAGAACTTCAGGGCCAGCCCCAGTAGCAGAGGGTGAACTTACCATTTTACCATAAGAGTTGTCTGATCCTGTGATGAGATTTTGAAGTTTCCCCAAGGATGCAGTATTACTTCTAATTTATTTTCTCGGTAGGGAAAGGAATTTTCATTACATGTCCTTTAGCTATTCTTTCCATAATGACCCTTTTCCCATGGATCAGTAAAGCTGATGTGGGGATTCTGACATTTTCAAGTATGTCTTTTGCAACTATATATTCAGAACTGAGGAAATAACCACAGAATGTGTCTATGGTTTGGGGTTCAAGTTCATTGGATTTGAATTACAATTCCATCAATCATCCAGCTACTATAAGTCCATAATTTAAGCAATTGATTACAATGGCATTTTGAATCTCCAGAAACTGTCAATTCAGACAGTGTCTCTTAATACATGAAAGGTCCTAATGTTTGCTTTTTAACAATGCATAGTACCTCTAATTAATGGCTATAAATTCTTTGAGGGAAGGATTAGAGGAAGATATATGGCATGTAATTGCAGCTGTTATGCTGGGGTCCTTCTTCAAAATGCCTGGTCTCAGTCATAGTAGAATCTGTGAATTGACCTAGGTCTGAAAACTATGAGAGGTTGTAACTCTTCACTGTTGTCTCCTAAGTCATGATTCTAGCTACTAGACCTAGAATTTCTCTTTTTATATAGTATATACAGTACTCTAGATTGCTCGCCTATTTTGTTACTAGGGGCATTGTTAATTATCTATTGTTGAAGAACTTGTATAATGACATAATAATTGTGTGTGTGTGTGTGTGTGTGTGTGTGTGTGTTGCCCTTTAGAGATTATATGTCCACTTTGTTTTTGATGGTTAAGTATGGCCAGTTGGAATGTTTTCCATTGGAATTACATTATCTCCATTGAAATCTAGAAACTCTTCTTAATGACCACATCTCATGTAGTCATACCTGGCTTTAAAAAAAAAGAAAAAAGAATAACCACAGAGCTTTATAAAGATGTATATGTATTTCCTTTCTTCACTGATAAGAGTTTTCATTGTTTTTGGTCCCTCTCATAGAGCATAGAGAGGAGTAGGAGCATAAATATGCAGTTTGTACATGATACATCAAATCCAGCATTCCTAATTCTCTAAATCATTGATCTGTGTCACTGCAGGGAAGCTCTGGCACCTCAACTGTTACATCCACTTCCAGTGCACCAACTAGAAAATATAGCCTTTACCAGCTACACGAACTACTGCGTTAAATCTGGAATTTTTAGTAAGCACATTAATATTAATGAATTTAGCATGATGTACTGTTATATTCTACCCTTTGTGGTCAGATACATTTAGAATCTACTCCCACATGTGTTCCTCAGTTATCTTCTGGGTTTGTAAAGTATTTATTTCTTCCTGGATTACCAATATATACTTTTCCTCTTAGAACACGCTGATTTGAACTCAATTATGGATCAAGTGTCAACAAGAGCTGGATTACATCTGCTCATATAAACAGAATTTTCAAGCCAAGAAAGGCCCATCTTCTCAGACACTGGAAAGGAACTTTATTCCATTGGTGTGGGAGGCTCAAAATTACTTGGGAATGAGGGAGACTTGTTTACAGAGGTTAGTTTCATCTGAGATGAAACAAAATTCTTTGTTCCATGTTTCAGGATCCCATTCTTTGCCAATTCAGGTCATAATTTTCTAGATGGGAGAATTTGGTGAGACTGAATCAATTACTCAATAAAAATTTTAGGAGTTGGGGATATAGTTCAGTGGCAGAGTCCTGAGTTTAGTCCTCAGCCCTAGGGGAAAATTTTTTTTCCAGCTTGATTTTTCAGCAGTTTTAAACCCCATAACTATAAAGGAGGAAAAGATTCTTCTAAGACAATCATGGAAGTTCTTTGGTTCTCAGATTGTGATTTAGGCTGAGATTTAAGGGACCTGAGCTTTTCATTTGCTCTCTGTAAATGCTGTAATGTACTTAGTGGGATCTATGTTATACTATTGCCCTAACACTTGTTATTACTGCCATAATATTCAGCTACACTAGCCACTAAGCTCCCAAGGTATGTGCTTGAGTGGGCACTTCATTACAACCAACCACAGATGACAACTTGTTTAACACTTTTTTGTGGTATGAGGGATTGAATTCAGGAGCACTGAACTACTGAGCCACATTCTCAGCCCTATTTTGTATTTTAGAGACAAGGTCTTACTGAATTGTTTAGCGCCTCACTTCTGCTGAGGAGATCCTCCTGTCTCATCCTCTGGAGCTACTGGGATTATAGGCATGCTCCATGGCACCTGGATTTGGTTAACTTTTGAAGTTACTATTTCTCTACTAGCATTCTGTTTTCCCTAGCAAGAAGCGTAGTCTTGTCTTTAACCCCAAGGGTATGACTCAGCTCCTCAAATCTTATTTCTACTGTTTTATATCCTGGAAATAATTATCAGTTTGAATTTAGTAAGGAGCCAGTCATTTGAGTTAGTAAAACTTATTATAACTAATCACTAAGTTATAGAGGATTAACTTTATATATAAAAATAAAGATAATTCTAAAAGGCTTGAAGCACCTTTCTCAAGGAAAGTCAAACTTGAAAGGAGGAGCCTCAGCTCCTTCATGGTGAATTTCCAACTCTGTTGGGAAAAGATGAATTGCAGTTCCTTGGATGGTAGATTGCACTAGGTTGCCTTGGCAAAACTGGGTTGCATTTGTGGGCAATAGGGAACAACACTTGCAGTAGTACACTTGTTAAAAATAGTGGATAGTTGTAGAGAGATGGGATACTTGCTGCCATCATGAGACCTGGAACATACCAGTGACCATGTTCATGGGATATCAAACAGATAATCATCGGGGCTGAAGTTATACCTCAGTGGTAAAGCACTTGCATGCATGAGGCCCTGAGTTCAATCCTCAACACTATATAAAATTAAAAAATAAAAGATATAGTGTCCATCTACTAATCTATCTATCTGTCTACCTACACACATTTTTTTAAAAGGATAATCATCAGTCTCAGGCTAGGCAGAAGGTCAGTGAAGGACTGTATACTTATGGCAGAAAACTGAGGTAGACCATTGTAGTATTTCCTTATATATACTCCTCCTGGATAGACCATGCAGCAAGAGCAAAAATAATAATAATAATAATAATAAAAACTCAGCATATCAGAACCAGGAAGAGAAGTTTCTTTCCTTTTCTACTATCCTCCCAAAATTATACTGATAAAATTTATATACTTCTTAATGTAAAGGGAAAATGTCCATTATAACAGAACTGATACTGAAGGATAATTTTGGAACTGAAAAACAGTAGATTGATAATAAATTCAGAGGCTTTCCTTATATGTCTAGGATTTCTTGGCTATTTGTTTAAAGGTATTGATTGCTGATTTGGTGATCCCTAAGAATAGTTTATAAACATTTTATCTGATTTATTTTTGGTCCTCAATGTTGTAAGGTTTTTACTTTTTCCTTGGAATCAATTAATTCTGGCTGTAACTAGATGAATCTTGTATATGTTCAGATTCTTGTATATGTTCAGATTTAAATCTTTCATTGATCAGGGTATTCCTTTTAAAATGATTAATTTATTTTTCTTCCTTTGTTCTTTTTTTTCTAATTCTCAAATAGTTAGATCTGCTAAATGCATCTGCCAAATCTTTCACTCCTTTATTCATAAATTCTTTGTATTTTTGTTTTATGTGTTGGCAATCCTCCACCCACTCACACAAGTTTCATGCCATTACATTTGTTCTTGGTGATCATTCTTTCATTTCAGGGCATATTTAAATTGGAAATTCTTTTTTTCTTAAACTTCTTTTTTTTTAAGCTTCCAGTCATTGTTTTTTTATGCTTTAATTTCCTCATCGGTTTCATATACAATTGATTTGCTTTTTCACTTCTTGATTACTGAGTCTTTTAGGCACATTATTTTGTTTTGATTCCTTAAGGAGTCATATTGTCAAATTACCAGGGCCTTTTAACTGACCCAAAAACATATGTAGTGAATGTTGCTGTAGTCTCTATTCCTGTATCATTCTAATCAATTCTGTTAATTGGTGCTTTCCCACCTAGTCTTAGGAGTGGGAAGCAGCTAATTCATCCTGTGACCCTGTGGTTTCTTTTGGGCTAAGAATTTGCAGTAGGTTTTAGTACCACACATCTCAGGAATTCTGCTATTCTAAAGAAGATTCAGCAATCTCTGAACATGCCACTTTTTAAAGAAATGTCAACAAGAAATTCTTGTCTTTCCCTGAACATTCTTGGCTGAGAAGAAATCTTCATTTTGTGCTGTTTCTCTTTTCTAGAGATCCTTGTAGAACCCATATCTTTGCTTGCATCCTCCTTGTTCATTGCAGTTACTTTGTTTTGAATGGGAATGTGATGAGAAGAGCATCAAAAATGGAAATTCAGGTTGTCATTTTGCCAAAATGCCTCTGATGAGACCTGTGAGATAAATATTGTAAATGTAGAGACAGCTTACAAACTGAAGAGAAACTATAAAACGTGACATCAATATTAAAATACCTTTCTCTGCCATTTTTATGTAAATGGCTATTAGACCACTTAGCTTTAATGTTACCATGTTAAATGAAAAAATAATTTGTTGATAATAGCTTGGCATTTCATAAAAATAATAGAAATGGGAAAAACTAAAATTAGTATCAAATGAAAGTGTGAAATATAGTGGTCATGGGGCTTTATTTATTTTTCTGGAAATTGGTGTGAAATGATATTATAAACTGATTGTAAGGTAAAATGAAAATACATCCTATCGTATGAAGGACCACACTATTCATCTAAGCTTAAAAACTAAGTAGTAATATAAAAGGACAACAGTAAGATCACTTTGGTCAGAAACGTCAGTAGTACAAATGAAAAGAAATAGCATTGTGTATAAGAGCAAATATCAGAAGAGCTACATTAAAATATTAAAAATATATTTAAAGTAAGTGTAAAATAGTAAAAACAGACAAACTCAGACTTGCTTGTGTTCCCCTGTCCCACCCTTTGTGGTGCTGGGGATCAATTCCAGGGACTTTAACATGCTAGGCAAGATTGCTACCACTGAGTTGCATCCTAAACCCAAAACTCAGTCTTTGAAGAGCTATAAAAATAAAGAATGTTTTAGGGATATAGCTCAGTTGGTAGAGTGCTTGCCTCACATGCACAGAGCCATGGGTTCAATCCTCAGCACCACAAAAAAATAAATAAGTAAAAAGAGAGTTATTTGTATGTTAAAAAAAAGTTTTAACTTACACATCAAGATACGCCTCAGGTAGTAATAAGATAAGTCTCATGAAGTAATAAAAAAATTCTCACTATGTAGAACTTATGCATTTACACACAAAAAAATGCTTGTGATTTGCAGGGGGGAAAATTTCATACATTTATTATACAATGATTCTCAGTTTAGAAGAGAATGGGAATGTTTTCTCTGATACAAGGCTGATTCATAGTGGGATAGGGAGGGGATGCATGGGAGGGATGAACTCTAGATGGGGCAGAGGGGTGGGAAGGGAAGGGACGGGGCATAGGGTTAGAAATGATGGTGGAATGAGATTGACATCATTATCCAAAGTATACATATGAAGATACAAATGGTTTGAATATACTTTGTATACAATTAGAGATGTGAAAAATTGTGCTCTATGTGTGTAATATGCATTTTAATGCATTCCACTCTCATATATAACAAATTAGAATGTTTTAAAAAAAGGATTACTGTGGTTAGGTCTGCTTCCCCTCTTCCCTCGCACCTGCCTCGAAACATGGTCTATTTGTACCCCAGAGTGACTTCTGTCTCCTAGGCTCAGGCAGTCCTCGAGCCTCAGCCTCCAAGTAGTTTGGACCATAGGTGTATGCCATCATTCCTGGCCCAGATTAGAGTTTACATGTGACTGTATTTTCTTTGCCATCTGCTTGTCTTTCTACAAAGCAAATGAATCTATAATATAGGATAATAGTTCTCTGTGCCTTTGTGTGTTTAACCAACATTCTGTCAAATGCTACTGAAAAATATATTTACCTAACAGTTTAAGAATATCAACTTAGTACACTGCATAGATAACCAAATTGAATTGATCTCTAAGCCTTATGGAGAGATTAAAGGCAAGATTTAAAATTCATTTTTAACATTGACTATTTTGTACCATATATGTAATTTTTCTTCCTTGCTTTAATTTTTGTTGTTGTTGTTGTTGTTGTCTTCTCTTTATTTTCTTTCTTAATTTAAAAATGTTATTTTTTGAACTGCCTCATATTCCTTATGGAGAAAAACAGAATATTAATTTCTGCACTGTTCTCTAGTACATAAGAATCATGATTATAACAAATGTCATGATATTTGTCATTTATAATCTGTAATTTTGAGTCTTCTAATGGTCTTCTTGTTGAATATCTGTGGCTGAGCTCTCAGAGATTTTCTTTGTAGTAAAGTCTTATAATAAAACTCTTTGTGTTGAATTGTGGATATGAAAACTATCAGTATCACAGCTTGAATTTTTCATACGTTTTTCTATTCTGGAGGTATGTATGTGAATTTGCTTTAAAATTAGTATCATACATTTCTCTTTTCACTTAATGTCACAAATAACCTTCATTATCATTAATGCTAACTGTAGATTCAGCTCATTTGTATTACTATTTACATTTCATCCTAATGTATGAATATATTAGTTTTATGAAACATTCTTTTATAAATATTTAAATTGATTAGCTTTTTTTTTTACTAAACAAAAATATCCATGCAGGAAGGAATAGTCTCTATGTGGTAGGAAGGCTGCCACAATTATTGGAAGTTGGACTGATTTTGGCAGAGATAACAAAAATATACCAAAATTTAATTTTTCTTCTTGGTAGTAGAGAATTTCTTCACTTCTCTAATATCCAAATATTTAATATGGCTACTGATGTTTTGTCAATGAAGTACACTTCAAATCTGAGTCACAAAAACTTACTATGAGATGCTTTTTTAAAAATGATTTTTATGTTCTGTCAACTGGATATTGATACTGAAGGCTACTTACTTAGGATTATAGAAACTTTGTCATATTAAGGTCCCAGAGTAATTGTGTGTTTGTGATTTATGATTTAGGTATTCTAAAGTTATAGGATTCTCTTTGAAGATCTAGGACTATTGTATCCAAAATGTTTTTTGAAATTATCCTGTGTACCTTTCCTACTCCACAAATAAGGGCAACCCATATTGGAATATTATTTTTCTTAAGGTGAAACCCTAGACCATTGATTTAGATCTTTTTAAATAAATGTGGAATTTGTAAAATATAAGTGTGTATATGTAAGTATGTATGTAGTACTGGATTTGATTGAGCCTTGTATATGTTAGACAAGCACTGTACCAGTGAGACACATTTCCAGTCAAATTATAAGTAACTATTTAAAGGTCTGATGTTTCGTCACCATAAGCACCACTTTAGCTGTATTTTCAAACTTAGATGTTTTCATTATCTTTAGTTTAAAAAATTTTCTAATTACCAAACATTTGGGGATATTTTGTTATCTACTTCTGACTTGAATCTGTTATGGCCAGAGAATATGTTCTTTGTTATTTCAGGCCCTTAAGTACTTAAAAGATTTGATCCATAACTTGTTTTGGTGAATTCTATGTGTGTTAGAATTTATATTCTGTAATCATTGACATTATTTTTTATTCATGTCAATTTGGTCACATTTGTCTTATTCAAAACTATATACTTACTTTTTTGGTCTGTTTGCTTCTTTCTTCAGCTACTAAGAGATGTGTATTAAAAATCTCAGTATGATTATGAATTTGTCTATTCTTCTAGTTCAGTTTTTGTTGTATATGTTTTGAGACTTGTTATTTAGTGTATCCAAATTTAGCATTGTTATATCTTCCTAAAGAATTTATTATTATGGAATATTCCTCTTCATGTTTGATAATATTCCTTGTCTTTATTTCTGTTTAGTGTAGCCATATTCTTACAATTACTGTTTGCATGGTATATATTATTACCCTAATATTGCAAGCTACTTGTGCTCTTGTATTTAAGGAGTATCTCTTGTAAATATCACGTGGTTAGATATTTTTTCTCTTTTAAATAGCAGTGTTCTTTATAATGACAGTATTGATAAACTACTTAAATGAATATGTTATATTGGGCTCAAATTCAGGGCCTGGGAAGAGATATAATTGGACTCTAATAGTTCTCAGACTCTTAAAAAAGAGGAAATTTTTTAAGGGAGTGGTGCTGCTGTAAACACAGCCTAAAGAAGCAGAAAGTTGGTAAAAATCTTAATATAGGTGACTTCCAAGGAGTAATTACTGGATGTATGAGGCTAATATCATTTTTCCTTCTCTATAATTTACTTGTCTGCGTAATGGTTGGGTCTTGTTGACCAGTCTAAAGAAGAGTGTTTAGTCCATTTTCTTGGTTTTATTTATATTTTTTGTTGAGTATTTTGTTTTAAAAGTTATTTTGCCTTTATTTGGAAGATTTATTTTGGGTAGATTCTGTATTAAAAAAAATCTATATGGACATATTTTTTTCTTTCTTTCAGTATTTTAACTAGATCGTTCCATTATCCATGAGCTTGCATTATTTTTTGGTGTGAAATATACCATCCTTCTTGTCAGTCATTCCCACATATATATCCTCTGGCTCCTTTAAGATTTTTTTTCTTTTCCTGAAGATTTCCAGCAGTTTGATTATGAGGCATGTTTATGGTTTTCTATTCTTTTTCTCTCTTTAAACTTTTATCCCACACAAGGTCCTCTGTAACAGGCTGCATTATCTACCCACCTATGCCCATAGTAATACTTCTCATACATATATGTCTGTAGTTTCTGTCTACCAACGCTTCTTTATTGCTTTATATTCTCATGTTCTTTTGTCCCCACACTTTTCTGGTAGCTTTTATATTTAATTTAATTAATTAATTAATTTGCAGTGCTGGGAATTGAACTCAGGGGCACCCCCATCCTTATTATTTTATTCTGAGACAGGGTCTTTCTGAGTTGCCCAGCGTGGCCTTAGACTTTCGATCCTTCTGCCTCAGCCTTCTGAATAGGTTGATTACAAAAGTGTGCCACTGTGCCTGGCTTCTGAGAGCTTTTAAATAGTATGATTTTTTTAAACTCCTAGATGAATAATCAATTATGTTAATATAATTTATTAATAAATTGATGTTTGCCTTCTAAAATTGAAGTACTTTCTGCGTAATGTGTTCTGTATATCTGAAACTACTTCTGTACTTTGTTCTTTTATGTTACTTGTCTGTTATTTTCTGATTTATATTCAGTACCTTTGTAGTAAATTTTAGTACTTCTAATGCAATTTCCAGCACACAGGTTTTCTCAGAATGTTTTGAGTTCTTCATGTATAACTGGTGGGAATATAAATCAATACCGGGGAATGAAAAATTCTGTCACCATGTTCAGAATGCTTTCACAATGGTGGACCCACATAGAAATATAGAAACAGATTCTTCCTCAGCCTTGTGCCACACTTTTTTAACAAGGTCTCACAAAGTTTTTTGCTTGGGTGCTAAATCTTAAAAGTTTCTGCATTTACTCCCTGGTTCTCACCATTATCCTGAACTAGTGATGAGACCTAACTCTCAGCAGAGCTGAACTTTCAACAGATAACCGTACAATACTTTTTGATTTTTGCCCTCTCCTACCACCATAATATTTTTCTTAGTTTCTGTTCATTTTTTAAATAAAACCTCCCAAACACTGTGTGATAAGATAGGAAGATAGGATTATGTACAAAAAAAAAAGTCTTCTCTTTTTACTTAGAAGAAATGAAAGTGATTCTTTTCAATAAAAGGTAATAAAAGAAGGTTAACCCAGCCAGAATGGACTACATTAAAAAGACTAAAAATACCTAGTATTGATTGGGACATGGAGCATCTGGAAATCTCCTATATTGTTCCTATTCTGTTGGTGGAAGTATAATTTACTATACTTGTTTCTGGGAAATTGCTTGTCATAGTCTGCTAACCCTTGACATGTATATTCTGTATACTAACAAGTCTACTGCTGATTATATAGAAAGTAGAAAAGAATGTGTATGTTCATCAAAAGATGTGTACATTTAAAACAGTTTGCTTGTAATTATCCTAATCTGAAAACAGCTTTATGTCCATTAACAGTAAAATGGATAATAAATTATTATCAATTTATAAAGTAAAACACTACTCAGCAATACAAAAAAGGAATTACTAATATGAAAAATAACATAATTGGATCTTACTAATATAACTTTGCTGAAAGGAAACACAAAAGATGAAACATATCAAACTAATTTTTGGTAATAACTGTCAGAATAATAATTACCCTTTGGATTAGAAATGATTACTTACAGGAAAGCATCAGGAAGGAACATGTTTCAATTCTGGAAATATTTTCTTTTTCTTGTTTATTACATAGCTGTATTGGTCAGTTTATTAAGGTGTAACTTAAGATTTATGCATTTTGCTGTGTACAAACATACTTCAGTGCACAAATAAAATTTTAAAAAATGTATTATGTTTTATATATTTATTCTGATTCCCATCCTCAACTCCCACCAAAGAATATCCCAAACAGTCTTGCTAACTAGAATGCCAACTAAAATCTCATTAATTTGCCTCAGAAGCTGAGAAGACAATACAGTTTTGAGATAAAACTGAACTTTTTGGTGGTGTTGTTTTTAAATTCAGAACATATTTATGTCATTTTTTTATATCCTGTAAATTTTTCAAACATTTTCCTTATTAGTGCTTGTACTTCTCTTGAATTTATTTTTGGCATTTTTAGTTGTGAACAAACCTCTCTTCCTTTTATGTTGTCTAGTTATTGTAATGCTCAAGCCTTTTTTTTATCAATTGTCTTATCAATTTTTTCTATTTTATTAGTCTGTTGAATCACTGTAGCAGAGCCTTAAGTTTCTTATTTGTAGCAAAAGAGACTTGTTTTTATTAGTGTTTTACTAATATTTGCGTTAACAAAAGGTTCAAACCTGTGTTGAATGGCTACAAGGGGTATCCTTGCTTTGTTGCTTGTTTAGTTGAAATGTCTTAAATATTTTAGTAACAAATGTATTTTAGTCTTTGTCTTTATTTTCTCTGAGTAGATTCCATCTTACTCTGGTTTTTGTAGAAGTATTTTTTATTGAGATTGACTTAATTTTATCAGACAGTTTTGAAATCTAAGAAGTGCAACCATTTAATTTTTTCATAAATTTGATTTCGAAATATTGAACCCTCCTTTTATTTTTGAAAAAATTCATTTTGTTACATATGTTCTGCACTCTTTAGTAGGTTTCCTGATACTCAGAAAACATTTATCTGTAAGGAGTGAAGTTGGCTTAATTTTGAGGTTGTTTTTATAATATAGTTTCTGAATAATTATATTTGCTTGACTTCAAGGGATTGGTAAAGTCGAGTTGGTTTGGTGTATTGTGAATGAGAACTAGTAATGTACATTTTATTGACCTTTTTAAAAAAGAGTTATCTTTGCTTTTATTTGGCTACAGAGAAGTAGTGTCAGATAAGTAGTTTTCTTATTCAAATAGACCCACAAACACAAACTTTTTGAAAATTTATTTGCTATGATATCAAAATTTATTGAAGTTTTCATTTTTATATTTTTTTCCCACAGTCTGTGGTGGACGACTGGATTGAATCATATAAACAAGACAGGGACATCGCACTTCTGGATTTAATCAACTTTTTTATCCAGTTTTCAGGATGTTGAGGTACAGAATATTAAAATAAACGATGTACATTGAGCCTGTCAGCCCAGCAGGGTGACTTTTTACTTCACCTGCACTACTCAAATATAATTCATTCTAGAATTATGTACTAATTTTTTTCTGATAGAGAAAATAATTGGTAAATTATTTAAGGATATTCATTTTTGTTCTAGTTCCATTTTGCTCCTATAAAATAATGCGTTTCTGAATTTTTTTGAAACTTTAGGGAGGAAATATGAATTTTATGCAATACCTTTTTGAATTGAATTTTTAGATCATAACATTTTCTTGTTTTTACTCATTTTTGTATATAAGCTTCATGTTAGAAAGTGTGGTAGTTGCTAACATTCACAATTTTGTGCATTTGCAAAATCCATAAAACAATTTAATTAAAGTGATATTTTTATCATTTTAACAGGTATTTACTAGATATTTTTCTCATGTAGAATAGTTATAGCTTAGATTAAAAGAGTCTAATATTTAAAGGTGTCTTTATTCTAAGGAATAATAAAGGAAATATATGACTAGTTCAGTGAAGTGTTACGATTATAAAAACCAGATATTATTTAATGACTGTTTAGATATGTCAAACCTTGTGCTTTTCTAAACTACATTAGTTGATTTAATCTGTGTTAACAGTCTTATCAGGTAGTTGTGATTCTTATTTTATAGATCAGAATCTGAGATTAAAGGTGTTAGGTAAGTTTATCTGGATTCATACAGTTAGGGCCAAAATCAAGACTCAAGAGTCAGGAAGTTTCATTTATTGTCTATATCCCTAACCCAAAAGATCATGAGAATAATAGGGATGAGCTTCTGATCCAGTTGGGCTGTACCTGTATATATTAATGTGGGAAGATGGTAAAACAACAAAACAATACATCCTAGAGGAAGCAGACCCTGAAATGAATATAAGGATGTTTGAAGAGAACAGCAAAAAGTAGCAGTGTACAAAAAGACAAGAAGCCACAATTGACTCCAGGACAGAATTCAATGGCTGAACCTTAGAGTTTAGAGACTGGCAGGGAGTAGGTAGAGATTAGGCTATTTAAAACTAAGAAAGTTTGTTCATTTTACTCTGGTAAAATTGGTGGAGCAACCATTGATAATATGTTTTTCATATATTATCTCTTGCACTCCAAGAGTTCTGGGTTTTTACTTTAAAAATAGTAAGTAGTCTTTAAAATTTTACTCCTGCAATGTATTCCCATGGCTCTAAAAATAATTTTTAAGTTATATAATAAAAAGTCTTTACACTTTTTGTCTTCTCATTTATCTCTGCGTAATAGATGGCTCCTGTCTAAATTATTATATGTCCTCCAATCTATTTTTCTTTCTAGCCTTCTAATTTCCACACTTATAGGTTGAAATGCATACAATTTCTTCTAAATACCTATAACACAAAACATATTAGTGTATAGAGCTTTCATGCCCCCTCTTTTTTTAGGGAAAAATATATTTATTTTTTGTTATTTTATTTTTTTTTGTTATTTTAAACAGTACTATATTTCTCAAAATTTTCAGCTTAATGATTTAAAAATGGTATCAGTGTGATTTTTTAAAATATGATGTGAAATTTATATGACAGCCATTTTTAAAAATTGATTTTTTAAAAAAATAAATGATAGTGGAATGCATTACAATTCTTATTACACATATACAGCACAATTTTTCATATCTCTGGTTGTATATAAAGTATGTTGACACCAATTTGTATCTTCATACATGTACTTTGGATAATGAGTCCATCACATTCCACCAACCTTGCTAACCCCCTGCCCTCTCCTTTTCCCTCCCACCCCTTTGCCCTATCTAGAGTTTGTCTATTTCTCTCATGCTCCCCCTCCCTACCCCACTATGAATCAGCTTCCTTATATAAGAGAAAACATTAGGCATTTGTTCTTTTGGGATTGGCTATATAATAGCCATTTTAAAGTATACAGTTTATATCGTGCAGCTGTCTTAGTGTGGGTGGCTTTAACATCATGAAAGATTGGTTATCTTATAAAAAGCAAAAATTTATTTTTGGAAGTTTAGGATAAGAGTGCCAGTATGGTCCGGTCCTTGTTTGGTTTCCCTTCCAGGCTGTAAATTACTGATTTCATGTTGTATCCATGATAAAAAGAGGGTGAAAGAACTATGCAGGGTACCTTATAATGTCACTAACTCTCATAACCTAATTATTTCCTTCGTCCCTGTCTCCTAATACCAGTGCACTGGGACTTAAGATTTCAGCCTAAGAATTTTGGGAGGACACATAAAGATGTTTCGTACTTACCGTATATTTTTGAGGATTAGATAAGTTGTAGCCTGTATCAGTAGTTCATTTTTCTTTCATGATTGATTAATACTCCATGTTATATATGAATTTCACAAATTGTTTACCAATTCATCTGTCTTTAGATATTCAGGTTCTTTCTACTATCTTTGCTATTGTGATTACTGAAAGAGAAAGCATTCATGAACAGGTCTTTGTGGTATAACTACACACTGGGCTTTTGTGGCACTTTAAACAAATAAAATGGGGAATATCTGTGCTAACATGCATTAATAAATTTTTAAGGGCAAAGTGCGAAAGAAAATCTGAAGTATACATCCTTTTTTTTCCTAAGAAGAGAGAAATTTAGATATACACATGTATATGCTTATATGACTGAAAAGAAATATAAAAAGAATAAACCAGAGATCAATGAGATTGGTTACAAATAGGGAGGGATTGTGGGGGAGGGGGAAGAAAGGGAGGGAGAGTGAGAATGAGAATTAGCTGGAAAAATATAGAGGGAATTGGGGTGGGGATGGATACTTAATTTGAAAATACCTTTTTTTTTTTTGGTACTAAAGACTGAACCCAGAAGTGATTTGCCACTAAGCCACATCCCAAGCCCTTTTATTATTTTATTTTGAGACAGGGTCTTGCTAAGTTGTGTAGGGTCTCAGCCTCCTGAACCACAGGAATTATAGGCATGCACCACCATGCCTGGTTGAAAATGCTTTTTGAATAGTCCTTAACTTTGAATGCTATCTCAAAATTTCACACACTCAACAAAAATAAAATGGAAATCAAGAAAGATGAAGGTGTAAGTTCTAAAATTGAATGCAAACGAAACAAATTAATCATATCATTCCATACAGTAATTAAACTGTACTAAAAAGAGAACTGAAAACTTCTATATAATAGGCACAGTATAGTGAAGGTCAACAAAGGACAAATGAACTATATTTCTAATATGTTGAGGTAAGATTTGTATCATACATACAGACCTTTTTGTTATAAATTAAATTTCTAAAATGCAGGTTCAAGTTTTATTGTATCAGTTATTCCCCCTAAAGCTGCATAAGATCAAATGACTAATCTATGTTTACATAACTTGTCTTGATGGAATAGGGACTATTTAACAAGGGGACTATTTATCAATAAGGACTATTTAGGAAAGGGAAGAGTTTGGGAGAAAGGGTAGAAGGGAGGATTGGATATGATCAACACATGATATAAATACATGTATGGAAATATCACAATGAAACCTGTTAGTTTGTACAATTAATATGTTAATAAATAAAATTGGCTTGAAATAGGAAGAGAGTAAGGGTATCGAGAGGCTTTTTTTTTTTTTAACCATTAGTTACAGACTAGAAGGATACCACAACCAATGACAAGGCAAATGGAACATCTTACCATGACTGAAGAACATGGGCAGTATTGTTTTCTCATCTTGGATCTTGAACCCTAGGATACAGTATTGGTTTCCAACTTTAGCTATCTTAGATTGCATCAGCACCACTGATTGCCTCCCTAACTGCCCATTTATCTTTAGTCTTTTCACAAAAGTCTCTTCATTTGAACCATTTAGAAAGAATTCTATTTACTGTGGGAGCCCTCCATCAAAATGGGCCAACTAACTCAATAAAAGATATATTTAGTATTAATGAATAGGGAATGATGACAAAGGAAAAGTTTAAAACTGTTAAACTTGTGTTGTAGTCTTAAGTTGTATAACTTTATAAATGTTTATAGAAATAAATTTATGAGGAAGCTAAAAGGGCTTTTCATAGAACTATAGGGATAGATTAATAGAATTATGCTTGCCTAAATGAATGTGTTAGCCATGTTCAAAAGTATTATACTTTATTAAATACATAATATTGATGAATATATGCATACATTCTGGTTTACACCAATACATAACATTTCAAAGTGTTTATGTGGGGTAATGATAAATATTTTTCATTGACAAATGTCTTTTTATATAAAGTATATGCTTGAGAATTGATGATTAGAAATAACCTTTCTTATTTGGTTATCATAACTAATATTTCTGTTTTGTAGTACTTATATTGACTTCCAAATGCTCCTTAGGAGTGCAGGATTTCCAGAGAATTAAACCTAGGAGCAGTTAATCAGTTTCTTGAACTTTCCTAATTTGTGAGCCCATTAGTGTCACAGGAATTTTTTTGTGGCACCTCTAGGCCAAAAGAAATACAATGGTTCCTTTTATAAAATAGTTATATCCAAACTAGTTATTTATGTCCTCACAACTTAATAGCTGCTGTTAAGAAAAGTGATATGTATATAATTGAGATAAAATAAAAATTATGTTACTCTTATATAACCATAATTAATAATGTATGTGTGTACCTATTGGACACCCAATCTTTGGATTCACCCTCAATTTTGGTTCCATATTGGTTTTCTGGCAGTACTTATGAAAACTAAGATTCCTAAACATAGGATATTTTCAGAAGGAGCTTAATTAGGTTCTAGTTAATGAGAGTAGTAATGAGCTACATAAAACACTTCTAATTCTGATTTTTTCCCCTTATTTTATGTCCCTACTGCAATACTATGATTTATTGTCTTCTCCCAAGTAAATAAATGGCACTGGTATCCTTATCTGTGTGTGTGTGTATATATGTGCCTGTGGCTTAGAAACTAACAAGTGTATATTTAATGGGTTCATTATGTATTAATCAGTATTCTCTTTTGAATTTAATGAATCCTTATCTCTAAACATGTACAAGTACATTATCATTTTTCTTAAGTTTCTTTAAGTTGTGACATTTTATACATACAGAAGTTATATAGAATATGTAAGTATAGGTTTTATAATTTAATATATTATGAATTCCAGTGTTACCAGTACTCCAGTCAAAGAAAAGAATATTGCCAGGACTTCACAAGAACCTTCCTTTCTGTGTTGTATGACCCTCCCCATCACAACTGTTTCCATTTCCCACAGAGATAAGTGTTACCTTGATTTTATGAGAACTATTTCTTGGCTTTTCTTTATAGCTTTATAATTAGTAGTTATGTCCTTAAATAAAATAGTTTTGCCTGCTCTCCTTATTTGGATAGTTAACTATACCTACTCTTTGTGTTACTTTTATGTTTCCTGTACTGTAGTTATTTATGTATATGATAAAGACAATTCTTTGTTGTTTTGGTTTCTCCTGTGTATCATAGAACATTTAGCAATATCTTTTTACCTGTAACTCTTAGTTACCAATAACACATTTCTCTCTTTCTTCTTTCCCTGAGTTATGACAATCAAAAATGTCTGTAGAGGTTGCTAAATGCCCCTGGAGAGGCAAATTGCCCTATTTTGAGAGCTTCTATAAAATATCAGTTTTATAAGCATACCAGTTTATTTATACTTCTACCCTTGAAAGAAATTAAATTGTTTCTAGCTTGTAGGTAATATAAACAATATTACTATAAACTATCTTTTATACATGTTAGTTAGTATCCCTGTACAAAATGGTGTGATTTATATACCATGGAGTCAAAGTTCTTGCTGGGCTTGAAAATATAATGGCCATACTTTGTTGAAATGGTTGTAGTTAATTTTAATGCTCTAACTAGTCAATGTCACTGAAATCAGATGGCTTCATATCTTTGCTCAAACATAGTATTGACAATATTTTTAGATTTGTCTTGTGAGGTAGCTTCCAAAGTCTCATGTTACGTTTTTCATTTTTATTTCCTCTCCTGCTTTTGAGATTGTGTACTGTTTCATATATCAGTTGATTATTTTACTCTTGCAATGTTGGTCGTTTTTTTTAATTGATTTGTAAGATTTTTCTGATAATACCAGTCTCTTGATGAAAAAAAAAATATATATATATATACACATATACTCACATGCATATGCTGTCCTTTCCCACCTTGCAGTAGGTTCTTTTTTTCTCCTCATTCTCATAATTTGATATATTATTATTTGAGGGAAGTGGTTTCTATCTGTTTTGTTCTCTGTTATATCTCTAGCACCTATAAATATTTGTTGAAAGAATGAATGAGCCTAAGTTCTTAATTTTAAAATGTAATGAAATTTGTTAGTCTTCTCTTTTATGTGCATTTTGTGTTTTATGTGGGAAATTCTTGTTGTTGTTTTTTCCCCCTTTTCCCTTCATCTTTTTGTAGTACTAGAGATTGAGTCCAAGGGCATTCTACCACTTTTATGTCCCTAGTTCTTTTTTCAGTGTTTTTTATATGATAATGTCACTAAGTTGTCGAGGCTAGTATTGAACTTATGATGTTCCTGCCTCAGCTTCTCAGGTTGCTAAGTGTATAGGTATGGGACCCCACATTTAACTTATTTAAGAAATTCTTTACATGATAGTCAAGAAAATATTCTCCTGGTTTTTAAATAAAAACTTCTAGTTTATATAAAGTTTATTTATATTCAGTTTAACCTTGGAAATTTAGGTTTTTACTCCATCTGGAGTTGTAGATTTTTTAAGTGTGAAAAGTCCTCTAGTTTTTTTACTATTTGTACAATGGAACCATTAGCATATGCAAAGTATTTGCTTACAGGAAAGTCTTCTGGATTCTGTATTCTAATAATTAATTTGTTACTTTAAAAAAATCCCTTGACTAGAAAATTCTTGGTGTGCATGTGAGATTGTGTGTTTTGTAATTAGTTCTACCAATAAACTTGGTAAAACTAATTAGAAAACTTGTTAGAATTTGTGTATCAGAGTTTCTCAACTAGGATAGACACTATTGACATTTGGGGCTGGATTATTCTTTTTTGTGGAGCATTTCTCCATCATAGGCTCTACCCACTGAATGACAGTGGAAAGTCTCCTGTACCATCATTGTTCATGTCAAAGTAGTTCACAGGTGGAAGTGCAAAGATTAATGGTACTTTTATACACCCGTGGTTGATATATTTACATTTTTATGAAATCAGATCTTATAATTCACAGTCATTTTATTTCTCCATTTAGGTTTTTTTTTTCACTATGTTAGAGGGTTTTTTTTGGGGGGGGGTTGTACATCTGTAATTAAATTTATTTTTGGATTTTGACCATTTAAAAGCATTCATTATTAATAGAACCTTTTTTTTGTCAAAAGACTTAATTTTTAGAGCAGTTTTAGGCTTATATAAAAAATAAGCAGAAAATATAGATAGTTCTCATTTATCCTCCTTCTACCTCCATTTCCTGTTTTAAGATCTATCAATTACTGTGGTAATTGATGAAATCATATCAATACATTATAATCAGCTGAAGTCCATGGTTTACATTAGAGTTTACTCTGTGATGTAATATTCTGAGTTTTCACAAATTCATGATAACTATATACTGTTACAGTATCATATAGGATAGTCTCACTGACCATAAAATCCCCTATCGTTTTACAGCTCTCTTCTCATTCCCCCATAAAATTTTTAAATTTATCATGAAGTTTGATTTGTTAATATATTTTGGGGGATTTAGTATGTGTATCCTTTTTGTTTGTTCATTTGTTTATGGTACTGGGGATTGAAATCAGGGCCTCATGCTTGTTTGGCAAGTACACTACCAGTGAGCTACATTCCAGGCTCTTTTTAAAAACTTTTTAAAATTCTGGATCTAGATAGGGTCTCCTGAGTTGTCCAGGCTGGCCTCAAACTTCTGATTCTTTTGCCTTGCCTTCCCAAGTACCTGAGATTGTGGTTATATACCACAAATCCAGGATATATCTATATTTTATCAATGAGATTACCTGTACTTTTCCCTTTTTATTCTTTCCATTTTTAGTATCAAGGCCTTCTTATCTTAACAAAATGCATAGTACACATCTATGGATTATTATCTTTATTAATATGAAATGACCTTCTTTGTCTCTTTACCAAGTTTGGCTGTATTCTGTTTCATCAGATATGAATATAAGTACTCCTCTTGCTTTTTTTCATTCCATCTTCTTCGAACATCATTTTCCATCTTTTCACTTTCAATGAAGTTAGTCTTTCCTAGTAAGGTTACTTTTTTTTTTTTTTACAAGCATCATATTACTTTTTTGAGTCTAGAGTAATTTAAATTTTTTTCTTTTTGTTGGTTTTTAGATTCCTTTTGTTTTTTTTTTAACAGTTCTGAAAATCGGCTTTATTTTAGAAACCAGTTTCTTAAAATAAACCTTGTTTTTAAAAATCACTTTACAAACATTTTGTATCTTGTATTTATTAACTTAGTGACTTTGGACAAGCGGTTTAACATCTGTGCTTCATCTTTATGGTATCAATACCAATGATCCTTTCTCAGTACTGGCATGTAGTTAAAACAACGTGGAGAATCAGAACTCTTACAAACTTAAAATTATGGTCGAAATTAAGTTAAATAAAATCAAGGAAATAAAATAAGTGTTAAATTTATTTAACAAGAATTTTAATGTGCTTTTAATTTTTTAAATCATAACCTTATTTGCTACAATTGTAATGTCCCTCAATTTATATAAATTTTCTGTTTTTCCTGTTGTTTGGATCCTTTATCTTTTAGATCCCCTATTATATTTTTTCCCCTTAATTTAGTCTCCTTTTCTGGTATAGGATATTATCTGATACATTTATGAATAAAAGGATATCAGGGAAGTAAATATTTGAGATTTTGCATGTCTACAAAAATATGGATTTGGCCTCTTATTTAATAGTTGACTGCAATCTAGATTTAAATATTACAAATTATTTTCTTCAGAATTTGTCTCTATCTTCCAGTATTGCTCCTGAGAAGTTTTTTGCTATTAAGCTTTCAAGGGCTGGGATTGTGGCTAAGTGAGAGAATGCTTGCCTAGCATGTGTGAGGCACTAGGTTCGGTTCTCAGCACCACATATAAATAAATAAGATAAAGATTCATCAACAACTTTACAAATAAATAATTAATTAAAATATTTCAAGCCTCTCTCCTTCCCTCCCTCCCTCCATTCCTTCCTTCCTTCCTTCCTTCCTTCCTCCCTTTCTTCCCTCTCTCCATCCCTATTGAACTCGGTGGGGGGGTACTTAACCACTAAACCACATCCTTAACCGTTTTAATTTTTTATTTTGAGACAGCATCTCACTAAGTTGCTGAGGCTGGCCTCAAACTTGGAATCCTCCTGTCTCAGTCTTCCAGCCACTGGGATAACAGTCTTGAGCTGCTCTGCCAAGCAATAACCCTGTTTCTTGTCTTTAGAAACTTTTACATTTTGCTACTTGTTCCTAGTATTCTGACATTTTTCGGTGCTATACTCTGGTGTATGTTTTTTCCAGATTGGTGGGTATCATTGTGGGGTTGTCTGGTGGTAAACTAATGTTTTCATTATAGGTCCTCAGATGTTGGCTTTGGTAATATTTTTTTTCTCCTGTAAAAGATCAGCTTCTTTGCAGAAGCATGTAAAATGGCTGTCTTGACATTTTGGAGTTGGGTAGGGTGAGGACGTGCTTGACATTCTGCACATCACATATAATTGTGAATGTGAATCACATATGTGTGTGTGTATGTATGTATGCATATGTATTATGTATATATACAATGATTCCAAATCTCTGGTTTATTTTCCTCAAGAAATAAATGTCTGGACTTCCAAAATAAGTATGTGGTAGAAAAATTGCCAGGCTGCCTAGGTTTGGTGAGGACATGGGAATTTAATTGCATATTTTACAGACTATATCACTTTCCATCTTCTGTGGAACAGATGCAGTCTGTTTCTGCATTTTACAGAGCAAAATGGCTTTTTGTTTCACAGATAATAGCTGTCATGATTTTTCTACCCCTTTCTTTGATTTGAATGTTCCCTCCTCGTCTCCTTGCTATTCATATATTTGTGATTTGAGACTGCAGGTATTTTCTGGATTCTTTGAAGATGAAAAATCTTTTCTCCTTCCTATTTTGCTTCAAATTTAAAGGGATAAAGGGATTAGTTAAATCTTTTTTTTTAAAGTTTTTTAGTTGTAGATGGATACGATACTTTTATTTGCTTGCTTATTTGTTTGTTTGTTTATTTGTTTTTATGTGGGTGCTGGGGATTGAACCCAGTGCCTCAGGGATGCTAGGCAAGTGCTCTACCCTGAGCCATAACCCCAGTCCCAATTAGTTAAATCTTTATCATTTTAAAATGATGAAGTTTATCATAGCCCCCTTTTAACCAACACTTTTTATAGTAAGGCTTATGCAAAATTAAGTATTATCAACCCTCTCTTAATAATCTAATGTGTCCCATTATCAAACATTTTTAGACACTAGATAAAGTAACATGTGCCTATAGTCCCCTCCCCACTTTGGAAGATCACTTGGACCTATGAGTTTTAGACCAGCCAGGGCAGTGTAGTGTTTTTTTCTGTTTTCCTACTCATCTACTGTTTTTCTTCTATTTGGTCCTGAAATACTTTTACACAGTATTTTTTTAAAAATTTTTATTTGTTTTAATTAGTTATACATGATAGTAGAATGCATTTATGTACTTTGATATCTGTAGATGGGATATAATTTCTCATTTTTCTGAGTGTTCATGTTATAGAATCATATTGATCATGCAGTCACATACATACATAAAGTAATAATGACTGTTTCATTCCATTATCTTTCCTATCCCTAACTCCCCTTTCCTCCCCTTTTTTTTACTTCCCTCTACCTAGTCTAAGGTAACATTTTTCTTCTCTTATTGTGAATTAGCATCTTTATATTAGATAAAACATTTGGCCTGTGTTTTTTTTTCGGATTGGCTTATTTCACTTAGCATGATATTCTCCAACTCCATCTATTTACTAGCAAATGTCATAATTTCATTCTTCTTTAAAGCTGAGTAATATCCCATTGAGTATATATACCCCTTTTTAAATCCATTCATCTATTGAAGGACACCTAGGTTGGTTCCATAGTTTAGCTATTGAGAATTGAGCTTCTTTAAACATAGAGTGGCTGCATTACTATAATATGTTGATTTTAAATCCTTTGGGTATAAACCGAGGAGTGGGATAGCTGGGTCAAATGGTGGCTCCTTTCCAAGTTTTCTGAGGAATCTCCATACTACTTTCCATAGTGGTTGCACCAATTTGCAGTTCCATCCCAGTATTTTTAATATTCTTCACACAATATCTATCTCTTTTTTCCTTTCATCATTTGTTATAATCACATCCTTCTTTATACCCTCAATTTCTTGCCTCTGTCTCCCTTCGTCATACTCCCTAGAAAACCCTGTATCACCACATGCACCACACTTGCATCAGAGTACCTGAAAGTGACTGGGGAGGAAACCTAACTATAATGGCTGGATTTTCTATTAATCTGTCAATGGAACCTTTTTAATGCTGCTAGTAAACCCTATGATATTTCATTCTAGAGTTATTTGCACTTCCTTACAAGGTTATGCCTTACCTCAAAACTATAAAACCTCCTGTCTTATCTTCACACTTAGTTGATTATCTTGTTCTTTAATGGAAACAATCAGAAGAGTATTATTCAAGGATTAAACCTACCTGTCTGGCTACAATAGTTGTAATATCTATACGTTCTGTCTTTTCTCTTACTACAATGCCCTCTAAGGCCAGTCCTTATATTTGTACAATGAATCTAATCCCCATTCACTTTAGAACATTGTTTTTCAGATTGTTCTGTCTCTCTTTTCTGACTTCAATTTGTCCCCTGGGATTAGATAAGTCTTATCATTATGCTAACATGGTGTAATGGCTCCCATCTTTTAGAAATCCTTTGCATTAATCTGGATTCCTTCCAAATAACAAAACCATTTAGAAATATAGTTACCTATTTACATGCGCGCGTGCACACACACACACACACACACACACACACACACACCCCAATACATACATACTTAAGTAAATTGACTCTATGCAGTTATGAGCTGGCAAATTGAAATCTGTAGAAAAGCCAGCCAACAAGTTGGAAACTCAGTCAGGAATTATACTGCATTGAATCAGATCTGTAAGGCAGGCCAGAAGCTTAGTATTTTATGCTGCAGATGTCAGAAATTTCTTTTGAGAAGTTTGTTTTTTCTTTTAAACCTGCATCTAATTGTGTGAGACCCACTCACATTAAATCTCATTTGTTTAAAATCAGCTGAATTTAGATATTAATCATATCTACAAAATACCTTCAAGGTAATAAGTCGATTAGTGTTTGATTAAATATCTGACCAAGGTAATCTAGCAAAAATTGACATATAAGACTGATTATCACAAATCCCTTGTTTTGTCATGCCCCTCAGCTACATTCTCATCGCTCCTTTTCTGTGCTACAAATCACAAAGAATGATTTATATGTACTATTTTACTCAGTATCCTCATAACTCTCTTTGTACCTACTCCTGTCAGGTTTCTGTTTCTAACACTGCACTGCCTGTGTTGTCGCCTGGTTAACAGTTACCTTCTCTGATTGGTAGATCCCCCCTTTTATTAAGTTGCATTATAATATACATAACAGTAGGATTTTTTGTTACATGTTCATGCACGATTGCCAATATCTCTTTCCCTTTCCTTTTCCTTCCCCTGGTCCCTTTCCTGTGTTTACTGGTCTCCTTTCTAATTTCATACAACCTCCACCACATTTTTTTCTTCTTTTTTTTTTTCACAAGCATCTACATAAGGGAGAAAACATCAGACTTCCTGAGTTTGACTTATTTCACTCAACATGATGTCCTCCAGTTCCATTCATTTACCACCAGATTACATTATTTCATTTTAGTCCCTGAATAAAACTTCATTGTGTATATATACACATTTTCTTTCTCCATTCATCTGCTTTTATTCTGGTTGTATAATTTGGCTATGTGAATTATGCTGCTATAAACAAGGGTATGCATATCTTGCTGTAGTATGATGACTTTAATTCTTTGGCATAAAAATCAAGAAGTGTTATTGCTGGAACTTAGGGTGGTTTCTTTCCTAGTCTTTTTGTTTTAATTATTCGTTTTAGTTCCATATAATATTAGGATATATTTTGGCATTAATCACAAAAAATGGAATATAACTTGCTTTAATTTAGCCCCTAGTACTTCTCCCCTTGACCTTTCCCCCTCTTTTTGTTCCCCTCCCTATCTCCTACTGATCCATCTGTAATTTATAGTTTTTTTAAAATTAGTGTCTTATAGATGTACTTGATGTTGGGATTCACTGTGGTATATTCATGTGTGTATACATATGAAAGTTCAGTCAATTCATTCCACTGTTCTTCCCTTTTCCTATCCTTCTTTCCTTTGATTTTTGGAGACTGGCTTATTTCACTTAGCACGATAGTCTCTATTTTCATCATTTGCTGGCAAATGCCATAATTTCATTCTCTATGGCTAGTACTCCATTGCATGTATGTATATGTGTGTGTGTATATATATATATATATATGATTTTTCTTGAGCCCTGTTGAAGGGCTCCTAGGTTGGTTCCATAGCTTGACTATTGAAATTGTGCTACTATAAACATTGATGTGGCTGTATTCCTGATGTATGCTGGTTTTAAATCTTTTAGATATATATCAAAAAGTGAATAGCTGGGTCATACGGTGGTTCTATTCCATAGTCTTTTGAGGAAACTTCATACTGATTTCCATAGTGGTTATACTAATTTACAGTGTTACCAAGAGTGTAAAAGTATTCATTTCCCCACACATCTTTTCCATTTGTTGTTTTTTTTTAAATTCTTGATGGCTGCCATTCTAATTTGAACAAGATGAAATCTCAGTGTATTTTTGATTTGCATTTCCTCATTGCTATATTTGTTGGCCATTTGTACTACTTCTTTTAAGAAGTGTCTGTTAAGTTTATTTTTTTCATTTATTGTTTGGGTTTTTTGTAGTCCTTTATATATTCTAGACATTAAATCTTCTGTCAGAAGAGTAGCTAACAAAGCTTTTCTCTTTTCTCTTCACACTCTTGTTTTCTTTGTTGTGCAGAAGCTTTTTAAATTTGATGCTGTTCCATTTATTGTTTCTTGGTGTTATTTTCTGAACTTTAGGAATCTGTAGAAAAAGTCCTTGCCTGTACCTCTATGAGAATGTTGACCCTACATTTTCTTCCAGTAGTTACAAAGTTTCTGGTCTAATTTCTAGTTTTTGGTTTCTTTTGAATTGATATTGGTTCAGGGTAAGAGATAGGAATAGAGTTTCATTCTTAGACATATGGATATCCAGTTTTCTTAGCACCATTAATTTAAAAAGGCTATCTTGTCTCCTGTGTATGTTTTTGCTATCCATGACTATATCTTTTTGGGTTTGTCTGTGTCTTCTATTTTCTTCCATTGGCCTATGGGTCTGTTTTTATGTCAGTACTATGCAGTTTATATTACTATAACTCAGGTATAACTTGAATTCATTTATTGTGATTCCTCTCCAGCATTGTTTTTTTTTTTTTTTTTTTTGGCTTAGAATTGCTTTGACTATTCTGTGTCTTTTATTCTTCTAACTGAATTTTAAGACTTTTTGTTTTTCCTAATTCAATAAATGATGTCATTTGTATTTTGGTTGGGATTTCACTAAATCTCTACTTTGATTTTGATAGTATGACCATTTTAACATATTAATTCTTCCTTTCACTGGAGCTCTTTCTACCTTGTGTCTTCAGTTCTTCAGCGTTCTATAATTTTCATTGTAGAAGTCTTTCACTTCCTTGGTTCGATTTATTCCTAGTGCTGGGTTTTTTTGGGGGGTGGGGTGGGGGGGAGTATTATAAATCAAATTATTTTCCTGAGTCTCTGCATATTCATTATTGATATATAGGATGGGTTATGTTGATTCTGTATCTTTAGCAGTTATCTTCTCATTGCCTAGGTCATTGAGCAACTCACGGATGTCACCTTTCTTTCTTCTTGGAACACTGTCTTTGCATGTTTTCTGGAAACAAGTATTATCCTATAGGTTTTAACTAAACTGCACATATTGAATTATCTTTATGACTCAGTCTTCAAGTTTTTTTATTAAGTAATGAATAAAGTGTAAAATAGTTTGTGTTAATTTTTTTCTTTTTTTTTTAGTTGTAGTTAGACACAATATTTTAATTTATTTTTATGTAGTGCCTCACCAATGAGGTACAGCCCCATCCCTTCTGTTAACTTTTTGTTCACTGCGACAAAGTACCTGAGAAAGTCAAATACAAACCATTTTGACTTATGATTTTACAGATGTGAGTTTATGTTCAGACAGTTCAGTTGTTTTGGAGCTTATTGAGGCAGTACATCATGGTGAAAGGGCACGATAGAGCAAAGCTGCTCATCTGCTGGCAGCTAGGAAGCATAGACAGAGTGGGGTGCTTGGAGAAGAGTGTTGGGGAAAAAATATACCCTTCAAAGTTATTCCCCCAGTGACCTACCTCCTTCAACTAGGCACCATCTCCTAAAGTTTCTATCACTCCCAAAGCTACAGACCAAGCTTTCAACACATTACCCTTTGGAGGAACATTTCAGATACCAACCATAACACAGTTCCATGGTTTAATTATTTTTCTGAAAATATAATCATTCTGAGAGGCATAATATTCAAGAGTTCATATTCAAAGTAAAAAATGTTACATGGTGACATACTACTTATCTATCCCAATCTCAAATTCTTTTCCCTGAAGAAAACTAAAATTTCTAGTTTCGAAAATATTTTATGTGTATAATAGCAAATACAGGTTCAGTGAGAGGCAGTGTGGTATAATGATTGGGAGCTTGGAATATGGAACAAATCTGCTTGTAATCAAATTTTCTACCAGTCACTGGCTGTGTAACCACTGTCTCTTAGCTGATCTGAATACATACGTGCAAAGAGCTTAGAAGACTGTTTGGTATGTGAAAATAAATGACATATTTATTCTTTCTGCTAAATGATTTTGTAATATAAATAACATCAGGCATTTTGGCTCTCCCCCCTTAAAACACACACACACACACACACACACACACACACGGCAAGCTTTTTTTTAAAAAAATTCTTTTCTTTCTTTTTTTCTTTCTTTTTTTTTGATGTTGATTGACCTTTATTTTATTCATTCTATGTGCTGCGCTGAGAATCTGACCCAGTGCCTCACTCATGTTAAGCAACTGCTCTAACACTGAGCCACAACCCCAGCCCCAGCGCAGGATATTCTTTACAACAAACAAATCATACCTGATATTTTTTCCTTTGGCCAGTAATTTTTCATCAAATATTTTTGCCCTCCAGTTTTATAGCTCTAAATACCAATGTCTTTGATAGCAACTTCCAAACGTTTTACCTACTGGACATTGCCACTTAAATACATAATTAGCCGGGGTGGGGGCACTTTTTAGGTACCTTTGTTGCTTCTATTTCTCTGATTTCCTTTATTATAATTTTTAAATTTCCTTCATTATAATTTTTAAAATTTGTTCACCTACAGTGTTAAAATATACATTATATGTAACCATTTTTTTCTACCTCTTGCTGCCACCTTAATCTAAGCCATCATCACTTTACTTTTAAATTGTTTAGCATTTTAAGCAAAAGATTTTCAGCTCTCCTTCACTCTTCTCCTATTTGTTTTTTTTTCCTCCACTTTTACTCTCAAGTAGAGTCAGGTGCTTTGTTCTTTTTGTATCTCTAACACATCAACCAATGTTTAGTATATATTGGGTTGATATGTGAGTGAGGAAGCACTAAATAAGTGCTTTGTGAACTATGTGGAGTAAAAAAAGAGTTTTGTTTACCAATCTGTCACAAACTAGTACTTTTGTAAAATGCAATCAAATTGAATTTAGGAAAAATGAAATATGTATTTATTAGTGTCATTTTATTAGCTACAACATACTGTCAGATTGCTATCAAAATTTCTAAGCACTTTCAAATTTGTACTTACAGTATCCTTATAAGAAACCTTTTTTGGTAAGCAGCTGTTTGCTGACCATACTCTCAGCACAGTACTAGATAATGTTCATCATTCTATAACCCACAGTTAAAAATGTAAAAACTAAATGAAATATTACTCTCCTTGGTAGAGAAGAAGAAGGCACTTCAAACCCTCTGTCATAATATGAAGGCTAAATCCCGTTGGATTACTACTTTATTAAAAATTTATTTTTGGTAATACTAGTAAAATTTAATAAATACTCTATGCATTAATCAGTCGTTTTCAGGGGACTAAAGAAAACATAATTGTCAAGTTGTATCTATCTCATAAAAGTAGAAGACTATTCTCGATCTATTTGTTTATGTGTTGATAAGAAAAGTAAAACTTTTGGTGAAGTCTTAAATTTACAGATTTAGAAATATTTTAACTCAAAGAGTAAATTATATTATATATGGCACTTTCCTGAAAATGTTTGCTCATTTTGCATTTTTTGTTTATTGTCGTAAGTTGATTATTTTCTTGTTTATATATCTGAGCTGAGAGGAGAGTCATTTCATAACAGAGTTTAGTATCAGGATTCATAAAAAGATACATAGCTGAAAGCAAAAATGACTAAACTCAAGAAAATCTGTGCCTCATTTTCCACTGGTAATTCCAGGCGGAGTTTATGTGTTAGTTTTAATACTTTCCAAATCCTTGATCTTCAGTTCATTTTGCTTTAGAGATCCAGAAGTTTATACTGAACCCCTGTTGGTTATCACTTTGTGTGCTCAGAATGCCTCACTCAGATAGTTTGTCCCAGATCCTTCTGTCTTTGAGCTATTTTCCTTTCTAATATAGATTAATTAAAAAAGACTTTTTTTTACCTTTATTTGTAGAGTCACATATTCTACTGTTGACAATGTATAAATAAACCTGTAAAACACTAGCTTGTATTTTGAAACACAAGAATGTTTCTCAGTGTATTATTTGCGATATCATATCTCAGGAAAAGAAGTATTAGATGCATATCTAAATTGTCATTAACTTAAATGTGTTTGTTTTCAGGATTTTTGTTTTATATTTTGGTTTTAGGGCAGCAACAGTGTTGACATGAAACTGGCCAAAATATACAGTTTAAGAAGAACATTGGGAGTATGCAGATAGATCAATAATAGATTAATAGATAAGTAAATAGACATCAATCCAGCATTATGTATGTTATATATGTAATTAAAAGGAAATAGAATTTTAAAAGAAATGTATGCTCATTTTTAGTTAAATTGATATGTTAGCAGATATGTGAATCAGTTCTAAAGCACTGGACAGCTCATTTTTTATTAGTGAACATTTATATTTGGGGATGAATTACCTAAAAGGAACAAAAAGGGAAGTTATTTACCAACACAGAGTGTCTTATTTCTTTACCAGTATTTCCCATACTCTGTCTCAACAGTGAAGACAAGTATGAATGAATAGACAAATAAAAATTTGAGATTCATGTTCATACTGTTGAACAGATGATTTACAAACAGAAGTTTGAAAATATTTAATAGGATTTACAAATACCAGGTGAACATTTAAGAGTACATTAACACTGTGACTGAAGAGAGTATCTTAATTGGAAATTCACAGAATGCATTTTTTAAAGAGTTCAATATGATCAGTGTTTTTTTTTTTTGAGTTGAAAATTGTGCAGCTCACTGAAGTGAGAAAAAGAGGGAGAAGACCATCTTTGGTGTTACAGGGATCATAAATTGTAAACATTTAAGGGACCTTGATGTATGTACATAAAGGCATTAAGGAAACATTTGTACACACAGATCTGGTGGTCAGAAGAGAGATATAAGCTTGATATAAGCTTGATTAGTATGCCAACGCTAAGGTGTTTGTATTTGGAAGTAGAGGGAAGAGATTGTTTAAGATGCTGCTTAAATCTTTCTGGCTGATAATTAGGATGAAGCTCTTTTTAACTAGGCAATGTTAACAAGCCCAACAGATTTTTTTCTTAAGGAAGAGAAAATTATGTTCAAGACTAAAAAAGATGAGTTTATTTCTATAAAATTACCATTTTGAAAAGTTTAAATTTCCCTGAGTTATAAAACAAATTGTACTTTTATCTTTTATTCATTTGCTGTATAAATTTGTAATCCTTTGGATGAAAGTATGTTTTGTAGGTGAATATTATAATATTTCTTATATTTCATAGCCATGAAGCTCATGACTTCTCTGGTGAATGTTGCCTTAAACCTCAGTATTCATCAGGATAATACACAGAGACAGTATGAAGCTGAGAGAAATAAAATGATTGGGAAAAGAGCCAATGAAAGGTTGGAATTACTAATTCAGAAACGTAAAGAGGTAAGTAAATTTCATTGTAACTGATGGAATATGTAGTAAATGTAAGTAATTTTTCTTTGTTCTCTGCAGAAAGGTTTATATTGATTATTATTATTAGTTGTTCAAAACATTACAAAGCTCTTGACATATCATATTTCATACATTTGATTCAAGCACATTATGAACTCCCATTTTTACCCCGTATACATATTGCAGATTCACATTGGTTACACATCCACTTTTTTACATACTGCCATACTAGTGTATGTTGTATTCTGCTGCCCTTCCTATCCTCTACTATTTTTAAAATTTATTTTTAATTTGTTTGATCTCAGAGTTCTCAGATAAAACTGGAATGTTCATTGCTGATTGGCTAAGTGCCTTCTGAGGTAGACAAAGATCATAGACAAATCAATTTTCAAAAGAAGGCTGTCTGAAACTTAGGCAGCTCAGAAAGGTTGTCAGGGTATAGACTCAGAAAGCACAGTAAATAATTAAGTCATAACTGTAGGCCAGAAAAGTTGTGTTTCTAGGAGAAAGCCAAAGCCTGCTGATATATAAGGTATTACTGTAAATTAGGTTGGTCCAGATTTTGTTTGTTGTTGTTCATTTGTTGTTTTCTTTTGTTTTTTGTTGTGCTCATGATTGAACCCAGGAACTCATGCAAGCTAGGCAGGCTTTCTACCAATGAACTATACCTCCTTCCATTGGGCCCAGTTTTAGACTGTTTTTTTTTTCTTTTGGGTACTGGAGATTAAAACCAGAGATGCTTTACCACTGAGCTACATTCCCAGCCCTTTGTATTTTTTTATGTTGAGACAGGGTATTGCTAAGTTGCTGAGGCTGGCCTGGAACTTGTGAGCCTCAGCCTTCCAAACAACTGGGATTACAGGTGTGAACTACTGCACCTGGCTTAGAATAACATTACACATATATTTTGAAACATTTTAAAACTGGATTTTTAATAGGAACATTTTTATCATCTAATTGGAAGTAAAATTTTTAGATTTGTAATAATCTACCTTGTAGCTTGAGAAAAGAGTATCATATTGCTGAAAAGGAATTGTGTGTGTGTGTGTGTGTGTGTGTGTGTGTGTGTGTATGAATAATGTGTTATTCATGGGTAAGAAAAAGCAATGTATCTCTAATATATTTTTTAAGAGAGAGAGAGAGAGAGAGAATATCTTTTTAATAGTTTTTTAGTTTTCAGCAGATACAACATCTTTATTTGTATGTGGTGCTGAGGATCGAACCCAGGCCACACGCATGCCAGGCGAGCACGCTACCATTTGAGCCACATCCCTAGCCCTCTCGAATATCTTTATTATCCATTTTGTATAAGTTTTATAGGACTGCTGGAATGATGTACCACTATCTGAGTAATTTGAACAAGTGAAATTTATTTTCTTGTACTTTTGGATGATAGCTGTCCAAAATCAGGGTGTTGACAAGACCATGTTCTCTCAAGGCGTTAGGGAAAGATATGTTCTAGGCTTCTCTCCTAAGAGCATGACTCCAGTCTTCATGATGTTCTTCCTGTGTATGTTTGTCTGTCTTTACATCTGTTCTATTTATAACCAGTACAAGTCATGTTGAATTAGAGGCCTGCCCTACTCTAGTGTGACCCCATTTTTAAGAATTGTTTTGTCACAACCTTGTTTCTAAATAAGGCCATATTTTGAGTTACTGTGCATTACAACTTAATTGTACAAATTTTTGAAGAACATTTTTTAACCCCTAAGACATTATGCTTGAAATGTTGTGGAGGTAAATATTGGAAAAGGGCTTTATTAAGTATTGCCAACTAAAATGTAGGACTCTTCTCTTTTTTTAATGCTTTTATTAATTGTTGATGGATCTTTATTTATATGCGGTACTGGGAATCAAACCCAGTGCCTCACATGTGCTAACCAAGAGCTCTACCACTGAGCTACAACTTCAGCCCGTAAAATGTAGGACTCTTATGAATCAGTTTTCTATAGTAATTAATAAAGCAAAAGGAATTTTTATAACTTACAATAAGTTACCATAATTTGAATGATTTACTCAAAAAATACAAATGGTGCCCTATATGATGAATTACTTAAAATTATTTTTACCTTACAGTAGAGCAAAAGCCATATATATTTAGAATAAAACTCTGCTTCAAATTTTATTTTTCTTTTTTTTCCAGGCTAGTAGTACATATATTCTCCTGATGCTGGACAGTAGTGGTTCACATTCAGCTACACAATCATAATACTCTCTGAGGTATACTGTATTGCCAGTAGTTTTTTTGGATATTGTGTTGTCAGTTTTTTTATCCCATCATGGCTACAAAATTCCCGTCTATGTGTATACATTAGATGTTCAACACTCTATTATAAAATAGGCTTTGTGTTAAATGATTGCCCATCAGCAGGCTACTAGTTTAAGTGTTGTGAGCACATTTAAGGTAGGTTAGGTGATGCTGTGATATTTGATAGGTTAAATGCATTGCTGACTTAACAATATTTTAAACTTAAAATGGATTGATCAGGATATAATACTATCTTAAGTTAAGGAACATCTTTCCCTGTTCTCAAACTTAGTAAAATCTGAAATAGCATACAGCAAAGAATAAATCTGAAGGAATTTTATTATCATGTTTTTAGCAATAGCAAATATGTCACTGGCCATTATTACACAGCAAATGATAAGATAAATTGGAATAATAAATACCATATCAAGGGCTGGGGATGTGGCTCAAGCGGTAGCACGCTCACCTGGCATGCGTGCGGCCCGGATTCGATCCTCAGCACCACATACCAACAAAGATGTTGTGTCTGCCGAGAACTAAAAAATAAATATTAAAAATTCTCTCTCTCTCTCTCTCTCTCCTCTCTCACTCTCTCTTTAAAATAAATAAATAAATAAATAAATACCATATCAAGTGTCATGTTATAGCACTGCTTTTGAGTAGTAAATAAACTTTATCTCTAATCACTGATGTTGCCTGAAACTTATCTTTCCTGTAGTAGTTAATTTTGTTCCATTACACCACTATTTTCTCTTATGCCTCCTAATTGAGGAACTTGGCCTACTTTCAGTTTTGAATTACTCAGATGGAAAGTAATATTTGGATACTTTAGATGGAGAAGGAAGTTCTTATAGAATGACAGATATATTGATCACTGATGATCCCTTATCTAAGGAAAACAACACCAAGCCAAAGACCTGATTTGGTGAGATGTGTAGAAATTTAGGCCTATTCAAAAAGCAGATGATACTTTGGAGATAGGAGCCTGATCACTTTACCTTGTTAGTCATTGTGTAGTATATATCTATTTTTTCTTCTTGTTTCTTTTCTCTTTAATAAATGGGGACTGAATCTAGAGGCACTACTGAGTTCTTTTTCAATCCCCAGTAGTTCTTATTTTTTTATTTTTAGACAGGGTCTCACCAAGTTGCGGAGGATCTTGCTAAGTTGATACAACTGGCCTCAAACTTGAATTCCTCCTGCCTCAGGCTCCTGAGTCCTTTAAATTACAGATATTCACTACCATTCCTAGCTAATCCGTGTCTATATAGAGACAGCAAGAGATTTAAGGTGATAGAGCTGTAGAAATAATGCAAGTATACTGGTTATTTCAAACATCTATTGCATAATGAGAGAAAGGATAGATAATAACCAGGATTTTAAAACAGTTGGAAATGTTCATTCCAAATAAAATGGCCAGTTTTTCAATTTGCATTTTTTACTGTCTTTTCTCCCCCCACCAGCTACAAGAAAACCAGGACAAATTCGAAAATATGATGAACTCTATTTTTAAGGGCATATTTCTTCATAGATACCGGTAAGGGATTTTTAAAGTCATTTAGAAAGTCTTTACCTTAGATAATTATTGCTTATTTGTAACAGACTAACTGTAAAGCCATAATACTCTACTAATTATTACTTTTGTTTTCTGGAAAACAACTGTGGCTATAAATGCTATGTAAATGACATGTGGAGAATATGCACTTATTACTGCCACATTCTTCCAAACTCAGACTGTCTACTGTTGGAGGCAGCCTATGGACTTGGCATTTGTACTGATATAATATTTATGTAATTATTAAATTAATGTAGCCTTAATAAGATATGTTTTTCACATTTGAAAAAAATTAAATGCTTTACTTCTTGATCTGTGTTACTTACTGTCTTGTTTAATAATCAAATTAATGACTAATCTTTTTTGAACATGTCTGTTAAGAAGAAAGAGGACAAGAATAAGAAAGGAATTGTTAGCGAAATATTTTTTGTCATACTACATTACGAATGAGTTTAGTTTGTCTTTCTGTGAAGTCATAAAACTTTGAAAATACTACATTATAAAAGCATATTTGACATAAAATTAATAGATTGTATGTGTACCTATATTTCTGTTACTTAAATGCAGTATATGTATAGGTAGATACACTCCAATGGAAGCACTGTTTTCAGACAGATTTGAAACTGTAGTTGATAAATTCATATAAAGCAGTAGTTTAACGTAAGAAATTTTGTGTGTAGGTGTGTGTTTATATATAACTTTGAGATTTTAGCAGAATTTAAACATTTTAACTCAAAAGTATATAAATATCTTTTGAAACAGGACCAAGGCCTTAGTTTTAGTATGGATTCTCTGGTTAGATCTTTATATCTCTTTTTTGCATAAACCTTGTATATAACCCAATACTGACCCATTTATTTGAAACAACAACAAAAAGAGCTTACATGTATGTGGCATGCAGTCATGTAGTCTTTTGTTCTTTGTGAATGTATAATTGAGGTAAAACTGCACATTTAATTGTATAATTGAATGGGTTTTGACATATTATGTACCTGAAAAGCCACAAGATAAATAATAAGTCCATCAACCTTTGAAGATTTTTCTTGGCACTTTGTAGTTCCTCCCTACCTACTTTCTCAGCACTTTACCCTTGCATCATCCTGTTCTGCTATTTGATTCATGGTTCTCTTTTAGACTTTTGCAGCAATAGAATTATACAATATATACTTCTCATTAGTCTTGTTTTTTTGTCTAAAAAAATTAGTCTTTCACCATTAAATGTATTGTTTACTGTAAGGTTTTCATAGATGCCATCTATTAGACTGAGGAAGTTTGTTTGTTTCTGTTCTTCAGAAAGTTTTAATTCAGAATGTACATTGGATTTTGTGAATTGCTTTTCTGCATCTAGAGATCATTGTGTAATTTTCTTTTTGAATATTGTTAATGTGATGAGCTGAGCTGTTTGACTTTCATATGTTTACATTTATTCATGGGTCAAAACCCACAGTCTTGTTGTAGTTTTTTTCTTTTTATTTTTAATGCTATATTTTTAAATATTATTGAATGTGGTTTGCTAGAATTTGTCCAAGAAGTTTTGCATCTTCAAAATATATTAATCTCTTTTTATTTTAATGGATGTATCTGACTACTTTAGGTATAAAGATAACAACACTGAAATTGTAGATTCATTTGCATTTGAGTAAGATTTTTTTTAAATGAAGTAACTTTTTTTTCTATAGCTTTAGTTTATTCATTTATTTTTTATGTGATGCTAAGGATTGAACCCAGGGCCTCACATGTGCTAGGCAAATACTCTACTACTGAGCCACAGCCACAGCCCTTGAGTAAGATTTTTAAATTAGGTAATATAGTATTTCTACTTTGTTCTTCCTTTTCAAAGTTGTTTTGAGTATTATAGGTCCTTTGCAGAATACAAATTTTGGGATAAACTTGTCCTATTTTACACTAAAGCTTCTGAAGTTTTCATATGAATTGTAATGAATCAATTCTTTTCTAATTGTTTTCATATTTTATCTTGTAACTGCGATTTTATTATTTTGTGTTAGATTGTTCCCTGCTATTACACAAAAATACAGTTTTTAAAATTTGTACAAAGTAATTTTATCCTAGCAGTTTTGGTCAGGGTGTGGTGAGTTTTGTTTTATTCTGTTTTTTTTTTTTAGGTTGTTTAGAACTTTTCTACATGTGAGATACGGTCATTTTTGAATAAAGAGAGTTTTACTTTTTGCTTCTGTTATCTCTTCATTCTTTTCTTTAAAAGTATCTTTACTTCTAATTGATGCATCGTAATTATACAAACTCATGGAGTATAATCTGACACTTAATACATGTGCACAAATGTAGATAATGTCAGGGTAATTAGCTTATCTGTCACTTAAGGCATTTATTATTTCTTTGTGGTAGGAATATTTGAAATTTTCTCTACTACCTATTTTGAAATATTTTCAGTTAATTGTTGTGAACTATAGTTAGGCTGTTGTGCTGTAAAACATTAGGAGTTATTTTTCCTATCCAGCTGTACCCTTCTACCTGTTAATAATTCACTCTCTGTCTTCTTTTCCCCATGTCCTACTCAGGCTCTGGTAACCACCATTCTCTTCTCCACTTCTTTGAGATCCAACTTTTGTTCTATATATGTCGAAGAACATATTCTTTCTGAGCCTGACTTGCTTCACTTAATATAATGTCTTCTACTTCATCTCTCGTCTCACAATGGACAATCTTTCATCCTTTTGATGACTGAATAATATTTCATTGTATCTACATATCACATTTTCATTATCTATTATTTTGTCAGTAGGTGCCTAGGTTGATCCTTTATTGCCCATTTTTTTACTGTCTTTGTGAAAAAGTCTGTGTCTTTCAGTCTTTTGAAAACTGGATTGTTTTTGTCTTGAGTTTTTGATTAACTGGTATATTCTAAATATTAGTCCCTTGTCAGATACATGGCTTGCAGATATTTTCTCTGTTCTGTCAGTTATGTCTTCATTATTTTGATGGGTTTCAGTATCATGAAGAAGTTTTAGTTTATGACTTTTTTTAAATGAAGTAACTTTTTACTTCATTTACTTTTTACCAATTTATCACATATATTGTTTCCTGTGTTTGTGAATTGATAGCAAAAAAATATCTTTTCCCAGACCAATGTACTGAAATATTTCTCTATATTTTCATCTAGTAGTTTTATAGATAGGGGTCTTACATTTAATTTTTTTTATCATTTTTTTGTAGTTTTCTTTTATATGGTGAAAGATGGGGATCTAGTTTTCATCTTGTGGATATATATATATATATACAGTTTTTCTGGAACAGTTCAAGGAAGAAACTTTCCATTCCTCAATGTACACTATGGATACCTTATCCAAAACTGTCCACTGTTATTTGTGGATTTATCTCTAGGAACTCAATTCTTTTGTACTCTATGTTAACACCATGTTGTTTTGGTTACTATATCTTTTGAAGTCAGGTATTATAGTACCTTCAGCTTTTTTTGCTCAGGACTGCTTTGGCTGTTTGGCACCTTTTGTGATTGCATAAAACTTTTAGTTATGTTCTGAGAAAACATATTTGCTTTGTTAGGAATAATATTGAATTTGTAGATTGATTTGAGTACTGTGGATATTTTAATAATAAAGATTTTTTTACTCCATGAACAGGAAGTGTCTTTCTATTTACTTTTGTCCTCTTCAATTTATTTCATCAGCATTTTGTTATGTTTGTTGTAGAGATTAGTCACTTGTTTAAACTTATTCCTAGGTATTTTATTTTTACTTCTTTTCACTTAAGTTTGTAGGTATTGCGAATGGGACTATTTTATTGATTAGTTTTTTAGCAATTTTGTTTTTGGCATGTTTAAATAAAAAAAGCTACTGATTTTTGCTAATTGTTATATCCTACAACCTTAATGAAATTTATCCTTTTTAACAGTTCAGAAGAATCTTCAGTTTTTTCTATATATCAAATCATGTCCTCTATAAACAAAAATAATTTACTTTCTTCTTTCCTATTTGGGTGCCCTTTATTTCTTTCTCTTGCTTTATTCCTCTGCCTAAGATTTCCAATATTGTGTTGAATGAGAACAGTGACAATAGACATCATTATCTTTTCCTTCATCTTAGAGGTAATGATGTCAGCTTTTACCTATTCAGAGTATTGGTTACAATTTTGTCACATGTGGGCTTCATTATCTCAAAGTATCTTTATCTAATTTTTTGAGAGTTTTTATCACAAAGGGACATTGAATTTTATTGAATACAGTTTTTCTATTCACTGACATAATTAGATGATTTTGTCCTTTCTTCTATTAATGTATTACTGTGCTAAGTTTATTATTTTGAACCTCCCTGTATCCCCGGGATAAATTTAATTTGATCATGGCACAGGATCTTTTTAATGTACTTTTGTGTTTGATTTGCTAACATAGTTTTGAGAATTAATGCATATTTGTTCATCAGGGATATTGATCTGTAATGATCTGAGTCTTGGGGGGAGGGGGGGGGCAGGGATCAGAGAGAGAACTCGCAGCAGTTGATCACAGAGCCACATCCCCAGCCCTATTTCGTATTTTATTTAGACACAGGGTCTCACTGAGTTGCTTAATGCCTCAGCCTCCTGGGCCACTCAGATTACAGATATACACCACCACGCCTGGCTATAGTCTCTTTTTGCTGTTGTTTGTTTTTGCCTCGTTTATTTATCAGAGTAATGCTATCTTAACAGAATAAGTTTTCAGGGGTTTCCTCCTTTTCATTTCTTTAAAGTATTTAGAGGAGAACCGGCATTATTCCTTCTTTAAATGTTTGGCAGAATTCAGGCATGAAGCCATCTCATCCTAGGCATTTCTTTGGTAAATTTTTGTATTACTGGTTATTGATCACTTCTGATTTTTGTCGTTGTGATTCAACTTTGTTAGGTCATATGTATCCAGAAATTTATACTTTTCTTCTAGGTTTTTCAATTTATTCCTATATAGTTATACATCATAATCCTTAATGATTCTTTGTATTTGTATTCCCTGATGTTATTTACTTGGGTCTTCTGTTTCTTTTTTGTTGTTGCTATTGATGTTTAGTTAGTCTACATAGTAAAGATTAGTCAGTTTTGTTTATCTTTTAAAAAATCCCCTTTTTATTAATCTTTTGTATTTTTTAAGGCTCTCTTTTATTTATTTTTGCTCAATCTTTTTTTTTTTCTTCTACTAACTTGGGGTTTGGTTAATTCTTTTCTAGTTCTTTAATTTACATCCTTAATTTGTTTTTTTGAAATCTTATTTTTCTAATGTAAGTACTTGCTACTATAAAAATTACCTATTTTTTCTGCTTTTACCATATTGCCATAAGTTTTAGAACATTATTTTTATATGTTTGCAAGAAATTTTTAAATTTCCCTATTGGTTAATGAAGAGAATATTTTCTAATATGCATGTATTTCTATAGTCAGTGTCTAAAATTCTTACTGTTTTTCTAGTTATATTCCATTGTTTTCAGAGGAAGATACATGCTTTGGCTTCATTTTTTTCAAATTTGCTGAGACTTATTTTGTGACCTAACATGCCTGTCCTGTGCTTATCCTTCAGAATTGCATTATTCAATCTCCATGTATTTATATAGTTTCTGTAGTTTTCTTGGCCAATGAATTTATTTTGTTATGATCTGATATTATGCAAAGAATTATTTCAGTTTTTGAAAAATGTTTTCAAAGACTTGTTTTGTGTCCTAAAATAGGGTTTACCTTGGAGAACATTTCATGAGCATCTGAAAAGAAAGCATATTCAGCTGTTGTTGGATGAAATATTCTGTAGATGTCCCTAACTCCATTTGGTCTATAGTAGGTTTTATTTGTGTAGTGTCTTTGTTGATTTTATAGTTGGATGATGTATCTATTGGAGAATTATATTGAAGTTATCATGATTGTTGTATTGGAATTTATCTGAGTCTTACTGTCAAATATTGTTTATTTTGTCTCATTCAGTGCATAGGTATTTGGGGGATAATATTTTCAATCTTTATTTTTTCTTGTTGGACTTTTTTCTCTACCAGTGATCTTTTTAGCCACTTTTTTTTTTTGGATTAAAATTTGCTTCTTTCTGATGTAAGAGTTACCACCCCTGCTTCTTTCAGGCTCCATCTGCATTAAATATAATTTTCCATCTTTTCATTTTCAGTCTGTGGATGACTAATATACTCTTCTAATGAGATTTATTCCTTTCCGAGATCTCCTTATTAAAACTTCTATCATCTTCTGTGTGTAGAATTTTCTATTTTTCTATAGTATTTGCTTAGTGGTCATGATTTCCTTTTGTTTATGCTTATCACATAAATTTTTTATTTCTTCTTAGAGTCTGTCACATAATTACTGGAAATAGCAATCTAGGTTTATAATTACATTCTTTCAGGGCTTGAAACAATTTGTTACAAGCCTTCCTGGCCTTTAGAGTTTTTGCGGAGAGATTTGCTGTCATTGTGACTGGTTTTCCTTTATACATGACCTTGGCATTTCTGTCTTGTAGCTTTTAAAAATTCTTTACTTGGTCTGTATTTTTGGTATATCAGTGTCATATATCTCTCTTGTTCTATGAGCCTTGTTAGGTCTTTTAATGTCCCATATTTCTTAGATACTCTGCTCATGTAAAGTATTCTCATTAATATTTTCTCTTCAAGGCCGAAAACTTTGTTTTCTACATCACCTAATCTATTAGTAAGACTTTCAAATGACTTTTTTATTTGATTGAGGTTTTTATTTCCAAGATTTCTGTTTGGTGCTTTTTATAAATCTGTATCTTTAAATTGAAATGCTCTTTTATAGCCTACCTTTCTTCCTTTAGTTTATTTGATAGATGTTCTTTTACTTCAGTTATTATTTCAACCAATTTTTGAATTTTTAAAAACTATTTTTAGTTGTTGATGGACAATACCTTTATTTTATTTGCTTATTTTTATGCAGTGCTCAGAATCAAATCCAGTGCCTGACACTTGCTGGAGGAGCGCTCTACCACTGAGCTACAACCCCTGTCCAAAAACTTGTTGAATTCTTCATCTGACATTTTCTTGACTTCAGTGTCTATGAAATCAGTTATTGGAGAGGTGTGAATTTTGAAAACTATCTTATTACCTTGTTTCCTCACATTTTTTGTATTTCTGGGTTGATATTTTCACATCTGCTAGGATGATTATCTCTTCCAGTGTTATGTAAGGAACTTTTTAGTGAGCTGTTTCTCTTAATTGTGTGCCCTGAGTTGGGAATATGTCTATGTCAAAACTCACACCCAACATTGTTTTTATATTCAGTCCCTCACCCTGTTTTGAGAGGAGATACAATCAGCTGTGATCAATTCAGAACAAAGCCATATACTAATAAACCTTCAAAAAATATTCTGAACATGTTCTTCTCAATCTCTTTTATCTAAAAGTGGAAATGTGGAGTAATTCTCTAGCATAAGTTAAGAAATTAGGTATTAAAGAAAGTACATTGCTATTAAACTGTGGGGTCATGATGAGGAAAGAGGGAAAGGAAATGGCAGTTGAGAGACAGGAGTAGAAAACACAAAAAGAAAAAGAGGGAGAGAATATAAAGTGAACGAGGAGAAAGAGGAATGAGTAAATTCATTTAATTCATTAAATATATATATATATTTATATATATAATTGTGTTAATGAATACAATATTAAATAATAGGGAGAAACCTAGCAAATCAATATAAAAATAATATCTTTGAAATAAAAAACTATTTTTAAATTATTTCTTACTAAACTAATTGAGATGGAGAGATTTCTTATTGGGCCTTCTGGATTTGAATTTCATTGGGTTTTGGCAGGCTTAGTAAATGCCCTCACCTCCTAGTTTGCCTGTAAGTTTCTCTGGATGTGGAGGTAATAACCTCTCTAGCCCACCTCAGATGCTGTTTGGTATGCTGTTGTTTGGTATGCTGGGTGTGCCTATGGCTTTCTGGAGGGTGAGAGAAAGAACCCCTAATTGTCTGTAGTTTAGCATCCAGTCTCTTCCTGGTTGGGACTGCAGTTTTATGTGCCGGCCTATAAAACTTCGAGTCATTGGCCCTTATATAAAGAGTTTGTCGTATTTAGATGCAATGCTATCTTAAATCAAAATGACGTGTTATATCTGAATTTACAAGAGAATGCATATTATATCCCAAGAAGATAATTAGCTCTTTTTCTTACTGGAATAAAAAAAATTTCTTGTCTCTTTTAATATATAAAAACTAAATACCTTTATTATTTTTTTCCTTGTACCAGGAATGGAACCTCTGAGCCACATCTCTATTCCCTTTTTTAATTTTTTTTTGAGACAGGTTATCACTAAGTTGCAGAGGCTTGATTTAAATTTGCGATCCTCTGGGGCTTGGGTTGTCGCTCAGCGGTAGACTGCTCGCCTAGCACGTGCGAGGCACTGGGTTCGATCCTCAGCACCACATAAAAATAAATAAATAAGGGCTGGTGGTATAGCTCAGTTGGTAGAGTGCTTGTCTAGCATGCATAAGGCCCTGGGTTCAATCCCCAGCACCACACCAAAAATAAATGAATGAATGAATGAAGGAAGGAAGGAATTTTTTTTAAAAAAAAAATTGTGATCCTCCTGCCTCAGCCTCACAGGTTGCTGGGAATAAAAGTGTGCATCACTGCCCTTGGCTAAAAACTAAGTAACATTCATGTTTTAAATTTTCCAGGGTTTTATCACAGTAGAGTGTTTTAAAAGAGTTAAATAGATTTGTTGAAATCTAGAATACTTGGTCTAAAAATGTATTTCTACTTCTAATCTCTTAGAAAGGGTCTGACTTTGACATGAATCCTATATCATCAAGTCCTGAATAAGTAATCCTCAAAATAACCAAGGGTACGAAGAAAAAACTATGGAAATTTTTATTAAAAAAAACAAACAACAACAACAACAAAAAAACCCTGACATTCTATAGCTCAAACTGCCAGGTATTCATAAACATGAAGATCCACCCCTATTCCTCCACCCCACCCCCCAATACTGGATATTGTTTACCTAGGGCAATACCCATGGTAGGCAGTTGCTCTACTACTAACTTATCCTCTTTTTTTTTTTTACTTTGAGATAGGCTCTCTTTAAGACATCCAGTCTAACCTTGAATTTGAGATCCTCCTGCCTTAGCCTCTCAAGTAGCTGGGATTGTGAGCATGCACCACTGTGCCAAGCAGCAGCATAGAAATTTTATAACAATTTAAATCATTGTGTTAGCATAATAGCTATCAGAAGCCTTTTTTATATATACCTTTATTTATTTTTATGTGGTGCTGAGGATCAAACCCATTACCTCACACATGCTAGGCAAGTGCTCTACCAATGAGCTACAACCCCAGCCCAGAAGCCATTTTATTTTTTAAAATGCAATTATAAGGGGCTGGGGATGTGGCGCAAGCGGTAGCATGCTCGCCTGGTGTGCGTGCAGCCCGGGTTCCATCCTCAGCATCACATACAAACAAAGATGTTGTGTCCACCAAAAACTAAAAAAATACATATTGAAATTCTCTCTCTCTCTTCCTCTCTCTCTCTCTCTCCCTCTCTCCCTCTCTCCCTCTCTCCCTCTCTCCCTCTCTCCCTCTCTCCCTCTCTCCCTCTCTCTCTCTCTCTTTAAAAAAATGCAATTATAGGGGCTGGGGTTGTTGCTCAGTGGTAAAAAGCTCATCTAGCACATGCGGGGCCCTAGGTTTCATCCTCAGCACCACATAAAAATAAACGAGTGGAATAAAGGTATTGTATTTACAACTAAAAAAAATAAATATTTAAAATAAAATTCAATTATATTCTTAGATATTTATTTATTTATTTATTTATTTATACTGGGATTGAACCTAGGGGCACTTCACCATTAAACTATATCCCTAGCCCTTTCTAATTATTTATTTATTTGTTTTAATTATATACACACACACATATTAGTTGTAGATGGACACATTACCTTTATTTTATATGTTTATTTTTATGTGGTGCTAGGGAACGAACCCAGTGCTTTATGCATGCTAGGCAAGCTCTCTACCACTAAGCCACAACTCTGGTCCCATCTAATTTTTTTTATCTTGAGACAATATCTCACGAAGTTGCCTAGGCTGTCCTGGAACTAGTGATCCTCATGCTTTATCCTCCGCAGTAGCTGGGATTACAATCATGCACCTCCCATGCCTATCTTTTTTTAATTGATGATAAAAAGAGATTCTTACCTCTCCCTGTCCCCAGATCATCATTTGAAGGGAAATCTAATTAGCATGTAGTGAGTTTTTTTCCCGAATATATATCTTCTGTAAGTATTTTAACACCCTTTTCTTTGCAGTAATAAATCCCAAGCTAGACTCTGTTTGTTTTGTTTTGTGTTTACTCCCTATATGAAATTGGAACCTTTGCATCTAAGTCCACCTCAAGTTAATCCAACTAGATTTTACTTCACTACGAGAATGTAGAACTATACAGTGCACACTCATCATACATACACACACTCCTATATTCACCAAGACAGTCTCTTTTGTAGGATTGGATTAAAGTTTTGCACTTTTATTCCCCACCACTACCATCCCAGTTCTTTCCCCTATTCCCGCAGTAGAGTATTCTTCTGAATTTATGTGACGGTTATCAGTTTTAAAATAACTTAATGTATGACCACAAAGTCTTGGGAAACCAAATTTTTGGTGTTTCTTACCATCAGTTTTTGTTTTGTTTTGTTTTTGTTTTTGTACCTGGAAGTGAACTCAGGGTCACTCAGCCACTGAGCCACATCCTCAGCCCTTTTTTGTATTTAGAGACAAAATACAATAGCAGTAGTGAGTTTCACCTCACTGTTGCTGAGGCTGGCTTTGAACTCACAATCCTGCTGCATCAGCCTCCCTAGCTGCTGGGATTACAGGTGTGCACCGTCGCACCTGGCCTCTAACCATCAGTTAAAAAATTATTAAACTGCTTTTATAGAAATCCATTGTCTAGGTGAAGGAGGGGAGGTTGATTTCCCTTGTACATTGTTGATAAAAACATATGAATATTCAGTGAAATTATTTCTTAAATCTCTATCAGCCTCAATTATTTTATTTTTTAAAGATTGCAAGTATTAAGTAATCCCCTCTACATTTTTCTTTTATCATTCCCACTCTAATCTCTTTGCGTCTGTTTTTCTGAGAATGAGTCATTGTCTTCCTGTTTCGTTCATCTGATTGAAACTGCACCCTCTTGAACCTGTAGCCTCTGTCCTCAGATTCATCTTATGCCTCTTCCAAATGAGCTGATGAAACCTTTGTCTTGATTTTAGAACTTTGGAGGTTATAACCTCATCTGTTCTCCTGAATAAAACAAACTTTTTAAAATTGTAAGTTTTATGCTGTAAGTTGGTCAACAGAAAGAAAATCTCTAACAACTAAAGTAGTTGTTTCTGTAGGTTCTCTACCTAGCCATTTTATTTCTGCCCTTCATGGTGATGCAGAATGTGCCTAATTTGCCTAATGTTGAAATTGCATTAATAATTTATGTATTTTAGACTTAAATATCTTAAAATCTTTGAGGATTTATGCTCATAATTCTAATTGCCTTGCTCTTATAGTTTATCTGTATTGTTCTATACTACTTTTGCTTTTACCATGCTTGTTACTCCATTTTTGGTTACTACATATGAGTCAGGATAATTTAAAAAGAAAGGGGTATTTTGACTCACAGTTTAAGAAGCCTAAGAGCATGACCTTGGCATCTGCATGGCTTCTGGTAAGGGCTTCACAGCAGTTGGTTTGTAAAGAAGAGGAAAAGCAAGTAGAATTCCCACAATAGCTAACCCATTTCTGCCAGAGAAACATTCATCCACTTATAAAGGCAGACCTTCTCACCACCTTTCAAACTCTCACATTAGAGATCAAGCTTCCGCCTGAGTTTTCAGCAGGAAAAAACTATGCCCAAACCATAGCACCTGTGTGTACATTTATTTTTATACCTCTTAGTATATGCTAATCCCCATATCAGAATCTTTGTAGTGTTTAACAATCTATATTTCTTTAACCCACCTCATTTCTTCTCTTTCTTTTGACTCATCCTGAATCCTGTATCTCATAAAGTTGCCAAAACTGTCCCTCTCAAGGGAATCTTCTCTCTACCCCTGTACTCCTGCCACATACTAACACATACCTTTTTGGACAGTCCACTTGAATTTAGTTCTTCTTAACTCTTTCACAGTATTTCCATTTAAATATTCTCCTGGGAGCATAAATTATTGTCCCTTAAAGATATAACTCATTACAAACCCACATTTACTGTTATTTATGCAATATTGTTATACCACTTGATGTTTCTTACAGAAGTATTTTGCACAAATGTTAAAAAAGAATCTCTTTGAATAAAGAATCTGTGTTAATACCCAATTCTCTCCTCTAACAAATCATTTTATCCTTGATGCTTTTATTTTCTTATTTATGTAGTTATTAAAACATATTTATTGAGCAGTTAATAAGCATTAGATGCTGTGTTAAACAGCATTTATATTTGAATAAAATTTTCTTGTAATGGGAAAACAATAAAACATTAAGTGTACTATAATAGAAATAACTGAAGAGCATAGTAGAGCACTTAGCAAAAAAGCAATTGAGAATTTTCATTCCAGCAACAGGTTGTTTTCCAGTTTTCTGAAGTGCTTTTATGAATACCACCTTACCTTATTTAATTTTTAAGGTCCTGTGGTATAGGCAGGACACATTATAGGTGAAGAAACGAGACTTGGGAGGAGAGATGGTTGCTTGGGAATTTTGCTGGACAGGTGAAAATGAAACTCAATTCATGTCCTCACTATATCTATATCCATAGGTAATGGTATCAAAAGAATTTTTGAGCAGCTAATATGCACTAGGTGCTGTATTAAACAGCATTCATATTTGAAGATTTTATTTTATTTTTTAATCTGTGGGGTTTTTGGAGAGGATATTGGAGAATGAACACAGGAGTGCTTTATCACTGAACTATAATCCCTTACCCTTTTTATTTTTGGAGACAAGGTCTCGTTAAGTTCTTTAGGTCCTTGCTAAATTGCTGAGGCTGGCCTTGAACCTGTGGTCCTCCTGCCCAGCCTCCCAGGTCACTGGGATTACTGACATGCACCACATGCCCAGCTTATAATTTTTACTGTGTGAACTTGGATGTATTAATTTCATTTTTCTTGGCATTGATGTCAAGTCTATGGTTAGGGAAAAGTCAGTCATGCTATCTTACATCTGAGGTTGTGACTGTACATTGAGACAACTATCTTCAGCCTTTTGCTCATCCATTGTTGATCTTTTCTCATTATATATGTTATATAATACTTTCATCATTGACTTTCCACTTATCTTCCCTCCCGGAAGACCATATCCTTTGAGCCAGTTCTGTAAATCCCCAATTGTTACACTTGAACCTTGATACTCTTTACAATACTGTGCTCTGTCCCAGTTCATTTTTTGTTGCTATAACCATACTCGATTCTGGGTAGTTTATTTTTAAAAGTGGGTTTATTTAGCACATATATGGGGGGCTCAAAGTCCAAGATCAAGCAGCACCATCTAGTCAGCCCCTGGTGAGGACCTTCTTGTTACACCATGGCAAATGATTGCATAGTAAAAGTGGGTGTGAGAGAGTTTGCAAGGTAAAAGAAAAAGGACAGGGAGGAGCCAGGCTCTCTATTACAACCCAGCCTCTTAGGAACTAATCCACTCCTACCAGATCAGCATTAGTGCTTTCACAAGGGTGGACCCTATTCACTTAACCTCCCACTAGTCTCCACTTCTTACCTGTTTTACCACCTTTTAATACCATTACGTGGGGAACTGCGGACCAAACTCCTAGCAAATGAAGTGTTAGGAAAGAAACTATATCCAAACTATAGTATGTTCCTCTTGCATTGAATGATTAGGTGATACTGCCTTATCTGCTATTTTGTGATCTTATCTATGAAGAAATTTAACCTTAACCTAAGTGGAAATTTCTGTAGATCATGATGAGGGCTGCTAGCATTGTCCTTAAGATACCTGCCAAAATTTAAACTTCCACAGTCTTTCAATAAAGGGATGGATAGGGAGGAATCATGCCTTCTCTACCAAGGGGTATGAGTCATTTTTAGGCTCACAAATTCAGAAGAAACTAGGAATTAAAGGTCCTCACCTACATCTACCCAGATATTTTTTAGACCCCACTTCTTTCCTATCGTAGTTCTGATTTTGTCATAGGAAAATTGATTAAATTTCCAAAAAAAAAAAAAATGGCAGCACTGTCCTTGAACTGGAAATTTAATGGCCTGATCTTATTATTTTTTTCTCTTTAGGACCATAGTACAATATAGCAGCAAATACTTAGTTCCACAGTTCTTATAGTTAACTGTTATTCACCCTGCTTCCTCAAATGTCAGAATGGTGTACAAGTTAATAGTGCACATTCTTTTTCACCCACAGGTAAAAACCCTAGCAAAATACAATACTGTTCTATGTCAGGAATTGTCAGTACTTATCACCATTGGATTCTTCCTCATAACAATCCAGTCTTCAAGTAATCCAACCTCAGAATCTCATCAAAAAAGTTAGGTCACATTCCCTAGAAGCCAAACCTGAGGAATTATTGTGCTAACAGTATAGTTGTATGTCTTAACAATGGGGATATATTCTGAAAGATGTGTCACCTGGCCATTTTTTCAGTGAATAAACACAATAACTGCATGTGACTAATCACAAGATTTTGTAAAGCTGCTGTGAACTAAACATAGTATATTATTTTATAATAAACTTTTTGCCTATAAGCAGATATATATACTAAAATAATGATAAAACATATAGCAGATGCATAAGCTAGTAAGTCATTTACTATTATTGTCAAATATTATATACTGTGCATAATTTTATATGCATAGTAGGTTTGTTTACACCAGCATCAACACAAACACATGAGTAATAAGTTGTGCCATGATGTTATGATGACTACAGTGTCCCTAGATACTAGGAATTTTTCAATTCCATTGTATCTTCTGGGATCACCTTTGTATATGTAGTCCCTGATTGAGCAAAACATTGTTTTGTAGCACATGATTAGGTTTGTACTCAGGAGTATCCTATTGGAAAATATGATAAAGCAGGAAACAGCCCAACAGGTGGTTTCAGAATAAGTCTAGACTCTGCAAAATCTCACAACAAACTCTAGAGAATAAATTACATCTCAAAGTTTGTCCTACCAGAGTTAAGACAGTTAGGCTGTTTTACCATTATGTCTTTCTACTCTGGTTATGGGCATTAGTCTGGGAAAGGTGAGAGTGGAGTGGAGTGAATAGGAGAGGAAAGGTGAAACATAATCTCTTAGGAATTTCTGTGCCAGGTGGGTCTTTTCAACCATGGTGGTTTCTTCAGAGAAAGGTGTGTATAGGAATCATTAGCAGTTGACAGAGGCTGAAGAATTAACAAGTAAAGGGAGTTTGGGTGGAGTGTTAATTGCACCTGGTATAAACACTTCAGATTTCTCCTACATGCTATAACTAACCTTAACAGATAATATCACTTCATTCACTGCTGTGCTATAAGTAGTTGAATTAGCTTGCAAGAGGGTGATTATACACACTTCTCCATGAATGAGTTCAATGATAGTTCATTGGTAGTTCAGTATCATCTATGGAAGGTATATTTATGTTATGGATCTTTGCATGCGTAACAAAGTGGGCCCTGTTCCCCAGAATGAGTTAGTAAATCTTTTACCAGCATATCCCTGTACTTAGACGTGTGTGTGCGCACGCTCACGCATGTGCATGTGCTTTTGAGATTTTGTTTTGTTTTGTTTTGTTTTGTTTTGTTTTGGTTTGGTTTTGGAGGGGCAACTGGCATTGAACTGAGAAGCACTCAACCACTGAGCCACTTCCCCAGCCCTAATTTGTATTTTATTTAGTAACAAGGTCTCATTGAGTTGCTTATTGCCTTGCTTTTGTATATGTAGTCCCTGATTGAGAGATGTGGGATGTGGCTCAGTGGTTGAGCGTTCAATCCCCCGTACCAAAAATAATAATAATAATAATCCCTTGAATCCTTTGAGAGTGTTGACTAAATTTCTAGATGATGCCATACACATTCTGTTTACACTGTGCCAACAACCTTTACTCTTAATTAGTGACTTTATATTAAAGATATTCTTCTGGTAACTCGCACCTTTAGGACTTTACACTGTGTCATTTTCCCAGTGTTTTAAACATTCTGCTGTTTCTCTGTTTCCTTACTACTCTCCTTGGAATGTAAAAGGCATCCAGTAAATACTTGTTGCATGAATAAATGATAACTTTAATATGAAATTAAGTTTTGCCACAGGATTATTCTATAATTACATATAGAACAAATGAGCATTCCCTTCTCTAATTATGATCATAAGTTAAAAATTCTAAGTATCACTGAATAATATGAGAGATACTCATTATAAGGTCAGAGTTGATAAATGTTTGACACAGTTATATTCACAAGAAACTAAGGGATTTTCAATGTATTTTTAAATGATTAAACTGAAATTATTTTATTCTTCATAAAGACTTCAGTATTTTTATTATAATCTTTTTGGCATGGAATTAACTGCTTCTTTTGTGTTTTTATTTGTATCTCTGAAGCAAGGGGAAGTCAGACTGAAGTGTTTGAAAGCTCTACAGAGTCTATACCAATAGAGAATTATTTCCCAAACTGGAGCTATTCCCTAACCGATTCAAGGTAAGCATTAAGAACAGTGAGCTTATTATTTTCATAGTACCTACATTATTTCTCATTATAACCTTGTACTTATAGCTAGTTTATCAAATGACATTACTGTAATAAGTGTTTAATTCCTGTTCTTTACTACATATTCTTTAAATAAACCTGCCTGAAATAAATGAGTATCTACTTTACCACAAATACACACAAGAGTTCTTGTTTCCTTAAAAATATCTTTCTTGTTTAAAATTATTTCTTTATATATCTTCTTTAATGAATATATTAATTTTGTAACTAAAGGTTTCCCTGTCACAGTGTTCTGGGAATGCCAGTTGATGAGAAAGATTTTAAATTACAAACATTCTAGCATCTCCTTTGTGAGAGTAGAACTATGAGAATATGATTTCAAGAATAAAGTTTTGCATTTAACCTATCATTAGTGTGGCACATATGCCTCAGAATACATAATCTTAAGTCTTTCTCAGCTTTTTTATATTTATGATTTATTTTTTTAGGATCGCATTGTATCAATGACACTTGACAAAGAATATGATGTTGCTGTGGAAGCTATTCGATTGGTTACTCTAATACTTTAGTGAGTTTATTTTTTAATATTTTGATATTTTAATGCCCTTTTCTCTGCATTATTGATACCCTTTTGTATATAAAGCCCTTAAATATATTTATCACTTCAGGTTCTACTTTTAATACCTTAAGGTTTTGTTCCAAACAAAGTATTCTTTTTTTTGATTATGTGTGGATTTGTTTTGTTTTTGTTTTTCATTTTGACTGTTGTCTCTTTCCTCCATATTAAAGTTTTTTCATGCAATCTACAGAAAATCCAATGAAATATCTTCCTCTTTAAACAAAAACAGAGAAAGAAGTCTTCAAAAGAAAGGTCTCTCAAAAGGGATAGGTTTTTCAAATAGGCTTTTTGGAATGTATATAAAACCAAAAGATAGGAAATAAAGCAGGTAATTGTTTTATTTACAAAATGATCAAAATAGATTTTAAAATAACAATTTTAAGAAAGCTATTTAAGAAAAATAGCTTTTTCATTACAAGTTTGACTATAAAAGTAGAATCTGTAAGAGAATGTGATTTCTAGCAAAATTGTTACATATTCTTCTCTATATACTTTATAATGACACACCTGTCATGAACTAAATAGCTATACAGGGGTCTACTGATGCTTGAGTTCTTTATACCTTTTTGCCTTTATACCATGATTTTTATTATTTTGGCTTTATAATATATTTTAAAATCCAGCCTATTCTCTTGGTAGATTCTCTGATCTATTTAAAATCCTTTTTTCTATGATAAGAATTTTTAAAATATACTTGTCAGTTGCTTCAAAATTTTGGTTAGTATTTTAAATATTAGAACTTCATGGAATTTAGGAGAAAATGGAAGTTTTTATTATATTATTTATTCATGAAAAGATGCATTTCTTTGTTGAGATATCATTAGGTCTTATACATAGAGCTCAATTTTCCATGGTGATCTTCTGTGTTATTTAGTATATGTTAATTCTTAAAAACTTTGTAGTTTCATTGCTATATAATTGGTATTTAGTATTTTCTATTTCTTGTTTTGGTGGGTTTCTTATGTTTTGAGACAGGGTCTCACTAAGTTGCTTAGGGCCTCACTAATTGGTTGAGTTTGGCCTCAAACTTGCTATCCTCCTACCTCTGCCTCCTGAGTTGCTTGGATTATAGGCCACCATGCCTAGCTTCTACTTGGTTGTTGCTGAGGTATAGAAACCTTCAACTTTTATGTTAGTTTTATAGGTATACTGGATTAGAACTCTCATTTCTTCTGATGTTTTGTTAATTCTGTTTACTTGTACTAAGTAAGTTACATTATTTGCAAATAATTTCAGTTCCTAACCTTACAAGTTTTCATCTCTTGTCAAATTGCATAGCCAGTTCCTTTATTACTATTAACAGTGTCACTGATAGAAGACAGTTTTGTTCTTGTTCTGGGGAGGCAATTAAAGTTTTTAGTTTCTGTGATTTCTGTGGTATCTTTTCGTCCGTGATAAAATTTTCCCTTTGTATATGAGTTTCCTGAGATTTTCCTTTTATCCACTAATGAACCTGAGTTAAATTAATAAATTTGTCTAGTGGTAAGCACCCCTTACATTTCTAGAATAAATTCTATTTGAACATGATACAGTTCTGTTTTGTTTAAATACAGTATTATATACACATATGTTATCATTAATAAATTTGACATTTTAGAATTAAATTTATTTTTTAAGCACATACATAAAAACAAAAATTTTATGGGGCTAAAGATATGACTCAATTATAACTCAATTATCTGCTCAATGGTAGAATGTTTGCCTAACATGTGAAAGGCCTTGGGTTTGATCCCCATCACCACAAAAAAGAGTATAAATAAATGTAAATAAAATTGTACATAGTAATGGGGTAGCATGATATTTTGGTACATGTGTAATGTTGAAATTAGGTTAAATATGTGGATCTCCTCAAACATTTATCATTTCTTTATTTTGAAAATCCTTTCCTCTTTTTGAAGTAAATACATACATTATCCTTATCTATAGTCATCCTGCTGTCCCATGTTAAACTTGAACATCTGTGTAATTAACTCAGTAGTCATTTATTGGGGTCTCTTAATCTCCCCAGCCTCTCCTAAATACCATTCTGCCCTCAACTTCTACATCAGGGTTTTATTTTTTTTACATTCCACATATATGCCTGGCTTATTTCACCTAACTCTAGTTCTATCATCCTTTTTCATGGCTGAATTGTTTCCTTTTTGTATATATATCACCTTTTCTTTCTCCATTTATTAGTTGATAGACACTTTGATTGCTTCCATTTCTTGGCTATTGTGAGTAGTGCTGCAGTGAACCTGAGTATAGACGTCCTCTTCCATGTAGGGATTTTATTTCCTTAGAATATATACTCAGTAGGGGGTAGATATATGATCTATATTTGTAGATCATATGGTAGTTCTGTTTTGAATTTTTTTTTTTGTACTGGACCAAATATCTCTATTTTATTTATTTATCTATTTTTATGTGGTGCTGAGGATTGAACCTAGTGCCCTACCAATGCCAAGCAAGCTCTCTACCATTGAGCTTTAAGGATTTTATTAATTTACATCGTACCAAGTGTGTTAAAGTTTCCCTTCTTTCAATCCTTATCAGAGAAATCCTTTGTCTTTTTGATAATAAGTATTCTAAGTGAGGAGAGGTGATGTCTCCTTATGTTTTGATTTGCATTTCCCTGATGGTTATTGATGCTAAGCATTTTCTTCTAAGCACTTGTTAGGTTCTTTCTCTAATCACAGATATTAGAAAACGTTAGAGCTCATGAAGTGCTTTTTCCTGACCTCTAGTGGCCATGGCCATGATGGTGCTCGTGGGTGTGTGTAAACAGAGATGATGGGTAAAAAAGGACAGCTAGTATGGGTTGAAAACCTATATGTAGGCACTGTGCCAGAGATTAACATGGGAATCGCCTGAGTTCAGAATCCAGTTCTGTCATATTAACTGGCAAGTGTGGACAAGTTACTGACATGAGGCTAACAGTAATACCTGCATGGTGAGAGTTAAATTCACAAAAAGTACTAGGATGGTGTGAGACATGAGGCTGTCTATTATTATTATAAGCAGAAGCTTCAAGTCTGTGTGTGAGTGGGGGGGTTGGATAGAGCGAGTGAGCGAGAGAGATATGAATGAAGTTTGGCAAGTAAGAATAAATTGGACGGTAAAATTTGAAAACTGTTGAGTAAGGATAATCAATAACATTATTTCATAAATAGAAATCCTTAATTTGAATTTAAGATTTCCCCCTAAATTTCTGTGGGTTAGAAACCTCCATCAACTAGAAAATTGAAATACAGTTGTATTTATATTTTTAAATACTTGGCTGGAAGAAAAACAAGCTGGATGGAACCCCCACATGAGTAGTTTGGGGACTGATGAAGAAGATAATAGAGGAAAGACGTGTTTCAGGGCAACTTGGAGGCTGCTGAGGTGAAGGAATTGTTATGTTGTTGATGACTCCTGACGACTCAAAGGGTGGGTGAGCCCTTTTTGCAGAAGAGTAAGTCAAGGCTCATGGAGGGTGGGTGTTTTGTGCCTAGCTGCTAGGCATGCAGTGACGGAATCAGGATTTGAGCACAAATCAGTGTGACATCAAAGCCTACCTTTTTTTCACTTTACTATCCTGGGGTGTGGGATGCTATTAAGAGGATCTTTGCAGTAAGAAGTAAAGAAAGGAATTTTAAAAAATGAAGGTCTCACAGTGGAACTGACTCCTCAGGTGGACAGTCTTGAAATGTCAGTTAATCAAACCATCAAGGCACAATGTGCCCAGCCTTGTCTCTGGGACTCTTTTGGCATGAGTGTGGTAGGTCATGGCATCCTGCATGGCCAAACTCACATCCCTGGGAGGGGCGATTAGAAAATAAAAGACTCACACAGATTGTGAAGATAAAGCTGGGATCAGGTGGAGTGCTGCTCTCTGATGGAGAAGCAGATCTAAAGAGTTACACCAGCAATCTTTATTTATATATGTTTTATTATCAGGTTAAAGACTATGCAAGCATTATTCTTTGTACTCAGAAAAGTTATAGAACTAAAACATCTATGCAGCTTTTCCACAGTTGCAATGTGCAATGTTAGGAACTTTGGTAGCACTCAAGGAGGTCTATTGATTAAAGTTACTGTTAAGCAAGAAGTCTCAGGAGTAGCAGAGCTGGAGAAACATTATGATTGTCTAGCATGAGAGTTCCTCTATACCTGAGAGTTATGTGCCTTAGATCAAGGTTGAAGCTCATAAGACTCCTTCATGGAACATCCTCAGGCAGGGCTTTACCATAGCAGCTAGGCATCCTATGTCCATGCACAGAAACTTTCCTAGGCACCAGACCCGCCACAACCATGAGGTCATGAGAGACCCCCGATCTCAGTCACTGTGCTCCCATTCTCATTAACCACTCTCCACAATAGGTTACTAACCACTACCAGATGGGCTAATTAGCTCTCAGAAACTGCAACTCACTTAGGCAACTATGAAGAGAAGATTCTGGAGACCTGATACCAATCCAATATGAGTAGATAGTTCTATTATCCATGGGAATGAAAATCATATTTTCTGAGTTAAATATTAGAATGCATGTTCTGATAAGCATGTTTGTACTCATCAGGGTAGTAAAGAAAAACATTTAGAACTGGTAGCTTTTGGTCAAGAAGTACCTGAATTGACCAAATCTAGGGTCTTAAGCAAGATGCATTCTTTTCCTCACAATTTCTAGGAATCAGGTTTGTAGGTACAGCTTAGCTGGGCCCTCTTCAAGAATGCATTCAAGGTGTGCACCAGGATTAGGTTCTCATATAAACTTGGCTAGAGAAGGATCTGCTTCCAAGCTCACATGATTGTGATTCCATCAGGTTCCGTAAAGTCTTACAGACTAAGGAAGCATTCAGAGTTCACACTGGCTACCAGTTGGAAGCTACCCTTAGTTTCTTGTTAACTGTATCTTCCCACATGATAGCTCAAAAAATGGCAGCTTGCTTCTTCAAAGTCAATGAAAAAGAGAGCATATCCTAACAAGATGGGTGCTACAGTCTTAAGTCATGTAATCAAATACACATAGTCAATTACATCCTGTAACCCCTACCATGTTCTATCAGACAGAAAAAGGCTGGGTGTTGGTGCATGCTTATAATACCAGAAGCTCAGGAGGCTGAGGCAGGGGGATCTCAAGTTCAAAGCCAGCCTCAGCAAGTTAGTGAAGCCCTAAGCAACTTAGTGAGAACCTGTCTCAAAATTATAAAAAAAAAAGAGCTGGGGATGTGGCTCAGTGAATTCAGTGTGGCTCCCTGAATTCAATTCCTGGTAGAGTATATAAATAAATAAAAATAAAAAATAAAAAAGGAAGGAAGAAAGAAAGAAAAAGGAGGGAGGCCACACTCAAGGGGAGGGGATTAGGTAAAGGGTGAGCACCAAGAGGAAGAATCATAGAAGCCACCTCAGTTTCTGTCTGCCATTTGTCCTGTGTCTGGCTTGAGACAGAGAAGGGTCATGGGAAGTTAAGTCTAGTGAGAGGGCATGGTGCCTCTCAGGACTTGGCCACTTTCCTTGGTGATAAGGGAGCAGAGGCAGCCTCTTTTGTCCTTTCAGGAGGACTTTGTGAAGGAAGTAGGAGTTCAGTTCCAGGACTGTTTGACAACAGAGGGGGAGCAGTTTGATAGTCTCCTAAGGATGGACAATTTGAATAAGAAGTCTGGGGTAGGAAGACCAAACTTAGAGTCATTAAAAAATGGTCCCCGAATGGGGCCTTCTTGTGAGTCATCAAGCCATGCAATTCATTGACCGCAGGGCCCAGTCTATGCAGGAGATAGTTCCTTCTCTTGCAGGTGTGGCAGTGTGGAGGGAAGATTGAGATCTTACCCTGCTCCCGGGTGGCTCATCTAGAGAGATACCCCAAGCCCTACGCGTGGGATCTAAGCATTTTCTTGAAGCGCAATGCTCTGTGAGTGGCTGAAATCTGGATGGATGAATACAAACACATGGTCTACCTGGCCTGGAACATACCTCTCCAGGTTTGTCATGGACTGAACAGCATCAGGGGGAAAGCTAGCAGCAGGAAGTGGTGGTGGCAGTGAAGAATGAGAATGGACAGAAAAAATATGCTGTTGTGTCATAAAGAATTAGAGTAAGTTCCCAAGGTATAATAATAGTGACACTTAACGTCTGTGTGACAATATCATGTTCTAGATAGTGTTTTATATACTGACCCATTAACCATCAGAACCACCTTTGGGATATGTTTCACAGATGAGGAAGCCAAGGCACAGATAATTAGAAGAAACTTGTTTAACACAGGAACATACAGTAATTAGACCACATAAGACTCAAAGCAAGAAAATCTGGCTTTTAGATTCTGTGTTCTACATCCGTCTTCTATACTGGGGCAGTCCTTGCAGAGTAAAATTGGATATCATATATTGGTTAAGAGGACATAAACATAGCAAGTGATACATGGGGTGGTGAGAGGAGGTCCTTTTATCTTGTTAGATGCACATACATGAGGACAACCTTGGCTGAGCCTGCATCTTTTGCCCTGGCCACCTGAGGTTGGTGTGATATGCTGTCTTCTGTCCCTAAGCGCTGGCTTTGAGTTTAAGCATGGTTAGCTGTGTTTGGCACAGAGAGAAGAGGAAGACTCTCTTTCCATCACAGTGGATCCTAAAGTAACCTCCAGAAATCAGAGGGTCAGGATGGTTGGGAAACTGTGGAACAGATCTAGGAGGAAAAGTCTGAAGACAAGGTGGAGTCAGGGGTCAGGTTAAACTATGGGAGCACTATTTCTGGAGAATGTAAAAATAGGCAGAGAAGCCCGAGCCTTCTTTAGGATTCAAAGTCATGAAAATCATTCCTTTAACAACTCAAGGTGCCAGTAGTCTGCAGTTAGCTCATTGTTCATACAAATTTCTTCTGGTGCCCCTGTATGCCAAGGTATGATGGGAAAATAGGTACCCTCCAGGATATCCTTAGCTCTTTTATCTCTATTGTGACTGTGCCAAGCTATAAAGAAAACTGTCCCTAAACAAATGAACTTCTGCAAAGGTGATTTGAAATGAACCACATAGGAACATTCTGGAAAAAAGGCAGATACCCCATATGGGTTCTGCATTTCTGCCTTTTTTTTCTAGTTAATATTCATTTTTAGAAAGTCTTCAAATCTTGGTGTCAGAACTTTTTTTTTTCAGGAGAAAAATCATTTTATTCTAATACTCAAAGAACATCAGAACAGCTGACTTCAGGAGGCCACGTATTTGCCAGTCCCAACTCTGTGAACTTCCATACAGTTAGAATACTTATTTGCTGCCATTCACAAAAACTGAAGCTATTAAATGAGGCTTTACATTGCAGTTTTATATTCATACTTTCACTATCAGTTACCTTTTTATGTTAAAGTAACTTGGTCATCAGAGCTGATTTTCCAATTCTTCAATTTGAACTTCTTGATTAGACTAATCCATTAGCAATTCTGCACTGCTTCAACACCTCATTGAAACCCTCACAGAGCTTAACATCAGCTTGGTTCTGGGCACACTCCAAAAATTGTTTTATCTCATAAAAGCAAGGGTCACTAAGCTGCTGCTGTTGTGCTAGCTGGGTTCCCCGAGGCTCCTGGTAAGTGATATCAGGCTTTGTTTGCTCTCCTCCACTGAAGCCTCCAGTGATGGCATGGCCCAGTGTGTGCCCAACAGCAGAGCCCACTGCCACACCAGCTGCAGTGGTTGACATCTGGGCCATCAGACCTGGCTGCCGTGGTGCTACAGCAGGAGACCCGACTGTAGATGGTGGGGCTGCAGCTGGTGGCTCAGCTTCTGGTGCTGGCCTGGGCACAGCCCTCATCTGAGGGGCTCGGCTGGCTGGGGGCGCCATTCGCGAAGTGCGGCTCCGGCTTCCACGCGACATGGTAAGTTCCCGACGGCTCGGCGTCCAGCGGTGTCAGAACTTTTAAAAAGCCTTTTCTGCCATGGTGAGGAATATTTTATACCTTATTGATGTGAATATCATCTCAAACAGGAGCAGTCTGCTTCGGCTTGCTATAATGAGAAATGTACTGTGGTGACCCTGCCTGCTCCATGCCGGGTTTGCAAATGTCTTTGAAAACCAGTGGAGGTCCCCAAGGTTGCTTTTCTACATTCCCTGGAAAATAAAATATCAAGGTTACCTCTAGGCTGCCAGGAAAATTCTCAGTCCATTCATGCAAGGTCATACTTATTAGTGGAGTCAGGAAGGTCTCATGAACCAAAGCATAGAAATCTTGGTGTTTTATTTCAGAACTCTGGAATTGATTATGGAGACATTTCTTCCAGAATTGCACTCCGGAAGAAATTGAAATGTAAAACTTTTGACTGGTACCTGAAAAATGTTTATCCACTCTTGAAGCCGACCCTCAACATTGTGGGCTATGGAAGAGTACGTGCTGTGAAATGGATTTAGAATTTGAATGCTTGTTTGTGGAAGACAGTGAAACCCAAACCATATATTTACCTGGCCAAGGGTTTTCCTGCCTAGTGTCCCCTTCCTGCCCCATGCCTTCCTCAGCGCTCTGCTCTTGAGAGACTTCCTTTCCTCTTGTTCCCCAATCCCTGTTTCTTTTCCTTTTGCTGCCTCTAGTCCTTTTGAAAACTGCAGCTCTTGCCTGACACTGTTGGTTCCTTAGCCAACTCATGTCTGTAGCAGGATGGGTTCTTCGGTGTTCTCTGTGAGGGTCTGCAGGGGACAATGTTCCCAAAACGTGGGCAGCACAGCTGCACCTCACCTAAGCTCTGGTTTGTTTCCCAGTGCTCAGCACGTGGCTGCCAGGATCCCGGTTTCTGCTTCTTTTGGCTGTTGGCTTCTTGGTGTTTTAAGGAAAATGCAGGTCCTGGGGAGGCTTTGGGATTGTCTTTCCAAAACTGCATTCATGTTTTTTTCCCTTCAGATGAAAAACTCATTGGATAAGAGTATCTGCCTGGATCAAGGACCTGTGCCAGGCAATACCCCCATCATGCATCCCTGCCATGAATTCAGTCCACAGGTAACTTCCATCATCTTCCCTGCCTGACAGGGTGAGTCTATTTTGGCTCAGCTCCTGGTAACCTCTGTCAGATTTAAACTTGGTGTTAGACGATGGGGACGCAAGAGCAGAGTATTCTGGGACACAGGTAAGGGTGAAACCCAAACCTACACTTTTAAGTAGGGTTTGTTGTTGTTGTTGTTGTTGTTGGGGATGGAACCCAAGGCCTCCTGCATGCTAGGCAATCATTGTACCACTGAATTATATCTCTAGTCTTTAAGTAAGCACATTCTAGTTCATTCTAAAGGTCACAGCAAGACAGCTCAGTTTCAGGGACATGTAGAAGGCTTTGCTCTGTTGTGGTCATTCTCCAGGGGAGATTTTCATTGGTAATTGCCTCTAATCCCTTTTTTTCCTCTCTTCCCACTGTCCCACCATCTTCCCTTCTCCTGTGCATCCCAGAAATTTGACGGGTGAAGCCACCTGTTCTTCTCTTGCAAAGAAGGAAGCAGAGGGCTAAAGAAAACAGAGGTGGAATGGAAGTTCCTCTGTGGCATAGAAGTGGGCTGGCACTAAGTTCAGGGTGCAGCCAGGGGACTTTTTATTAAATGGAAAATATTCAAATCTGCCATCTTACTTTGCATGTTGCCATTACAGGAAGGTTTTGAGGTATTCCTGGTAGATATCATTCCCTCTTAGGAGATGAAAAACCTGAGGCATGAAAACAACCTATTTGTCCAAGCTCACTGAGCAAGGCACTATCAGATGGGAAATTTGAAAGGCTTCTTGACAACAGGCTCATACTGGGATTTACAGTGACAGCTTCTCAAGTTCAGCTTGAGAAGCTTTGGGAGAAGCTTTCTTCAAAGATCAGCTCCCTCATCCACACACACCATGATTCTTTTGGAGACATTGTAGGAAAGAGGGTGGGCCAAGTGCCCATCCCTAGGCCTGGCCTTCTCCCTGGAATCTACTGTCATAGGGGAGGAAGGGTGCAATTACTCCATGTGGCCAGGAAATTCATGATCCAGGGCACGAGAGCCATCCTTGGGCCTCTACACGGCTGAGTGTGCCCATGGCAGGTCCCTTGCTATCTTCCAGAACATCTATTACCACCAAACTGGGGAATTCTACATGGGAAATCTGATTGCAGAGGCAAACTCTGATGACCGCTGCCTCACAGATCCTGGCCATGGGGAAAATCCTACTTTAGAGCCATGTTCTACGGCAGCCCAAAGTGGACTACACATACATTGGGATTTTAAACAGGTGAGTCACATGCCTTTTAAAGGGGAGGTACTTACTAATATAGTTTGAGAGGTTTGACTTGATTTGATAACATTTTTAGATTAATTTTTGTGGCAGCAGGTAAGGGAAAGACTGGAAGCTGGGAATCAGGTGTGAACCACAGAGTCTCTTGACTAAGGCAGGGGTGGATGAGGAGGGAGAAGTCCTGGAGCTGCCATAGCTTCATAGAGTTTGGGCTCAAATCCTGGCTTAGTCATCTTTAGCAAGTTTCTGACTATCTCTGATGCTCAGTTTCCTCGTCTATAAAACCAAGATAATAGTATTTACTTTGTGGGCCTATCGGGAGGATTAAATGAGAGAAGATTGTGAAGCATTTGGCATGGTGCCTGGCACATGATTTTTAATGATTGTCAAAGTATAGAGGACTAGGGTGAAATCCAACAGGGACTACTGCAAAAGTCCTGGCTTTCACTTCAATATTAAATGGCCAAGAACAGGATAGCGGGAATCTAGCAGAATCCATGTGTCAATGACATGAAGGACTTGGCTGATCACAGTCTACGTGTGAACCTGCCCTATGTTGGGGCTGCTTCAAAAATTTTTGTGTTCTTTGGCCAATTTCATTAGTCTGTGATGTCCTGTTGGAAGGAGGTTATGGTTTGTGATTGGTACTGCATAAACTTCAAGTGCTGCATTTTAAAAATCATGGACAATCTATTTCGGCAAGTCCTATTTTTTTAAGGCCAATAACCTCTGTGACGATTTTCTGCTAGCTATGCAGTTTAAATGTATAGGCACCTATGTGCAAAAATTTCCTTATGATTTCAGAGAGGTTTTTCGTTCCAGTCTCCCTGCAATATCAATTAGAGGGAGAAGGAGAGGTAATGCCTTCCCAGTCTCTGTCACCTCCATCTAAGCTACAATGACATGGAACTGGCATGCTCCCCCTACCTTAGGCCCATTTCAGTTGTCATTCCCTCTCCTCCAACCTCTTCACCAGAACAACCTCAAAGTGCATCCCTGGCTTCAGACAGGGCCTCTCTCTGGGAAGCTTCCATGACCCTGCAGGAATAGGCTGGGTTCTTCTGTGCTCTCAGGCTCCCCTTGTCTCATTATCTCTTCGACCTGCCTGCTCTCCTGTTTCTTTTCACCACTCATCTGAGAACTGGAGGGCAGGGTCTGGATTTTGCTTGTTGTTTTCTCTCTATCATCTGTTATAACATCTGGAACATTTCAGGCACTCAATAAGTGGTTGTGGAACAAGTGAAAGATTGGCACTTAGGAGAGCTGAGCTTGGAGAAAAGAGGATGCTGTTTTCCTAAGGAAAAGGAGCATGCTAGTCAATTTTCTGTCATTTACATCAAGTACCTGAGGTAACCAACATATAAAGAGAGGTTTAGTCTGAGTCACAGTTTTGAAGATTCCAGTCCATGATTGATTGGTCCAGTTGATTTGGGTCTGTAGTGAGGTATTGCATCAGGGTGGGAGCATGTGGTAGAGTAGACCTCACTTATATCATAAGTCAAGAAGCAAAAGAGAAAGAGGAAGAGACTGGGGTCTTGCAGTCCCCCTTGAAGGCACATCCTCAATCACCTAAAGACTTTCTGCTAGATTCATTCTCTTAAAGATTCTACCTTCTCCCAATAGTCCCAAACTGGACTTCTTGATGACAAAGGGGGGACTTCTTGATGGCCCAGCAGCTGCCTCACACAGTGCTGAGTTCTCTGTCAATAGTAGTCACCAAGCACAGCACATCAGAGTATCTGGTGAGCCTAGTGTGCTAAATGTGAATTTTTGATGTCTTTAATGATCTTAGTACTTCAAGCCTAGCAAGTTTTAATAATTTTAATAGGGCATTTTTTAAAACAATTTAATAAATTTATTTAACTGTTGTAGAGTATATTTTATAAATTTAAATTACATAAAATACATAATACATTAAATTGATAAAATTAATTTAAAACATTAAATTTACTTTCTTAAGGACTTTGATTATCTGACTTTATATTTAGTGAACCTGAATCTCTTAAATGTTTTCCAAAGTGCTTATAAAGTCAGTGAAATCTCAACATGCAATCAGAAATTTAATTTGTTACACATTTTAAAATTGCTATCAAAAGGTTAATTTGTAAGATGCTAATTTTCCATAAATATAACAGTACTTAAAAATAGCAAAAACACATAGAATATTTAGCAAATATTACCTGTTTCTTCCCTTAGTATCTATACTTTATCCCAAATATCCTAGGAATTAAAAATACCATTTATTCCTAAGAGCTCTTTTGGAGGTTCTAGCAGGGGAGTGCAGCTACTCATATATCCTTGACCAAAGAGCAGTCCTCCTCTATTGGGGAAGGGTGTCCTCTTCAACAGAGCATGCAGCTCTAGGAGGAATGCACTAGGCATGGAAAAGAGGAGGAAGGGGACATCTGCTTATCCAGCAAGATCAGTTAAGTCACTGTGGTGACAGATGTGTCGTAGCCAGATCAGCCTCACTATTTATCCAAAAGAGATAATTATGCATCCCAAATATTTGACAAGTTGTCTTCCTAAGAGAAATTTGGAAGGTTGCCTTCTCAGCTGACTGAGGCCGATGATAGAATGGAAATTTGGGCTGAGTGTAAGGTCTGCTCTGTAGCACATCCAGGGATGGGCTGCCTGATGCTCTGATGTCCAGGCTGGGACCCTTTTTATGACCATTATGCCAAGAAATTCAAAAGTTAAGAGGGAGGTGATCAGGTGGTTCCTGGTATATTATCAAACTTTTGGTTCATCTTGAGTCAATTCCTATCTAGTCCTTCCTATCCATTTTATATCTGAATCAAAAACAATATTTGGCTGAATGTTGGGGCTCTCTTGTGCTCTATTTACTTTGTAGCACAACTTACACATTCATTCTACTAAAAAGTTACCAAAGTAAAGGATAAGCAGAATCTCTGTATTATTTATTGTTTATGAGTGGGAATCTTGAAAATAAATCCTGAGCATGAAAAAAAATCACTAAAAATATTTTCTGGAATTGAGAGGGTGATCAGACTAGATAATCCCTCTATTTTCTCCCAATGTCATGATTCTGTGTTTTAAATCAACCAGAGGAGGTTACACTCTCTGTGAAGCACAAGGGAGCCAAATCGAGTGACTGAGAAGGGACCTAATTCAGAGATGGGGTGTTTACAGCCACATGGACTTTGATAGGAGGAGCCTAGCATTGGCGGTAGTGATGCAGTTGAAACAGTGGGTATTTGGGTGAAGGTCAAGACAGAGTGACAGCCCATGACACAAAGAGGATTTCTAGAGTTGGTAGTGAGGAGGAGGAGAACACCCATCCTAAAGGTTCCAAAAACCACTAAGAAAGAGAGCCCTGTGGGTGCTCACACCTTGCTGGTGGGTGAGTGAACCAAAAAGGTTCCAATAGCAATTTGCCTGCACACAGGTGTTACAATTGAATCTGAAAGGCACCCCCCCAGGCTTATGTCGAAGTCTTGGTTTTCAATGCAACAATTTTCAGAGGTAGGGCTTTTGGGAAGTTATTAGATCATGAGGGCTCTGATTATATTAGTGGATTAAGCCATTGATGAAGTTATACTTTGATGGACTATTGGGAGATTATGGAAATTTAGAATATGGAACCTAGTTGAAAGGAGTGGGTCCTTGAGGCATGACCTTGGGGACTATATCTTATCCCTGGACTTTCCTCTCTCTTGGCCTTCTGACCACTGTAAGGTGAGCAGCTTTCCTCCACCATGTGCTCCCTGCTGTGATCTTCTTCCTCATCCCAGGCCCAGAAACAACAGAGTCAAGCAATCACAAACTGAAGTCTCTGAAACCATGAGCCCAAATTCTTTCTTCCTGTTGAGTTGTTTACCTTGGGTATTTTATCAATAGTGTTGGAAAGTTGACTAACACAATAGGAAGAGCTCTGATACCAACAACTAACTATGACCCTTTTAAAGGAACTGATTAGTTTTCAGGATAATATCTTAAGAAATAATACAGACTGAAGTCCATGATTAATGTAGACTATATCCTGATATTTTCAAAGCAAAATGTTAGGAAAAATGAAATACCCAGTAGTGGTAGGGATTTTTGCTCATTGCTTAAGTGAATATCATATAGCTATTCAAATGATATTCTAAAAGTTATTTAAAAATGATGAAAGGAGAAAATATACATAATATTAATTTAAAAGAAGTAAAAACCATATATAAAAACCATAAGTACAGTGTTATACCATCATGAGTGGTTCTAATTTTTAAAAATATCATTTTTACATTAAAATAAGCATATATTCCTTTTGTAAAAGTGAAAATGAAACAAAAACAGAAATCCGTTAAAAATTCTGGCCGCACTGTTCCTAAATAAACACAAGAGAGAAAGTGCATAAGATCCAGATGAACACAATTAAAAGAAGCCAGGTGCTGTAGGGAGTGCTGTCAGAGCCCAAGTCACATGGAAGTTGAGAGAAAATAGAAAATAGGCCACTGAGTTTATTTAAAACATCACAGTATAATAGCCAAGACTTATTGAGTGTATGTTATAAGCCAGGCATTGGGTTAAACATTATCTAATTTAGTCCTTGTAAGACAAAGGTCTTTTATAAGAGAAGTGTTACTGTTAGCTCTGTCTGAACCATGAAGAAACTATGGCCCAGAGAAGTCAAACCATTTCCCCAAGATTACACAGCATAGTAATTGTGCAGCACTGAAGCAGAGAATCTTACCACTGTGTGTTACTTCCTGGTTGCTTAGGTATTTGATTCTCCTTTTTTTCATGTTTTTTATTGGTGCATTATGGTTGTATGAAATGGTGGGACTTGTTGTTATGTATTCCTACATGCACACAATATAACAATGGAATTTGGCCAGTATCACTCCCTAGAAGTTCCCCTTTCCCTCCCTGTGGTCCCTTTCCTCTACTCCTGATCTCTCTTTTTCATGAGACTCCCCCACCCAATGTTTTTTGTTCCTTTTTCCTCTCTAGCTTCCACATATGAGAGACAATATATGGCCCTTGGCTTTCTGAGTTTCATTTATTTAGCTTAACATGGTGTTCTCAAGTTCTATCCACTTTCTTGCAAATGACAGAATTTCATTCTTCTTAATGGCTGAATAAATCTCCATTGTGTGTATATACCACATTTTCTTTATCCATTGGTAGATACCTCCACTGGTTCTATAGTTTGGCTATTGTGAATTGTGCTGCTATAAACATAGGTATGCATGTCTCACTCTAGTCTGATGACTTTTATTTTTTTAAAGGGGCAAAACCACTAAATATTAGTTAAGCAGGAGAGCTTTGGGTTTGTGGTCCTCCCCTTCTTCTAACATTATGACATCTTTAAAGCTAGTAGAAAACAAATGTGCAGAGAGGGAGAAATAAAATAAGGGTGTTAGACTGGAAGAATGTTGGCTAGCATCAAGGACGGCTGATTCAGAGCACAAACAGGCTACTGACTGGCGAGACAGGGACAGGCAGCTCCTTTAAGATGATCCATGAGGCAGCATCCTGTGGACCACTGGTGGTTTTCAGGTGAAGATATAAATGGAGTGTGATCTTCTTGACATTTGCTGAAAGTGTTGGGGTGGGGATCCAGGGACAGAACGTGCTGTAGAGGCCTAGAAGAGTGACACAGAGGGGCAAGCGAAGCCTGAGGCCAGGCTGCTGTAGATGCCTTGTTGAGCCGGGTTGGTGGACTCTGTACAGGAGCCCTCTGTGGTCAGGGGCTGAAAGCAGGGAGTGGCGGGTGGTGGAGAAGTTCCAGAACCAGGAGAGGAACCCTGCGTGGCCGACACTGGATGAATGCCCTGAGAATGGGGGTGGAGGATGGGGTGGGACACCCAGGGAGTATAGGTTAGATGGTTTGGGAGACCAGGGATTGTTGGGGGCAGTTTGTGATTGTGAGAGGTGAGAAGCAGGGAGGCAGAGGTTTGGAGATCTTAGAGCTGCAGCCCTTACTGTTAAAAGCCCTGGTGACCGTGTATCTGAGGGACAGTGAGATCAGGTGACTCACCGGACCTCTCATCGAATGCATGAACTCTGACGATGGTAGCAGAAGGTTGTGAATAAAGGAAGAAGCCCCTGACCCAGGAACTAACACAGATTAGGGAGTGATTCTAGCAAAGATTGGAGAGGGGCATGGGAGTGAGAGGGGTGTGGGGGTGAGAGGGGCATGGGGGTGAGAGGGTTAGGAGCAGATGCAGGCTCAGCTTGGACAGATGGCAAGTTTGCCAAGTGCTGAGATGTGGAGTTCAGAAAGAGGTGGGGCGAGGGGTGGGGGTCAGAGGGAGAATATAGGAACAAGGAGGAGGACCCTTCTTCCTTTTTCCCTACGAGAAGGGATAGGGCCAAGATGGTCTCAGATTTATCGTGCATCTTTCATGTATCAAGCACCAGATGCTCAATTAATATTAACACAAATTTTAAACTTTAAAATTTACTCAAAACCTATTTTACAGATGAGGAAATGGAGACTTGGGGAGGTTAGGTGCCCAAGGCCACCTGGTTTGTATATGAGGGAATCAATCCTGACTGTTGAGCACTGATGCCCATGGTGTTCCCAGTAGTGAACTTTGTTGAAGCCCCATGACAGGAGGCAGGAAGTTGCCACCCAGAATGGTGGAGAAGGTAAATTGAGTTCCTCCCAAGTGGCTTCTGCCCCAGGTCCTTGACAGAGCCCTGCTGAGGAGGGAGAGGAAGGCAAGGGAAGGGCGAGCCTGAGGGGTTCCATTGGGCTCAGGTCTGGAGAGACAGAAAAGACGGACAAATTTGAAAACAAGATGTCATGGTGTTACGCCTGTCAGCGTTGGCCTGCTGCTTCAGTCTCGAGGGAGGCCCATGGTGCTTATGAACTCAGTACTGTGGGCTTAGCTGGCTGCCAGGCTGGTGCAGAAAGCACTGGGGGGTTGAATTCCACACATTGCTTCTCATTCTCGCTGGGGAACTTGCAAAGGATCCAGGGACCCTGGCAGACCACAGCACAGAGAGTAGGCCCAGTGGGATGCTGTGCTATTGCTATCACCTTGACTCTCCCTCCTCCCACCCAGGGAAGAGCCATCATAAACAGGGACACCAAACAGTGTCTGGAGATCAGGAAGCACTCTTTTGGTGCCTACATGCTTGTGCTGCAGAAGTGTACCATGCAAATTCAGTACGTCATCAGAAACTGGGATCAGACCGATGTCCAGTGAGCTTGCAGAGTCTGAATTTGGGACACCAATTCTCACAACTGGAATGGCATCTACCCCCAATGCTGTGCAATGTGGGAGAGGGTGAAGGAAAGGAAATGTGTGTGTGTTTACTGTGATCTCAGTGTGCAAGACCCAGGACATGGAATCCTGTGCACGTGTCAGGGCACAATGGCTGAGGACCGGAGCAGAAACTGATGCCTTGTGCCCAGCTTCCCTTGGAAGATTGTGATATCTATCAAATGCCATTCTTGGAAACTCCTTGAAATAGCCTGTCTCATCTGCTTGTTCTGTGGAAAGTGGAGGAGGAAGATGGAAGTTTATCTCTGACTTCCACCAACGCTGTTTAGCCTTCATTCCAACAGCTACTATCGCCACCTGTCCCACACCTCCTCCCCGACTCAGCTGCTTAGAGACTCCCCAGACTGTTCCACGTGAGAGGCTGGGTCCTCCTCATGCCAGTGGCAGTGTGATCACCATCCAGGTGGCATGACCTCCCTCTCCTTTCTGGACTGTTCTGAAAGATACAACAAGTAGACCAGTCACTTTAACAGATTCCTCCATTTGTGTGCCCCCTATCCCATGGCAGCTTTATTGGAATTACCAGTCTCTCTCATGAAAAAGAGATTGCAGAGGCTGAGGAGAGGAGGGAAAGAACCTCACCCAATCATAGCTTTTCAAGGGCTAGTTCACAGAAAATGGTAGAAAAATCCAATTCCTTGTGAATCTGTTCATAATGTCTGATGATTAGATCTCACCTATTTCTTTCTATTGCCCCCCAAAAATTATGGAGAAAATGAGGATTACAACAGATAGCCATCACCTATTGGGGCACAAAGAAGGGATTTGCAGGCAAAAACTTTAAACCAGGATTCTTATGTCTGTTCATTGGGTAAATCCTTCCCTGTAGTTATCCAGGGCTACCAATTTTGGGTGAGACTTTGGGGACCCAGGTGTGTGCTGTGTTGTGGGCTTACCCAGGAAGTATGGGCTCCTGGGTTGCCTTCCTAAGAGGCTGCTTTTTCCTTAGTCCCATGTCTGGGGTCCCTGGGAATCATGAGGTTTATTTTAGGTATTAGGCAGGAAAGACACTGGTAATCTGGCACAGAATTAAATTGGCTAAGACTTTTAAAAATAAGCTTTAGAAGTGTATCATAAGTATGCAGCTTGATCAAAACTTCACAGTGAACAAATGACAAGTAAGAATTATTGTGAATAAGATCCTATTGTGTTATAAATTAAATGTTAAGCAAATGTATTACTTCTGGTTTCTTCCTGGCAAACTGAAGGGAAAATAAAATTGAGAGCAAAGGTTTTAAAAAGCATGTACGTGGGCTGGGGATATGGCTCAAGCAGTAGTGCACTCACCTGGCATGTGCAGGGCGCGGGGTTTGATCCTTAGCACCACATAAAAATGAAATGAAGATGTTGTGTCTACTGAAAACTAAAATATAAATATTAAAAAATTCTCTCTCTCTCAAAAAAAAGCATGTACGCAATAGAAAAGCAGGCAAAAGACACACTAGGTTTACATATATAAAAAACATTTGACCTCATTCACAGAGAAATGAAGATTAAAAGTGAACTGAGATAATTTTTCATTTAAATTGGCAAAAGTAAAAAAAAGAAAACAAAACAGAAAACACAACAGCACATTCCATGGGAGGAATGTGGAGACTGGCAGTCTCGTGTTGATGGGAGGATGTAAAATGGCACAATCTCAGTTGGTATTTGGCAATATCTAATTCTTTGCAGAACTGGGTGTTTGTGAAACATGTTGGAGATAAACTGTGTACCCAAACTTCAGAGAGTGCTAAATAAATCCACACAGTGGGGTATTAGGTGGCTGTAAAAAGGAACAGGAGCTTCTCTCTGAACTGATATGGAGTGATTTAGTGTATATTTTGCTCAGTGAAAAAAGAAAACTAGCATCTATAAGTATGTATCTTTTAGGTAGAAAATAAGGAGAAAATATACATGTGTCTGTTCTTTTCTGCAAAATAAAACCTGAGAAGGATAAACCAGAAACTATTGAGATTGTTACAATGGATGGTGGTGGTTGGGAACAGGGTGCCAAGGACTGGGGAACAGGATAGAAGAGATGCGGGGGGAGTGGCATTCTCATAAGTAGACTTTTTTCCCTGTGGATTTGACATTTAGAATCATGTTTCATATGTTCAAAATAAAAATACATAAAAATCAAATATAGAAACCAAAAATGGATTATAAACAAAAGTAAGCAAATCTAGCCATATATCTCTACTTTAGATGAACACTTCTCTGCACTTACACACATACACCGAGCATACCTAGCATTCAACATTCAGTCCTTCGTTTCTAAATATTTAGAATTAGGACTCCTTAGGGAAATAGCTAATTTTAAGGTTCTGGCTCTAATATCTTCCTGTGTTGAAAGAAAGGAACTTCTCAAAGAATGGTAGGATATGTTACAACCCACAGTAACCAAGTTGAAAGGGGTTCCACTGGCTAAATCTGGGACAATTTGAACATTAAAATTAATGTTGATCACAATAGCCAAAGAATAAGATAAGAATACATGAGTTCTTTCAAATAAATAAAAGAATGAATGAGGAGTAGGGAAAGTTCTTCCTTACAATAAAATGCCAATTTAATAATTGTTAAAGGGATTATGAAATTAGGAAATCACAACTTGGCACGCACACAGTTAAAATTGTTTCAGGCAAGACTCACCAATGGATGTTAAAACTAGTGGGTGATGAGAAATGGGAAAAATATACACCACAAATGTATGTACACAAAAATATATAATTAAAGTAACTTCCCAGAAGATATTTATCCATTACAGCAGTGGAAAGATAGTAATTTTATGGGTGAGAAACCTGGCATATGCCATGTTACTTGAGCAGTCAACATAAACACCAGTAGCTGGACAAATGGACAGCTTGTACCTCTTGATATGATGTGCCAAGAACATAGCATCACTTCTAGGCTATTCCTGCCCAAAATGCAGAGCCTGAACTTATAATCTTTGTGAAACTTCAATTAAACCCAAATCAAGAGACATTCTTCAAAAAAAAATAGTCTGTATGCTTCAAAAATGTTAAAGTCATGAAAGATGAAGAAGTATTGTGAGGCTTTCAGACTAAAGGAGATGAAAGAGACACAGCAGCTGAATGTGATGTGTGATTCTGGACCTGAGGGGATTTCTCTCTTTCATTTATAAGGAACAGCAGTAAGATAATTGCTGAAATTGGAATCGGGTTGGTTGATGAGATAATAGTACTGTATCTATGTTATTTCATTGTACACTGGCTATATAAGAAAATGTCCTTAATTTTATGAAACAATCACTGAATGGATTGGGGGGTAGGACATGATCAGATTTTACATATGTGGATGAAAGGTCAAGCAGGGTATGGTAAAACAAATGTAGGTAAGTGAAACTGGCTGAACATAGTAGAGGGTATGCAGGAATTCTTTGTACTGGGTACTCACAACTTTTCTGTAAGTCTGACATTATTTTAAAATAGAACACATTTAAATTTATAACAAACTCAAACAAAAAATTGCCTACCTAGATAAACTGTTGAAAGCAAAACTCCATCCACGGTTTTGCTTTCTACAGTTTCAATTATCTGAGGTCATTGGGGATCCAAAAGTATTGAATGGAATATTCTGGAAATAAAAATTCATAAGTTTCAAATAACTTTTATTACATTGTATCATTATACTTCTTCTATTTTGTTATGAGTTATTATTGCTAATTTCTCATGTGCCTAGTTTTAAAATTAAACTTTAGTATAGGAATATATAGGGAAAAATGTCTAGATATGCTTTTCCCATTTCTCATCACCCACTAGTTTTAAACAATTTTAAATGTGTGCGTGCCGAGTTGTGATTTCCTAATTTGACAATCCCTTTAACAATTATTAAATTGGCATTCTATTGTAAGGAAGAACCTTTACCATAGGAATATATAGGGAATAAAATATCTAATATGGTTCCAGGTATCTCTTGAGAGTTTTAGAATGTATCCCCCTTGGATCAGGAAGGACTCCTGTACATTAAATATCCCTTCCCACTAACTGCAGCTTAAATCTAAGAAATAGCAGCTTAATCCAACGTTGGTGTCTTTTGTTCTTAAGGGAAAATCTGTAATTCTCTCACATATGTAGTTAGATGGTCAGACAGACCTGAGGCCCCCACTTTCCAGAGGCTCTGGTCCAGCAGGCCAGCTATGAGGAGGAGGGTGTGGGATATCTTCCTTCATTCAAAAGTCTGACCATCACTTGTTCCTCTGGTCACCTGCTACCTCCAGCCCTCATTGGTCAGGACTTGTGAAGGTTGTCTCTGTGATGGACTTTAGCCCAGTCAGGAAACTGTTCCCTTGGTAACCACCAAAAGATTGCAATTTGCAAGTCTATCGTCTCTATTCACTGATTCACTAATTGTTCTCCCCCACCCCCTTTCATTTTTGAGAATGATGGAGCTCTACATAAGTTAGCGCTATCTAAACGTTGACAGCTGTTAAACTTGTTGATGATGCTGGAACTTCAAAGGTCACCAAATCCCCACAGAGAAGTCCTTCTGTGTTTGTTACTAGGAGTTGGATTTCTAGAACCATGGTCCTGCCCATTCCCTCCCTCTGACCCAGACAGTGGTAATCCCTGGAGTGTGTTGCAATGCTCATTTTTCTCTCCATCCTCTTTTACCTCTGGCTTTTCTGAAGCCTGTGTCTTATGTTTCCCTCATAGGCCGCAGGGGGACACTATGCCTGGAGGTCTTGGGGAGCCACCGTTCACTTTACAATATGGCTCTCTCTTTTTGACCCCAAAGTAAAAGGCGTGGCTCCTTTTTTCATTCCACCTGTCCCAAACCAAAGTGACAATGTGACTGTTTTTGTTCTTTCCCAACCCAACTTCAAGCAGGAACCCCAGGAAAGCAATTTGGATCTGCCATTCTCTTTATTACAGCAGCTATCACCCCAGGATTCTGTCACTTTTCCAAAGGGGGCCTAGAGACTGGGTCACTGCCATCATGTGCCTGATTGTCCTTCTTCAGATCCTTTGCATCATTTGCATCAGGCTTACGTATCCCAACCTCAGGGTGCACAACTTCTGATCCACGTGAGACCTAAAGGAGGAAGGGCTGAGGGCCGAATTGTAACAAATGGAGATTCTAGCAGATTTAATCTCTTACAGAGTCCCTTTATTGTACTTATAATACATTTCCACAATGGAAAATGTGCTTTAGCTAATTTCCTAAATTTAAGAAAATCTGTAAAGTCCTTTTATAGAGATTATCTAAAATAGGTGGATAATACCATAGTGAGTTAATTATCACCTTAATTTGTGGGTAAAATCAACTCATGACTATGTTATAATTTCAAAATCATAGTTTTTTTCTCCTCTAAACATTTTAACAAATATAATTTCAAGGAGTGAATTTATTTCAGGATTAAAAGGCTAGCCAGGTACATTAGTAAACGCCTGTAATCCCAGCAGCTTGGGAGGCTGAGGCAGGAGAAATGCAAGTTTGAGGCAATCCTTGGCAATTTAGTGAGACTATCTAAAAATAAGAAGGGCAGAGGATGCAGAGGTCTCTGGGTTCAATCCCCATTACCACCCACCCCACCAAAAGACGGCAATTTGCAAGTCTATCATCCTTAAGCAAAAAAAAAAAAAAAACCAAATTGCTCAATATAACCATAGAGCTATTGTCCTCTGTAGAAAACAAATACCTAAAACAACAACGAAAATCCCAGGCAGAAGAGTCAAATTTATGACAAGAAATATGTATAGTTTAACTTTAATTGGTGAAAGCAGTTATGCCAATATTCTCAAATGTTTTCCTTTTCTAACAGATTATACTGGCTAGGTCAGGACTTGTCCTTTGAAAAATAACTTGTTGATCTTCTTTTGTTCTTTAAAAGTTCTTCATGAACTGAGCTGGTGGCTCTGCTTCAAATACATTTTCTAGTCAAACCTGGGTGGAGGAGATGAGACTGTCCTGTTCACACAGGGGCCTTGTCCCCCAGTCCCACTATTCCTTATAATCTCCTTATCTCCCCTCCAGAGTCTTGGGGCCTTGCCATGGGCCTATAGCACATCTTGTCTAGTCTTTCCCTATAAAAATGCCTTCCTAGTATGTGTACAAAATTCCTTTTTGTGAAGATTTGGGAGAACAGAAAAAAGCTTTATAATCTTCTGAGATTTAAAGCTTTGCAAGTGACATAGAGATGTTACCAGTTTGAAGGAATCCATTGATGTCAAATTGAACACAAGATTAGGACACAGGTGCATTTTAAGATTAAGGTCACTATTTTCAGAAACCAGGACAGGAATACAAAGAGAAAAGCAGTCATAAGCTCATCAGTTGGTCATCCTTAGGCACAGTAATTGCCATGTTATCAATGTGTGTTTGAATCTGTCTGCCTCAAATGCCACTGATTCCAAGGTGCAGCCACTGTAGGCACAGATGCTCTGCTTTCTAAATTTGGACTCTGTCACTATCATGGGGACTCTTTTGTTTACATTGCATCAGGTGCACAAGAAAGGGGGGTGGCTGGCCTTGGATAGTGCTGCTGCCCTAGCAGTGGTCACTGCCAGGTCTTGTTTGCTCTTCTGAACTGGAATGTTTTACTCCTGAGTTCCACAGCATGGCTTGGGCTATAGAGGAGGTTGACAGAGAGGACTGAGAAGCACTGGCTTGGGGACTACAGAGTGGGCCATGCAAAGCCAGCGTGGGTGCTGTAGGACACTGAAGACTGGGTGTGACTGGAGGTGCAGCTGTGTGGGGACCAGCAGGGCCAGCAAAAGTACCTGCAAGCCCTAGAACAAGTAGCAGATTCTGAGGGTGACCGAAGGGGAGGGATGGATCCTGTGGCCCTAGATCACCCTCAAGGAGCTCTGGCAGCAGCAAAGAACGGGTTTGTGTGAAAATAGCCAGAGCTAAGCCTGGGCATTAGCCAGGCAGGCGAGCTGTGAAAGAGCCATGGGAGGAGGCCTCTATCTGGGGCAGTCACTACCTTTATTCCCCTCCCTGCAGGAGAGCTCTGGTGGCTGTCTCCCTGTGCCTGAGCTTTCCCTTATCCTACTTCTCCTCTGATGTTAAGACCTTTGTATGTAGGATTAACGGAGCTCCAGGGGAGCACTGCTGCACTCATCAGTAGGATAGTCCACTGTTTGCATCTTTCAGCATGAACAATAGGGAACACATGAACACATTGTCCAGTGGAAATTCAGTCATGAACAGGGGATTCTTCTTTGATGTCCTCCTGCAGCCTTGAGATCTGTAAAGGGAGTAAGTTTCCCACTTACAGAACTCACCTTTCTCTCTGATCCCTTTGGGAATAGGGATCTTAAGATCTTATAAGAAACATCCACATGAAAATAGAAGAGAGACCAGAAGAGGAGTGGAAGGAGACAAAGGGAAGGGAGGAAGGAACAAAACAGACTCAATTATGGTATGTGCACGTATTAGCACATCACACTGAATCCCATCCCACTATTATTATAATCGTAATGCATAATAAAAACTAATTTCAAAAGAAATAAAAGTAGTATGGTTTTAAAAAAGCAAATTGCATCTTGTCTGTCTTACCTCTACCAATATGAACTTCGGTAGCCAGTTCAAATTCAGAGAGAGAAAGAGAGACAGAGAGAGATACAAAGAAAGAGTGATTGGCTCCAGCAATCTGAGATGTCTGGGCAATATCCAGAGCCTCTGGAAGCAGTTTCAGAGAACATACCACTGCTGTTTTCCAAGTGAGAGTCAATAGTCATCGTAGCCAACCCTGGCCATCTTGAGCTTTTCCAAGCATCCTGTTTATTCACAGAGGAGTTTGGGGTGAAGCAAAAAAACATCCAGGGTTGCTTCCAAAATTCCAGGAGGGGAGGTTCTTAAGAGAGCAGCCAAGGGAGAGCGACTCTGTCTGGACTGGGCCTCTTCAGGCAAGTAGACCAGTTGGCCAACCTCCCCCTAAATGCAGTGTGGTCCAATCAACAGGCAAAAGTTCTGAAACGCAGCCCCAGCCCTGGACTGGAGCACCCTGGCAAGTTCAGCTGTGGAGAGAGACCCGCTTTGGACCAGCTCAGCCCACTGAGCTCTTGGCCAGCACTCTGTCTGTCTCCATGCCATCTCAGATCTTTTTGGCTCCAGACAAGTTCAAGCTTTCCACTGTAGTTGGCCAGAGGCCTCAGGGAGAGACATTTGTAGGAGTCTTTTCATAATGGGCTCCTGGTTACTGGAATTAAAAAATCTGACTGTGAACACTTATTTCAGGCCAGCTGTTGGCACCGATGTTAAAATAAGGATCAGCTTCAGCCCCTGCCCCCTTTTAAGTCCAATACGGAAAAACTCCATTTGGCAGCTCTTTTCCCTAAAATAGCAACAAGAAGAGAGACAAATATCCCAGGTCTGAAAAATAAAACCTTGTACAGAATTAGGGATTCTCTTATAATGTTGTTTTAATAAGTAAGGCCTTTAACACGGTCATCATGCACCTGATGTTCCAGATTATAAATGGGCCTCTAGTATGGGTGGTGTGCAAGTCAGTTCTAAAGCCACAGCTGGTATTATTAATAAGAAAGACACATAGACAGAAAGTTTAATTAAACCCATGAGTCAGAGAATGTGAAAGGCCAAGGCAAATACGCTTACCACAGGTGCGGCTCTGGGGACAGGAAAGGGGAATCATTGCCTGCCTTGAGGCTGGGTCCTGTCAGAGAGGACCTTAGGATACAGTGTTTTTCTTTGAAGACTCTATTTACCCTCAGATGCGCACTCTTCTGCCTCCAACTACAGGGGCCAAAAAAAGAGAACCCCTTGAATTCCTTTGTGTTGCCTTCAGAGAGTTTGGAGTTGCTGGAAGAGTGGCCTAGATACACCAAGGTTATGCAAATTTAGTCCTGCTTCTTTTGAATGTTACAGGTTTCCTCTCCTCCTTTTTTTTTTTTTTTTACTCTTCCCACTTACCATCCTAATTTTCATTATTCTTATCTCACTTTTGGCAGAATCCAGTTGAATGATACGCAAACAAAAGTGGGACGAGGGGGAATCAGGGATGGAGTTGGCAGGGGGTGGAAGACAATTCCCATTTCAGGCCTCAGGCCTTGGAGGTCCCCTGAGGAAGAGGGGATTAGAGGAAGTGAATGAAGAGAAATGGCTGCTTCTTGTTCAAGAGCCCTGAGACTGTTCTAAGGGGGTGACTATGAGTGAACAGATATGTGGAATTGGAGCAAAGACAGCCAAAGTGAATTTGGCAGGATGGAAAAAAAGCCAAGCAAGAAATCAGAGTGAGCCCCAGGAGAGACTGATGTTGGGCCTGTAAGTAAGCAAAGCAGCCGCCTGAACTGTTTTTCATGGTGCCTTCTCTCTGAGGAATAGCCAGACAAGCAAGTCTCCTTACATTTGTCTTTGTAAATTTAACAAAATGCAAATTTTAAACATTTCCAAAATACATAAGCACAAAATCAACCAGTAAAAACCATGCATAGGGCTGGGTTTGTGGCTCAGTGGTAGAGCGCTTGCCTGGCATGTATAAAAGGCACTGGGTTTGATTCTCAACACCACATAAAATAAATATATAAATAAAAGAATGAATAAATAAACTAAAGTAAAAAAAACCAAAAAATTAAAAAATGATTTATAAGAACACAAAAAATGCATACTTTTACCACAGTGAGGTAATAATTACATATTTGTTTCTTTCCTGTTTTTCTCTTTTGAACCTGTGTACCTGGATATATTTACATTTTTATAAGATTAGAAGCATACTTTATATACAGTTGTAGCTCTTTTTTTGTTTTTGTACCAGGGATTGAACTCAGGGGCACTCAACCATTGAGCCATATCCCCAGCCCTATGTTGTATTTTTATTTAGAAACAGGATCTCACTGAGTTGCATAGCACCTCACAGTTGCTAATGCTTGCTTGGAACTTGTAATCTTCCTGCCTCAGCCTTCTGGCTGCTGGGATAACAAGTGGTTTGACTTTTTAGTTTAACATTTTATGTCAAAATCCAACCTCACTAGTGACTCAATTACATATTGATGCAGGGGAGTCATCTGCCGAGAGACAGGAGTTTCCTGCACTTTAGGTTATCTCTGCAGATAATGGCTGGGTGAATCTTTTATCAGGCATAGGCTTTAAGTGGATCAGGGCACTCCTTCTGCTTGTCAGGACAGCAGAGGTGGCTGCAGCTTCAAGCAGAAGGAGGGTGGATGGAGATTTCTGCTTTTGCAGCATGTACCAGAGGGAACCTGGCAGGTTAGAGCAGCTCTATATTTATGGAGTCAGCACTTCCCAGCTGATCGCAAAGGGTAGAACCCCAACCTAGGAGGGTGTTCTGAAGGTTTATCATTTATTGGGCATCTACTGTGTGCTAGGCATTGGGGGACTGTGCAAATATTATTTGCCATCCTCCAAACAATCTGATAAGATAGATTCTATTATCCACACTTTCCCAATGAAGAAAGCAAGCTCTCAACAATCAGCATACCACTACAAGGTCACACAACTGATAAGGGACTGGATGAGGACCACAACTTGGGATTCCAGGAATGTTGCAGAATAGGAAAATATGGTTTTTGAAATAAACAAAAAGCATGCCTTTGAATCAACTTGTTAAAACTGAACTTTCTTTTGTGTGATAAATATTTACTAAGGAAAAATGCTATTTCTCTCTCTTTCCTCAATTTGGGAAGTCTATCAGATTTTTCCTATTAGGATCTTACATCCATTCATTCAACAAATGTTCAGGTTTTGATTACTGTCACTGCTAAAGGGAGTAAAAGAATGGATCAGATTTAGCCTCTGCCTTTGATAAATGGACAGTCCAATGGGATTAGGCAGCCACAAACACACTAAGTATGACACCGGTGGTGACTGCCACCACAGAGATTGAATCAAGGACATGGCCTTTGAAATGAGGGTGAGATTCCTCTATCTTAGCTTGATAATTCCTCTGTAGAATAATGGGATTGGATAAGAGTGACTCTGACTCTAGCAATTCCATAATCCTGATTTCCTTGTCTTCTGCAGATTTGTCACTGGTAGAACAGCTTTTTTTCCATATGTAAGATGCTCTGGGCTCCTCAGACAGCCTGATCCAGAGCCCACAATGGACTGCCTTCAAAGTCACCTTATACTGGAGGGACAAGTAGCCTCCTTAACTGTTTCTCTATGCCTCTGTTGGTCAAGAGAGACCTTCCAGCAACAAGTTCAAGTTCTCTTTCCTTTCTATGCAGCTCCTTCCTTCTTTTTCTACTCTCTTTTAATGATAGACAACACTGCTCTACCTCCTCCACTCCAATTCCTTGGAAAGACAGACCTCAAGGTCAGGATTTGTTCTGATGCAGCCCTGAATCTATCCAGGTCCTTACACAGCTCTTTGCACACAGACGTTCAGTTAATGTGAACGAATGAACAGCAGCTGTCTCCTTTGGAACCTTTAAAAGGGCCGAGATTAGTTTGACTGCATGTGTTACAAATGACCCTGAATAGTGACTTAAAATGAGCCCATCATCTTGCAGTTATATTTATTTATTAAATATATCATCTTACAGTTTTGGAGGTCAGAAGTCTGAAATGGATCTCACTGGGGTAAAATCAAGGTATTGGTAGGTCAATATTTCCTTCTGGAAGCTCTTCATGAGAATCTTTTTTTTTTTTTTTTCGTTTTTTGCCTTTTACACCTTCTTAGAGGCTACCTGCTTTCCTGGCCGTGTGACCCTCTTCCATATTTGATGCAGATAGTGGCTCAACAAATTGTTCTCACATTTCATTATCCTGACATTGAGTGTTGGCCTCCCTCTTCCATCTTCTAGTACCTTGTGATTACATTGGGCTTGTCTGGATAATCCAGGATCATCCCCCTGTCTTAAGGTCGGTTGATCAGCATGTAACATAGTTCCAGGAATCAAATGTTGACATTTTTGGAGAGCCTATTATTCTGTCTACCATAATATCAATGACTTTTCTTTAGGATCCTGCTTATTCTACCATGTTTCCATGCACCCAGACAATAGTTGTTGAACTGCTACTGTGTTCCATGTGCTATGATTGGTTCTGGGAAGTAAGATACACACATTGCATAGACTGGTAGGAGGCAAGAATGAACCATGCAATGCATTCTGATCAACACTGCAATGTAGGAGTGTAGAAGGGACTGTGGGGTATAGAGAACAGCATCAAATCCAGACAGGAAACAGAGATGATAACAGACCTGAGCCATATGGTGCTGGGACTATGGATGGGGATCTATGCAGAGGAAACAGCATTTTCAAAGAGCTGGAGCTTGGTGTGCCCTGAGAATGAAGATAGTCCAGATTACTGGAGCATAATATGCCTCTCCCCCAGCTTCTGTGCCATTCTTAAAGAAGAGAGTTGAAACTGCATAGGTAACAGTGGGGATTATGGAGGAGCTTGAGTGCAAGTTAAGGAGTTTTTAATTGTTGTTTTTAAATGCTACAGCAATTGGGAAACAATTGAAAATTTTCAAATAGAAAAGTGGGTCACCATGGGTTGGTATGTTGCCTGTGCATAATGATTTCCCAAGTGCTGTAGTTTGTATCTTACATGACCCCTAAAGGATCATGTGTGAATGGCTTGCTCCCCTGGGTGAAGGTATTGGAAATGATGGAATATTTAAGGGATAGGGACTTGTAGGAGTTCTTTAGGCCATTGGAGTTGTGCCCTTGAAGGGGATAGTGTGACCCCAGCTCCTCTTCTCTTTTGTTTCCAGGCTCCTACTTAGTTGTGCAGTTCTGCTTTGCCATGTGGTCCCACCATGGTGCTGTCTCACCACAGGCCCAAAGCAACAGGACCAAGTGATTATGGACTACCACTTCTAAAACTGTGAGCCAAAGTATACTTTTCTCTTTATACGCTGACTGTCTAGAGTTATTTGTTATAGTGAGGAAAGCTGACACAATATGGGTTCTTCCTTACGTTTTCACAGTTGCCTTTCTTCCAGGGGTCACATTTGATCGACATTTTTCTAATGAGTAGTGTAGCCATTTTCTACCCCTGTTGCCAACCTCTGTGGGCTTTCAGTCTTAGCTAAGGCTGTTCAAAGGTGACTTTGTAGCATCTCGTCTCATATGATGTCCAGGATCTGGCCCTGATTACCTCCCTGCATTAGGTTTCTTTTCCCCAGAGCCATCTTATTAAGGTCCTAATTAGGACAGCATCAATGAACTGTAAATGCACTCGTATAAAATGATTGCTTGTTTCAGCAGATTTTTTGCTCCCTTGAAAGCAACAGAAGCAATTATGAAGCAGCTGTGGTATGATGGCAAAAGTAGTGGTTTCAGTCAGAAGATCTGGCTATGAATTCCAGCTCTGCCATTTAATAGCCAGCCAACCTAGGGAGAATCACATAGCTTCTTGGAGTCTCAATTTTATAGAGTAGTGGTTGTAGAAGTTAGGTAGACTGACTGCTGTAACCCAAAATTTAGTAGTATAATTCAATAAAATCTTATGTCTTGTTCACACAACAGTCTAATCTGGGTGTTCCTGGCCTGGTGGTACTTAAGCATAGCCCTCATCTATCTGTGATTTGGGGACTCAGGATCTCTCACTCTCTCTCGTGGCTCTCAGTCCCTTCCCATCATGTAGTCCCCAGAATCCTTCCTTTTAAGCCAATAGGAGAAAGGATATTAAGGTTTGTGTAGTTTAAGGGTCAAGCTACAAGGTAACCCATAATACTTTGGGAAGAACTTCAGGCGCATGACCACACCCAATTAGGTGCAAGGGAAGCTGGGAAATGTAGTCCAACCATGTGTCCTGGGGGAAAAGGCAAAATGTTTTACAGAACAACTGGCCTGTCTACCAACTGTCTAGCTATACAGATAAAATTATTTCTAGAATTAAACTATGTAAGTAATTACTAGTGCTTAGAGATGGGTCTAGTCTGTGGTAAGTGTTTAGTGCAAGTGTGTGTGTGTTTGTGTGTGTGTGTTGCAAAGAGTGTCTCAGAGATCAACAAATGATGCAGAAAGGAAATGTAAATTGTGAGTTGTGAGAGCCGTTCTCCTTAATGTTTTCTTCTCATTGAGGATTACAATGGGAGCTGAATCAGCAATGATTAAGGGGGATGGATTAGATCAGACAAGATAATTTAGAGGAATAAATAGGGCCACATAGATCATAAGGAGAATTAAATGGAATCTGACCTAAGAGTAAGGTCCAGATTAATTTGAACTCTTGTGCAAGTTAGTATGCAAATGGAGTGAACACAGAGTACAGGTTACACTAATAGCAATGTTTTATAATCAAGTAATGGTTTGCCTATCCCCAGCATTAAGGCCCTTATGCTTCTAATCTACTTCAATTTCCTGTCCCCTCCAACCCCCAATATAATGCGATCAAAATCAGGAATGAACAGCCCCACCTCTTTTCCTGTACATTACAGGGACGATGATTTTATTTGAACAAGTATTTATTTTAGGACATAATAAGGAGAGTATTTCTTCTTCCTTTCACCAGTTCAATCCCTACCTTGGAAAAAACAGCCGGAAGAAACTATTAACTGTGTGCTGCTTTTAGAGCCATCCTGGGGGAAAGATACATCTCCATTAAATGTCCAGTTGCTGAGAGCTGCTATAGGCTCAGTAGTGAAGCCTGTGATTAGAACACAGGGGGCTCTAATGGTGGCCCAGGAAGCAAGTCCCCCTCTGAAGGTGTCCAAGAAGGGTCATTAGAAGATAGCCACTGCCATGAGTGAGGGCCAGGGAGCAGGCTGCAGAGAGCAAATAGGGGTCATTTAAAATAAGGGACATGACAAGCTAAAGTGAAATAATGACTGCGGCTCTGGACAGAGTTTTTATAGAGCCACAAGCTATTCCTGTTCTTGGAGGAGGGAGGGCTGCAGGTTTCCTCTGGATCACAGTGAAAGCATGAAAATGGTCTAGAGTGGGGTAGGAGAGAAAAAGGAGGCTGGGGCTTGGCTCAGGAGCTAGGAGAGCTAGAGGAGGAAGAGGATGACCAGAATGCCAGGCAGGCCAGGGCAGGAAGCACAAGACTCAGGATTCAGAAAGGAGAGGGGTAAGGACCAGTGCATAGTCTTCTTCCCCACTAGAGTGAGGAAGAACTCTATGGATGGTCTTTCCTTAGACTAGGTTTGTTTCTCCTTGTGGAGAAAGGAACTTATAATGGGTATTTTCTCACAGGAAAGAGTGGTTGTTAAAAACTGGGGTTTGAGTCCCAACTCTATTCTTTACTAGCTGGGTAGCCTTGGGGATGTCCATTAACTTTTCTGAGCCTCAGAAATCACTAAAGAGTAGAATAATAATGTATGTAAAACCATGCAGAGTCTGACATAGCACTAACTTATCAAAAATGAACAGATATAAAAAATGTATAGGTTGACAGCAGAGGACTGGAAATTTGGAAATTTCTCAGCATGCAGAGAATATAATTCAATTTTCCTTTTGCAAAGAAAAATATGAAGAACTTTGCTCATGAGAATTGTTCCTGTTTGGAGACAGAAGATCTGGGTCTTGGTTATAGTGTTATCATTAACAAGTTATCATTAACCTGTAGGCAGCTTGAGTACATCTTTTAGGTTTCAGGTCAACATTTTTAAAATAATGATAATACCAAGAGCGAACAACCTCATAGGGATTTAATGGGAATCTCTAAGGCACCTGGTAAAAAGTCAGAATCTAAGTGAACCTCAGGGGTCATCAAGATGGTAGGTCCAGGTGATCTCTGGAGGGCAGAGTGGCTCAGGGAGTGGGAAGATCCAGAAAAAGAAGAGGAAACTGGGGAGGGAAAGAGAGAGTGAGAACAAGTACTTGGAAGCCTGCAGACAGTAGGTGATGGGCTGAAATGACCCAAAGGTCCTTTGCATGACCAGGGTTATAACCAGGAAGGACCAGATCTGGTAAGAAGAGTCAAGGTGAGAGATTGTTTAGTCTTTGGAATGTTAAGCTGTTGGAGTTGAAAGCCACAGGGGTAAAATAATGATAATAAATAGCATTTGTTGTTAATTACCATTTATTTACTCAACAAATACTGAAGGCCTACTATGTGTCAGGTAGTTTTACATGCTGGGGATAGTTACAACATTGAGTAAAACTGAAAAAAAAATCCTCTCTTTATGGAGCTTTAAAATAGAGAAGTTTTAAAAAAATAAATGTTTAGGTTGGGATGACATTTGGCTCTGTACCTCAAACTATGTACAAAATTTAACTTAAAATGGATCAAAACCTTAAGTGCAAGAGCAACTATCACACTCTTAGAAGAAAACATAGATAAAATCTTTGGAACCTTAGACTTGGCATTGGATTCTTAGCTATGACATTACAGGCATGTGCGCACACGCACGCGCGCACACACACACACACACATAAATATAAATTTTAGTTCATAGGGTTAAAAGCATTTTTGTTTCAAATATGCTATCTAGAAAGTAAAGAGGCAATTCATACTATTTCTGTAAAGCTAAAACTGCTATTAAAATAGTATATTAACTTTAAAAAGACAATATGCAAAATAAAACACTGAAAATTATATATCTAATTAGGCTGTCCTTGTATCTAGAATATATAAATAGCTCTTTAAAATGGGCAAAAGGTCTGAATAATTATTCTTCAAAAGGAGATCCACAAATGGTTAATAAGTATATATGCCCAATATTATTAACCACTAGGGAAATACAAATTGAACTGCAAAAGAGATTCTACTTCATACTCACTAGCAATGGTGATAATTTTAAAAATGGAAAATAACAATTGTTGATGAGGATATACAGACTGGAATCTTCATACATCGATGGTGGGAATGTAAAATGGCATAGACACTCTGGCAAACAGTCTGGAAAATTCCTCAAGTGTTAAGTACACAGGGCTACCATACAACCCAGCAATTCTACTCCTCGGCATATACTCAAGAGACATGGGACATGTCCACACAAAAATGCTGTGTATGAATGCTCCATGTACTAATGCTAGCACCGTTATTCATAATGACTAAAAGGTGTAAATAACCCAATATTTCCTCAATAGATGAATGGATAGATAAAATGTGATATATTTTGTGCTGAAATGTTATTTGGCCATAAGAAGAAATGAAGTATTGATGTAATGCAGATGCATCTCGAAAATTTGTAAAGGGAAAGAAGTTAGTCCCAAGAGACTACAGACTGTGTGATTCCATTTATATGAACTATCCAGAATGGGCAAATGTATAGAGACAAAATTAGAAGTTATTTAGGGCTGGTCAAAATGGGGGTGCTATGAGGGACTTCAGGAGTGATAGCTAACGGTAGTTTTATGGCTTTTGGAGGTAATGAAAATGTTCTGAAGCTGAGTGTGGGGATGGTTGCACAACTCTGTACATATACTATAAACCATTGAATTGCACACTTCAAACAGGAGAATTGTATGGTATGTTAATAATAACTCAATAAAACTGTTTAAATATAGATGCATTATGTTAGGTAGTGATAAGTGCTATGAAGAACAAGGGATGGGCAAAGCACAGGTGGTGACAAGAAAGAAGGGAGCAATGCCGATGACATCATGTACTATATAATGACATTTCAGTCAATGACAAGCCGCATACATGACAGTGGTCCTGTAAGATTATAATGGATCTGAAAAATTCCCGTCTCCTAGCAACATTGTGGCTGTTGTGATGTTGTAGCGCAATACACCGTCCATGTGCTTGTAGGGGTGCTGGTGTGAGTAAAGCCATTGTGCTGCCAATCACATGAGAGTAGCATGTCCAATTCTGTGTGGTACATAATCCTCAATGCTAATACATGACTGTTACTGGTTACTGGTTTATGTATGTACTATCCTATGCCTTTTACCTTCAGGTTAGAGCATACTGCTTCCACTTACAGAAAAATAGTTTACTTTAAAATGATGTGCTGTGTCATTCTGGCAGCAGCCTCAACATGGGTATGACATCTCTCTTTCTCACTTATTTATTTATTTATTGGATTGAACCCAGGAGCACTTAACCACTGGGCCACATCCCCATCCCTTTTAATTTTTTTTATTTTGAGACAGGATCTTGGTAACTTGCTTAGGGTCTTGCTAAGTTGATGAGGCTGGCCTTAAACTTGTGCTCCTCCTGCCTCAGCCTCCTAAGTTGTTGGAATTACAAGTATGCACCACCATGCACCACTAAAATTTTTGTTTTAATTTTAACACAGAAAATATCAACAGATAAAAACCTACTTCATCAAAAGGCTTTTTTGTTCCTCGGTAAGTTTTAGGTATAAAGAGGTCTGGATACCAAAAAGTCTGAAGAAAAGTTCTACTCTTTTTTTTTGAAAAATAAAAGCATATTTATAACTGTTTTTCTCTGTCATCCATTTATTTTTTTGGTACTGGGTATTGAACCCTGGGGTGCTTTACCACTGAGCTACAGCTGCAGTCCCTGTTCTAATGCCCTTTTTGTATTTTTGTTATTCTAAGACAGTGGCTCACTAAATTGCTGAGGCTGGCTTTGAACTCTGATGCTCCTGGGAGAGCTGCTGGGATGACAGGTGTGTGCTACAGCAGCCCACAACGTGTGTATGGCATCTCTTGATCGCGTCATTTCTCTTGCTTGATTCAGCCTCATATTTATTTTGTTCATCATGGCCCTAGGATCAATAACACACATGCGTGCTCAGTGTAGTCTAGGTGAACCGTAGGCTATGCATCTGTGCTTGTGTGGATATACTCTACAATGTTCACACAATGACGCACTTCTCATAACATGTCCCCCTAATTAAGCGACATGAGGGTAGCCTGGGGAAGGACCTGCTTGGCTGAAGAAACCAGCGTGAAGCTCCTGAGGCTGCAGAGAGCTTCAGGGGGCAGGAAGCGGGGAGGCCAGTGTGGCTGAAGTTGCCGGAGGGAGGGAGGGAGGGGGTTTAGCAAGCTGGGGCTCAGGGCTAGGCATCAGAGTGGACAGGCCATGGTTGGGAGTTTGGATTCTGTACTTCACGGGGCGGGAAGCTATAGGAGTCTGTGAAGTAGACAAATGACACATGTAGGTTTATGGTTTTAAAACATTGCTCTGGCTGTGGGTGGAGAATAGTCTGAGGGAAGGTTGGCGTGAGTGGTGTGCTGTTTTTACAGCTCTCTGGAGGGATAAAGGCCTTGGTTTGTAATGTTTGCTAATTTCTGGGATGTAAATGCTCCCTCTGTCGCCAATTTTGAACTACCAACAGTTTGACAACTGGGTCTCACAACTCCTGGAAATTGGAGTAGTCAGCTCTTGGGAGCCATTGTGAGTCAATTTCAGCATACCAACCGCAGGAGACTGAAGGAGAGCTTCTAGAACTGTCCAAAGGAATGAGAAAATAATTAGATTTGGGGTATATTTTAGAAGCTTTTTCCTGTTTTGCACAAGGATATGTAGCGGTGATGTTCTCACTGTATCTCATTTAGTTCTTCCACCAGCCCAGGGCTGCCTTAGCTCATTGAGGTCTTTGTGCAGATGAGAGAAAGGTGCTTTTCCTCTGGGAGTCAACAGCCTCCCACCAGGGAGCACAGACGTCACTCACACTAGCTGCACTGTGCAGGCACAACCTGCCCATTCAAGGCCCATCAGCCCCATGATGGGCAGGAGGTGATTCTGTTCTAATGCCCTTTTTTATAGAGGAGAAATTGAAAGCCATATTAGTTAAGAAACTTGCCTGAACCAGGAGAATGGGATTTAAACCCAAGCTACTTTAAGTCTTGGACAGTTTTCCCTAAAACTTCATAGAGGTTCTCTCTCATTGGAACAGCAAATTCACTCCAGGGTAACTTCACATCCCAAAGTGTATCTGTAAACCTGGGCCGTCAGTTACACCAGACTGCAAAAACAAAATGGTGGATAGAAAGGGAACGGACAGGGAGATGTAGGGTTATACATTTCTGTGGCAAAATTTTATTCCCGGAGTTGTGATAAACTCACAGTAAAGAGAGAGAATTCATACTAATCTTAATAATAAATTATGGATAATTCACAACTTTTTTAATATTTATTTTTTAGGTGTAGATGGACACAACACAATGCCTCTATTTTTATGTGGTGCTGAGGATCGAACCTGGGTCCCACCCATGCTAGGGGAGTGCTCTACCGCTGAGCCATAATCCCAGCCCATAATTCACAACTTTAAAGCATCTACTTCATGTAAAACATTCTAGATATCTTCAGGTTAATTTGAAAAGAAGAAAAACTTTAACTTCATTTTAAAGATGGGAACAATGAGGCTCAGAGAGATTAAAACATGCTCAGGATCACACAGCTGGTGAGTGGCATTTGGGGTAATCTCTCAGCAGGTTGAACTCTACCAGTAGGCAACCTCTCCTTTTTGTGTTTTCATTCTTCCCCAGAATATCTTGAGTATGATTTTGAACAGTGAGCAATCAGGCCACTTCTGGGAGAATTTTAGAAACTTGACATCAAACTAGTTCATTCAACAAACACTGAGAGTCTCATTTACCAGGAACACCTTAGGCAGTGGGGCTGTGCTCATGAATAAGACATTGTCTGTTACCTTGAATATGACTCCACACTCAGAATTTTCTATGTTCCCTTTATGATATGGGGGCCAGGTCCCCTTTGCTTAGTCCCAGTCTATCCATGGCTTTAAAGGAATCCAGGATGCTCACTTAGATTGCCAAATTCCTAAGAAGCTGGGGAGTATGAGATCTGGATGTATAAAAGAGGTCAAAAATTGCAGTTTCCCTTTCCTGTGCCCCTGAAGTGGCTTTGCTCCTTTCTCTACCAGTTTCTGAGCTGGCAAAATCAGGCATGCCCACTGCAGAGTCCCTGGATGGCCTTGGGTCTGCCCTCCTTCTTCATTCTTAGCCTCCCTCCTTTTGACAAAGGAGCAGACTGTGCCTTGCAGTGAGGTGGGGCACTTCCCTAGAGCAGGCCACTTCCTGGCTTTGGGTAGGAACAGAGGATTAAGCTGGAAGGTTTCTTTTCTCTTTCATGGAAATGGAATTCAAATTGGAACCTTATGTCTGGTTTCTCTGAGCTGCAGAGCATGGCTAGAGTATGGTCTCCAGCTAGCATTCTGGAGGACTGCTGAGTTAGCTCAGCTGATCCCTTCTCCTTAAATGAGAAGCTGCACTACAACCTTGTCATGGTAAGAATACTCTACTTGGGATGAGACACCGAAATGCAAAGCCCAAGTCTGTGTCTGTGTCTGTGTGTGTGTGCATGTATGTACCTGTGAAAAGGGAAGCTGCAGAGGGTTAGTTCTCCATTCAGGAAAGCACTTGGACAGGTTGCCCACTTAGGCCCTCTGGACTCTAGCATCTTATGCACGACCCAGGAGGCACTCATTACAGTAGCTCAGCTGGGTTTGAATCTATGCTCTATAATCTATCAGCTGAGTGACTTTTTACAAGTTATTGATGGCTCTGAAGGTATCTGCTTAAGAAGGTACCAGCAATGAGGTAGCTTTAAAAACTTCTTGTAATTTAAATATTTCCCAATTCTGTGGTTTGGGAATTCAGATGAGTTGTAGTGGCAATATTCTATACCTGTTCCCTGGTGTCTTAGGCCTCAGCTGGGATGACTTGAATGGAGAACACTGAAACAATTGAGGCTGCTTGGGGATTGTGTATGTGTGTGTAGATGTAATGGCTGTGTGTATACAGGTAGAAATTTGTATGTGTATGTATGTAGTATATGTATATATGTGTGTATAAATCTGCATAGGTGCATGTGTGTGTGTGATTATATACGTAAGTGTACATTTGAATGTATGTATGTGTGCATATGTAGATGTAGGTATATGTATATATACTTGTGTGAATCTATGTATGTTATATGTGTGCTTATATGCACATGTACATGTGTGTGTACATATATCTAGATACACCATCGTTGGAGGTAGTGGCCATGACCATTTTGTTCTCCTTTTCATACCCACTGCTTAACACAATATCTGTTACACAAAAGATCTTCAATAAGTGTCTATTGAATAGATGAAAAAATTCTTGTCAAGCATCCAGTATGTACAGGCAAAATACAGGAAGCAGTGATAACAGGACAGAGCTTGGGTAAAGGAGACAGTCTTCTGGAGGTGCCTTCTTTTTCTCTTTAATTTTTTTTTAGTTGTTGATGAATCTTTATTTTATTTATTTATTTTTATGTGGTGTTGAAAATCGAACCTAGTGCCTCACACCTATGAGGTAGGCACTCTACCACTGAACCACAACCCCAGCCCCGGGGCCTTTTTTTTGTTCTCTCCATATGCAAAAATACTGCTCACCCCTTAAATGAGTATAAAATTCTATGTATTTTGCAATTAATAAAGGTCGGGGAGGTCAGGGTTCTCAGATCCTTAATGATACTATGATAATATATAGTTGCATTAATTGACTGGGGCTTTTCTGATTAATAGGTTCTAAGAATAAATGGGAGATACAGAGTACTTTGAGATTTTTAGATCACACATCAGTTGGAAATGTCCTCTTCTGTAATTTCCACCTCCCCATATTTTGGCTGTTAGTATAAAATTCTTCAGTTTCTACCATCCTTCATCTTCTCCTCAGAAATGGCACTTCCCAATATAGAACAGCGCAGGAATACTTCAGAGGGGAACATGGGGAAATGGCACTGGGTGATGAGTGTGTTTGCATTCTCTCTGCCTGTGCTGTAGATAATGCAGCTTCAAGGACGGGTCCCCCTCTGAGCGCCTCTGAGAATCAGGCCCTAGGCTCTGCAGGTGGCCGTGCATAAACCCTAGTCCACACCCACAGAAAGGAACTGGGTGTTGATATCAGGTGTCACCATGAAGGCCAGAAAAGAATTGGAAGGACTCCCCAACAAGGAGTTGCCTCTGCTGTTCTTTGGGAAAATGTTCTGCCAGTCAAGAGGCAGGTGCTAAGACACCCTAGTAAGCAGTTTAAGCCTAGAATTAGGAGCACATTTCCAGACTCTGAGGGTGACAACACTAGCATTTTAAATAATATTGAACTTCAGGTTTCTTGTCCAAGCTCCTGGATGCGTAGAAAAGGAAACTGAGGCCCAGGAAAGTTAGGTGACAGGGGACCCTCAGCAGCTGAGACTGGCTTGGCTTCTGGCTCCAACTGTAATTTACAAAGCTCAGATCGTGAATGTCCTTAAAAATTGTAAAGTATCCTCCAAAGAAGGTCATCATTCATGTAGTGACGTTCGTGTACCCCTTGGTCACTCTGATGGGAAATGGAAAGGAATGGCAGTGAATGTGCGAATCTCACCCTCTTCCCAGAGCTCTTCCTGCACCCTGCACACATGGGTCCCCCGCTTCTCTGGGTTCCCGTCACCTTGCTGTGGCCCCAGATCTAGGTTTGGCTGGAATCAGCATGTGACTGTCAGAGAAGAGCGTGGAGAGGAGAAGGCAGGTCTGTGGAGGGTGCTGGGCAAGGCTTCCACCTGTAGGGAGACGTGGAGAAAGTGTTGGTGCCCCAGAGAAGAGCAACATGGCGCCCATTCACTGTCTGCCTTCCATCTTCCCTGGACCCAACTCTGAATTTCCACAAAGTCGGGGTGTAGGGGGAGCTGAACGCTGGGGGCCTTTCTCTCAATCTGTCCTGGCATCAGTGCCCCTCTGTTGCCGGGAGCCTGGCTGGCCTCTGTAAATTATGTCTGAGAGGAAATGAGATCCAGGCCATTTGCTGGCTTCCTGAACCACTGAGAGCGCTAGGGGAGGAGGGAATGAATAATTGATAAAAGACCATAAAACATAATTCATTCCTTTAAGTGAATTAGAAACTGTAGTTAAAAAAAGAGAGAAGTTACCATCAGTGGACCAGGAGTGTTGCATTATTTAGTCCCAGCTATTTCATTAGATGGGTAATGCAGGAGAACCAGAACATTAAAATCACATCCTTTGCTCTTCAGGAAGGGAAATAGCATCACTGAGGCTCCAGAAGATGCAATTTCAACTCATTGGGCTCAGTTGCCTGGGGCCTGGAGTGTGCTTACAAGAGTGACATAACCCACCTCTGGGTGATGGAAGGAAACAGGCAGTGGCCGTTTACTCCTCCCATCTATCTGCGCCAGAAGGGGAAGTGTAGAGTAAGAGGCTTCTCTTTCTTTTAGGATGCCCTCCAAGCTCCCCTTCATCCCCTCCTGAAACACTCCCTTTTATTCTTTAAGACTGGAAGGGGAATTCAAGTCTAGTCCAGAATAGAAAAAGTAGACATCAGGTATCACTCAAATTTCTGCATCCACATTGAGACTATATCTTATAGGTGATGTCTCTGAGAACTTGGCAATCCCACTCTATTTTGGGGACCTATTCCATTCAACAGAGAGCTTCCCTTTTACAATTTATAGACTTTCCCAAATTCCTTTCCCTAGGGGAAAAAAAAACCCTGAAATTCATTTTATTTTTTTGAAGCAAAGCAATTTAATTTTTGCCTTAGGTTCTCCATCACAAACCATACCCTGGGCTTTCCCATTCTTAATCATACAGCTCTTTGATTCATTTTCAGAACTAAAAGGGCTCTCTACCCCATCTAACAAAATAAACAATAGATGGAAAGTTTGAAATTACAATATCTTTCAGTGCCAAAGGTTCAAGGCCAATCTCTTCGGAATCATGTTCAAAGCACTTGTCCTTCATTCCAGTGGTAGAAGAAGCAGGAAAATATTTCCTCCATCTCACCAGAACATACTTTCACAGTCAGAGCTTTTTGTTCTTCCATTGCTGAACGCGTTTTTTTTAAAAGAGAGAGAGAGAGAGAGGATTTTTTTTAATATTTATTTTTTAGTTATTCGCGGACACAACATCTTTGTATGTGATGTTGAGGATTGAACCTGGGCTGCACGCATGCCAGGTGAGCACGCTACCGCTTGAGCCACATCCCCAGCCCTGAACGCAGTTTTGGTTACCCTCTCCCTAGCGCCTGCTATTCAGAAAAATATTTGTCTCATCCAGCTCCCTTTTTCCCCACCACCTCAACTTCTTCCTTTGTGTATGTGCACACACATACACACATTCATAGTCACGTATGCAATGATGCAGAATTTGCTTTTATTCCATCAGTACCTCAAGAAGGACCTTGTGGATTTTTTGTAGGGAGAGCTTTTTGGGTCTTGTGGCATTCTTTATATTACCGGCTTAGTAACCAGTGTTCTCTGCATAGGCCATCTGATCCCTTGCTTACTTTATCCTTTTTTCTGATTCTTACTGTCATTCATCAACTAACATCAACTGACAAAAATTGGAATCTAAAGAAAACTTGTTCTCCTCTCTGTCCTGCCCGAAGAATTTGTCCTGGAAGAGTTTGCTATTTATAATCAGGGAGCATCATTATCTTGCAGAACAGGGAATCAAGAGATCTAGATTTTAGTCACTGTAACCACAAGACCATGGAGAAGCTATTTATTCATTTTACATCCCCATTCTGGCATCAGAACAATTATGTGGTTGGGTGAGATGATGGTCACCATTTCTCCTAGAGCTTGATTTCTATGATCTCATTTCCTAAAGTGTGTTCTTCTGTACACAGTCTCTCAGAAGGTAAGGTTTGCTGACAAATAGGTTTCCATGGTTAAATCCATTTGAGAAATATTGGATTAAATAATCATAAGGAATGTATCTAGAGCCTTTATGATTTTAAAGTCTATCATGAACCTCTCTGTGAGAAAGTATGAGTCCCACACTCATTCTACTGTGTATGTGTGTGTATGTGGTGTGTGTGTGTGTGTGTGTGTGTGTGTGTGTGTGTGTAAACACCTGCTAGCATGATGTATTACAGTGAGAAAGCATGTGTTTAGTATGTGCCAGGCCCTGGGTTCCATGCCCAGCACCAAAGAAACACTCAAACAAAAACATGATGTACAACTAGAATTGTGTAAAACACAGTTTGAGAATAAAGAACAGAGTGTCTCCAATGTGGGCTCTGCACTCATTGCTGGTTGTGTTTGGTGCCTGGTACCTACCAGCTCTATGTCCTGGGAAATGATTAACTTCTCTGTGCTTCTCTTTTACCATTTTTTAGAAGAAGAAGGACTAGGGGTGTAGCTCAGTGGTAAAGCATTAGTCTAGCATGTGCAAGCCTTTGGATTTGATCCCCAGTGCTCCCAGAATATAAATATAAAATAAGATAAAGGAGGTTAGGAAAACACCTATCTCAGGGCTCTTAACAATGTGCTTAGGACCCAGTAGAACACACATTAAAGCTTATAATTATAAATATTTTTATAATTAATTATAAATAATATAAGTATAAATATTTTCTAAGCTAGCTTATAACTAGCTTAGAAAATATTTATCATTAGTTTAATAAGCAGAAAGAGCTTATAACATTTTATCATAAAGACTTGGCCAAGTCTCTGACTCTATTGGAGCTGTCAGACATAACTCTGAAGTTAGACAACAGGTGGCTGCTACTTCTGTGGTACAGAGTTAAGTCAGAAAATAGACAAGGAAGAGGAAAAATTCCAAACCAGCTCAATATAACCCACATAAAGATACTTACAGAATGGCATAGTAGGAGGAAAAGTAAGCAGTAATGAGAACAAAACACTGTCCAAAGCTAATTGAAATCATGATATCTGTTCAATTTTCTTTGTTAGCAATAGAAAACAGAACATTAATCACCTCTGTATATATCTTCTAAGCAGGAATGTGAGTAGGCATATTGGTGAGGAGGGATTAGGTTTTGCTGCAGTAACAAACAACCTCTAAGTGTCAGTGGATTACAACAAAGGACTGTTTATTTTTCAAACTACTTATTGCGTATTCGTGGCATTCTGTTTTATCTTTCAGTCTGGATCATAAACTTATGGGGCTGCCAACTTCTCAAGTGCTAGGGATTATTATGGTAGGCAAAAAAATTCTAGCAATTGAATGCTGCAGGTCAGATATAACACATGACACAACTTATCCTCTGAATCTGGGCACACGAATCCTACTCAATCATGTGATCACCAGGAAGAATCCTACAAAATGCTCAGGAGGTGGAGAGCTGGAAATATTTGATGAACAGCAATAATTACTTCATTCTACCCTTTTGACCATGGAAAGTTTGGCTCCCAGTTGTGGTAGCTAACCCTAAAGTTCTACCCAGTATTGGTGGTATCACAGTGAAGTTGTAGGATCTCTCATGGTGTAAGTAAGTAAGTAAGCTGTACATTAGGAAGTTGTATTTCTAGTCTCCACATTAGTTATGGGTGTAGATTTTTCTAATTCAGAGATTTATGAATGGAAAGGACAGTGATCCGCCCCTCTCCCACAACACACTATGCAGTAGTTCACTTGGAACAGGGAAACTGCATTAGGCATTCTTATTCAGAAGTCGGGAAAATGGAGGAAACAAAACAATCTCTGGTCCATCACAAGTCTAAAGTCCTGCTAAGCAGAGTTCAGTGTCATTCCGCTGCCCAGGAGGGGCTCCCAGTCCACTGTATTCTGGCCCTTGGCTTCTCCCTCTGAGGTCCTTCTTTGTGTTATCCTCCTGGATTAGAGCTGAGATGGGCAATGAGATGACATCTTCCCTGGGACCTGAGCAGCTTCATCTTTCTTCCTGTCCATAAAAATTTAGGAACCTACAGGTTCCGAACAGTGGTGGATGGCTACAGGTCATGGTTCCTTTGATGGAGTGACTGTTAGAGTTCAGATCTTGAATGTCCCCCAAAGGCCCATGTATTGAAGGTCTGGTAGCCTTGTGTCACTATTGGGAGGTGGTGAAACCTTTAGGAGTGAGGCCTAGTGGAAGGAAGGTAGGTCATTGGGATGTCCACTGGAAGCGGATATTGGGATCCTGGACTCTTCCCTTCTCTTTTCTCTCTCTCTCTCTCTCTCTCTCTCTCTCTCTCTCTCTCTCTCTCTCGCTCTCGCTCTCGCTCTCGCTCTTTGCTTTTCTTGTACCATGAAGTGAGCAGCCTTCTCCATCATGGGCTCTCAGTATGATGGATTCTGCTGACATAGGCCCAAAATGATGGGGCTAAGTGATCATGGTCTAAAAATTCTGTAGCTCTGAGTAAAGATAGCTTTTTTTTCTGTTAAGTTGATTTCTCAAGTATTTTATTACAGTAATAGAAAGCTGACTAGCACAGCTTTTCCTTCTCTAATCCAGTCAATTTTTGCCAATAGCCAATAATCACACTTACATTTTTTTCTCAATGAACTTAACAGTGGGTAATACAAGTCTTATCTGTTTTCTGTGAGAAGTTACAACTTTGTCTCAATCTTTCTCTGTTTCCTAATTCACTTTTTCCAGTTCAAAGTACTTTTCTGGAATCCACAGCTTCAAAGTTTTGCTCTAATCTACCTTAACCCATTCAGAAGATTTGTTCTATGAAGCAAGCCTGGGTCCTAGTCAACCTATACTACACAAAGATGTTTTAAATCTTATTTACTTATTTTGGGTGATGAGAAGCAGTTACCTTTGTCAACCCTGAAAATGCCCTACCATTTTGGACCCTCCTGTCCTCTTCATCTCTTCTTGTTCACTGGCCAACTCTATTCTGAGTGCATTGTCTTTTTACCCACAGCCAAGAGTAGCCACTGTATGATAGTAACAATCTGTTTTTGAACCTCTTTCTAGATATGCAAGTTTTAATCAGCCTTCTAAATGATTATAGGCAACAGTTTTTAAAAATATTTTGTTACTTTTGACAGGGATTGCATGCAGTGGTCTATAATAAATTTCCTTCACTGTCCATCATCTGGCCCCTGAGCCAACATCACAAATTTTAAGTATGGTTATCGCAACTTCTCACTTCTGGGCACCAATATCTAAATCAGTTTGTACAGACACAATTACACAATGGTAGTAAATCAATCCCTGACTGCCAGAGGCTTAGAACTACAAAGGGTTGCTTCCTGGTCATGCTACTGTTTCTTTGGCTGGGGGTCCCGCTTCATGTCACCTCACCCTAGAACACACTTCTGATGGATCAGCCGTCATCTCGAGTGATTCTGGTTAAGAAAACTTTGGGGCCCTTCCCAAAAGTCAAATTACAAACAATCCTTCTGTTTGTAATTCACTGGCTGGACCTACTTGTCTGGTACCATCCAGGCATATGTGAGCTAAAGAGCCCTGAGAGCAGCTAGAGCTGGAGAAATTTGGAAATCAGCACTCATGACTATAGCAATAAGGGGATGGCAGGAGGAAGCAGACTGCATACTTGTAATGCTAGCAAGCTCTCTTGGAATACTTCTGAAAGATAAGGGTTTTCTTATAGATGTATTTCTTGGCACACAGAATCCTTTCCTAAGGCTGTCAATTCTCATGGCATGGACGTCTAATGCATTCCTTCCTCAATATACACTTCACTTAGGTGAAAGCTGTTAGATTTTTCTCTAGTGACTTCTGGATCCTCATTGTCATTGTCACTATTTTTGTTATGGACATCCTCATCATCACTGTTAAAAACTCTGATTAAGCAGTTAATTATAAAGAGTGCTTATCTATAGAACAGGTCTTTGCAATTATCCTTCCCCCTGTCCACTAGGTCATGGAGAAAGCCCATGAGGAAGGAAGTGATCACACTGCACAAAATGGAAGGGGACATTAGGTCCTAGAATGATACTACTAAATATGTGAAGGGGACTTTAGTTTGTGGAAACAATGGGTGTCATCAACAGGAAATTAGCCCTCAAAGTAGAGGATATCTGATATTTTTTAGTGGAATTCTTAGACAACCAAAATTTGGGACAGTGTGTGTGTGTGTGTGTGTGTGTGTGTGTGTGTGTGTGTGTGTGTGTGTGTAGGGAGGAAAACAAAAGGCAAATAGCAAAAGTTGTCTGCAAAGTATAAAACCATCCAATCACCAGGTATTGTTCCCCAGGATTCCTAGGGTTCAAAACTTTCTTCCCTCATTGCCCCAGTTGAGAAAGTAGGAGAAGATTAGGAGATGGAGTGAAAATGGCCTAGTTCCCCTTGGGTAAAGGGGTAAATGAGGTACAAGAAAGAGAGGCTGGGTCTTGTGGATCATGATTGTCTTCTGTCAGAGGAACTCCACATAGTACATCCTGAGGAACTGAAGAATAGGTCAAGAGCCTTACCCAGAGATGAGACAGTGAGATGAGGGACACATGTCTGCATCCAATTGGCTTTGAATGGTTTGCATTCCATAGTGAAATGCTTAGGACCGGGTGATTTCTTAGGGAGCGTGTCCTCATGCACAGGTGATCACTCAGCAAGTGGCCAGGGATCTGACCATGTGCTACCCATTCTTACTGCAGGGGCCTGTGGGTAGGAGGCAGAGAGAAAAAACATTCCCACAGAGCCCTTGAAATAATGAAGCTGAGACTATAACCACTGTCTTCCTCTCCCAGAACACAACTTTAGGGGTTTGACAGCCAGGATAATGACCAGTGCGTGTGCACATGCGCGTGCGGGCGTGCGCACACACACACCACACACACACACACACACACACGTGCACACAGAAAAGTACTAAAGGTAACAAAAAGAAGCCTGGAAAATAGGGTAGACTAGGGCTGTGGATGTGGCTCAAGCGGTAGCGCGCTTACCTGGCATGCGTGCGGCCCGGGTTCGAACTTTAGCACCACATACAAAGATGCTGTGTCCGCCAAAAACTGAAAAATAAATATTGAAATTCTCTCTCTCTCTCTCTCTTTAAAAAAAATAGGGTAGACTAATCATTTATATACCTGGGATAAGTACATTCTAGGGCCTGGGGCTGAGTTAAGAATATCAATGTCATCAAATTATGTACCATGCTGTGCACTTATCTCAATTGGTACATACATCCAGGTGTCTATATTATCTTTCTTGAAGGCTTTAGTGTAATGGATTTAAGTTTTTCTTGATTTTTAAATTAATTCATAATTATAGATTTCTTGTCCCCATTCCAGGCTTGAATAAACAATTGCCTCATTGATGTCTTCATTTGCACGTCTAGTTCTTCTCTCCAGTTTAACATGTAAAAATGAGGTCTTGATATATCCCATTGTTTAACCCTTCATGTTACCTTTCTCAATCAATAGCACCACTAGTTGCTCCAACTCCAAACCTGGTATTGCTTATGGATTATCAATTCCTGCTGCTTATATCTCCTAAAATCACCACCCTGATGCTCCCTGAACTCCCCACTCTGTCTTTAATCTCTTTTCATTACCCTAATCCAACTCACCACCACCCCTTCCCCAGACAACTGCGATTTCCTGGTCTTTGCCCTCATCTCTCTCCTCTACTTATGAACTGTCACTGACTTCACATGACCCTTAAGACAAAATCTAAACAGCTCACCCCCTAAGACCTTATCTCTTGCTTCTTCTCCAACATCACCTTGTACTTCTCTTATATGTGGTCTTATTTATGATCCTTCGACATCCATGACCAGTATAGCTCAGGGCTTTGATACTTACCTGCTCAGAATGCTCTCCCCTTGCTTGTTAGCATGGCTGCTGCATTCCCATCTTTGAAATATCCATTGAAATACTACTTCTTCCGAGGGAACTTCCCTCACCAACCTGCCCTCTTCAAAACTAAATCCCAGGTTCATTTCTGACATAGCCTCCCTTTCTCTAAAACATTTATACAATATGTAAATATCTTCTTTATTGTTTATCATGAAAATGTAATGTAATTGTTTATCATGAAAATGTAATGTAGTTGCTCCAATACAAGTTAAGTAAATGAACAGCCCCATATGAACATTGCAGACATCTGAATCTAGATACAACAACACAAGAAAACAATCTGTGCTGGTATGAAATTGTGCTGGGTGTGTGTTGGGAAATGATCACCTGTCACTAGAAGCAGCATTGCAGTGTCTATGGAAGGAGCTGAGCCTCCTGTCTTCCTTCACCTGGGAACTGGCACTTCTGAAGGTGTGATTTGATTCATCCTTAATACATACTTAGGAAGAATGATCTAGGCATAGGGATTTTCTTGAGCTAAGAAATGAGTCTATTTCACAAAAGAACTAAAAACAGAACTCTGATTCATGAACTTGCTAATGGCTTTTCCCTCTCAGGGGATCCTCCCCGTGCACAATGAAACCTTTCTTGGGGCTCAGCCTTATGCCTGATGTGAAGGTTGACCACAGAACATCAGTTTTGCCTGTAGGGTGGCAGGCAGCACTCGTCAGGCTTAACTGGCTGTGTACCCTTCTGGCAGAATTCAAGGTTCTTCCCATTCTTCTTTGTTTCGAAGTTACTGACCTAGTTGACAATCTCCTGAATAAAAGCGGCAATGATTTAAATGAATATGCCAGTGAATAATTGATTATAAAATTTGAAAACAAAACCAAAAAGAATCAAGGGCCAGCCAGTTTATAAACCAGAGAATATTATAGAAAATCGGACAGAGATAAAAAAGTATCTCCTATGTTGTGTTTATTGCTGTTTCCCTTTATTTTTTATTTTTTTGAATGGAACAATTTTTGCATGAAGACCAAATTGCTTAATTACAAAGGCTGTAAATGGGAAAACTGGGTAAACCAGTATACTAGCTTTCTCACCTTTCAGTGAAACATGCAAGGGAGAGGAGGGGGGAACAGATACTAACAGTGTAGAAAAGAAGCAGAAGCTGTAGCATGGAAGACCTGGTGAGGAACAAAGCAGAGAATACAGTGAGTTCTAAAGCTAGCATCTCCCTTACCCACTCACCTGACCTCTTCCCTAGAGGTCCAGAAGCCTTAGTTCCCTCCTCCCCTTCACCCGCTCTGGGAGCAAATGCTGCTGAGAACAACTGCAGTTTTAAAACACTTTGTGCAATACAAAGAACTCTTCCATGCATCTTGTGGTTTGAGAGTACATTTATGTATCGTTCTCATTGCTATCTTCAATGAACTCTTACTAATATAGAAGCAACCACACAAAGACACCTTGTAGTTGTTAGCTAATTTTGGCCACAGCCAGGCAAAAAGGAGAAAACTGAGGCATAGAAAAGCAAATGTCAATCTACCTGGAAGTAGCAGTTTGAAAAGATGAGCCCTCCCCCTATAGACCCCCAATCAGCTGGTGTAGTAAAGAAAGACTATTTGGTGAAAGGCAGAAATGGATAGAAAGCCACTCTTGTATGCTATTAGAGAGTCAGGGAAAGAGTTAAGTGGTCCCTAATAACAAACTTTGTCCTATCCAAATATTGGTGAATGGGTCTTCATTGTAGCCTGGTCTAGGAGCAGAGGCCATCTTTCTGGTAAAGCACTTAGAATGTGGCTGGTACATATTAGATGCTTAATAAATGTAGATTTTTTAAAAAAAATTAAGCCTCCGACATACCTTTTCTTCCACCTTTTCCTCCCTTTTCTTGGATATGCAATAAGCAGAAATTCCAGATGCATTCCAGGGAGGCTGGAAGCAAAGGCTTCCCCCAGGTGTATTTTCCTGGCTGTGATGTCTTTGATGCCACCATCTTCTGGTTCTTCCTTCACTGGGGCTGCTACCTAACCCAGGACTCCCTGGGAGAAGGAAGACTTGTGATGAGAAAGGCATTGGCAGGCTTCCCAACCCTTTCCTACTATCACTTTGCCATCCTGGGAGAGTTGCAGCCTCGCCTTCCCAGGTTTTCAAAGAGATATTCCCTGGGGGAATTGCATTGGAATACAATCTAATTTGGAAGCTTTCAAGACATTTAAAAAATACTTCCTTTTTCTTTTTCTTCCCCCCCACCCCCGTCTTTCTTTTTTCTTCTTCTTCTTCTTTACAGTAGGATATTGGAGAAACCAGCATATGGGTCTTTGTAAATACAGAGAGAAAACATAGGATTTAATTTTTTAAATTAGATGTCTGGATGACTGGAGGCACACTGCTCTGTATCAAGAAGTGGGAGGGGTGTGTTGAGGTGGGGGTGAGGTGTGATTTCTTATTGATCGAACACTGCGCAGGTCAACTCGGTAAACCCATATGAGAAAAGCTGATTGGGGCAATTGAGGGGGTGTGGTACTAGGGTACTGGCTCCCGTTTAGGGGGACCATGAATGGCGATTGTGTGAAAGCGAGAGGCGTGCCAAGAGAGCATGGGGAAGATTACTGGGGAGGCAAGTGTGTGTCTATTTCCACAGCGCCCGGGCTCCCTGCAGCCCCTGGCTGGGTGAGGGGTGTGATGTGGGAGTGGGGTGGGAGGGGCAGCAGGGGGGGGCCTGCCACGTCACTTGGAGAGTGTGTTGGGAAGGAAGGGCAGAGCGGGGAGCCGAGCCGCTGCTGCTGCTGCGGCGGCGGCAGCGAAGGCTAGAGTCGTGGGGAGGTGGGTCCCTGCGCTCCGGCGCCGGGGCAGCCTCAGGGCTCTCTCCGAAGCTTGCGGAGCAGCTCCTGGGGAGGAGGTGGTGTCTGTGGCGGCTTTAACCACGACCTTGGCCAAACCAAACCCCGCGTTGTACCTAGGGCGGAGGCCGAGTCCGGGCAGGAGTCTGCCGAGCTGGAGGGAGGCGCATCTGGTGCTTCGGTACCAGTGGCGGCCAGGTGCTTGAGCTGTTGGAGAAGCCCAGTGGGAGCTGGGAAGAGCCAGCTCGTCTGGAGGGCGAACCCCAGCGTCCAGGAGCCCAGCCTCAGGCACAGCAAGGGGCGAAGCCAGCGTCTTTTCAGACTGCCAATTTCACGCGCCAGTTTGAGATTCCAGGCATCCCAGTAAGCACCAGCACCGAGGCGCGGGTATCAGAAGCGCGGAGCCAAATCCTCTGCGCCCAGGTCAACTCCCAGACCTATCCTTGCAGAGATCAGGGCTTCAGGGCTCACCAACCCAAACGCCAGGTCAGACCACTAGCCTGCAGGAGCGCGAGCCCCACCCTAAGGAGGGAGCGCCACCGGGAACTGGGAAGCCGGTGCAGCGCTCGCAAGGTTGGGTCGTGGGCGCCATCCTAGTGGCGGGAGCGCACAGCCAAGAGGACATGATATCGGAGAAATCCTTTACGCTGGCGGCGCAGGGGAAGGTCCAGAGCAACAGGATGGGGGGAGGGGGAGCAACAGGATGCCGGAGACTTCCCGGAGGCCGCTGGCGGTGGGGGCTGTTGTAGTAGCGAGCAGCTGGTGATCAATATCTCTGGGCTGAGCTTTGAGACACAGCTGCGCACCCTGTCGCTGTTTCCTGACACACTGCTTGGGGACCCTGGCCGCCGAGTCCGCTTCTTTGACCCACTGAGGAATGAATACTTCTTCGACTGCAACCGGCACAGCTTCGATGCCATCCTGTACTACTATCAGTCGGGGGGCTGCCTGCAGAGGCCGGTCAATGTGCCCCTCGACATCTTCATGGAGGAGATTCACTTCTATCAACTGGAGGATGAAGCTTTGGCGGCCTTCCGGGAGGATGAGGGCTGTCTGCCCGAAGGTGGAGAGGACGAGAAGCCGCTACCCTCCCAACCCTTCCAGCGCCAGGTTTGGCTTCTTTTTGAGTATACTGAGAGCTCCGGGCCGCCAGGGGCATCGCTATTGACTCCGTGTTGGTCATTCTCATCTCCATCGTCATCTTTTGCCTGGAGACCTTGCCCCAGTTTCGTGCAGATGGTCGCAGTGGAAGCAATGATGGTGGTGTGAGCCGAATCTCCCCAGTTTCCAGGGGAAGTCAGGAGGAGGAGGAAGAGGAAGATGATTCCTATACATTTCACCCCGGCATCACCTCTGGGGGAATGGGGACAGGAGGTTCGTTCTCACTCAGTACTCTTGGGGGCTCCTTCTTCACAGATCCCTTCTTTCTGGTGGAGACTCTCTGCATTGTTTGGTTCACTTTTGAGCTCCTGGTGCGCTTTTCTGCCTGCCCCAGCAAGCCGTCCTTCTTCCGCAACATCATGAACATCATTGACTTGGTGGCCATCTTCCCCTACTTCATCACCCTGGGCACTGAATTAGTGCAGCAGCAGGAGCAGCAGCCAGCCAGTGGAGGGGGTGGCCAGAATGGGCAGCAGGCCATGTCCCTGGACATCCTCAGGGTGATTCGCTTGGTTCAGGTGTTCCGCATCTTCAAGCTCTCCCGCCATTCCAAAGGGCTGCAGATCCTGGGAAGACCTTGCAGGCCTCCATGAGGGAGCTGGGCCTGATCATCTTCTTCCTCTTCATTGGAGTCATCCTCTTTTCCAGTGCTGTCTACTTCGCAGAGGCTGATGATGATGATTCACTCTTCCCCAGCATCCCAGATGCCTTCTGGTGGGCAGTGGTTACAATGACCACAGTGGGTTATGGAGACATGTACCCCATGACTGTGGGGGGCAAGATCGTGGGCTCTCTGTGTGCCATTGCTGGGGTCCTCACCATTGCCCTGCCTGTGCCGGTCATCGTTTCCAACTTCAACTACTTCTACCACCGGGAGACAGAGCATGAGGAGCAAGGCCAGTATACCCATGTCACTTGTGGGCAGCCTACACCAGACCTGAAGGCAACTGACAATGGACTTGGCAAGCTGGACTTCTCTGAGGCCCCCCGGGAACGGAGGCCCAGCTACTTTCCCACTCCACATCGGGCATTTGCAGAGAAAAGGATGCTCACAGAAGTTTGACCCAGGCGGGCAGAGCCTGCATGAGAAGGGGTGTACTAAGTGAACTAACTATTAGGCTTCTTTCTCATCCTCACAACTCTCACCCTAGATCCAGCTGACCTCTTGACTCCCTCCCCCTACACCCAGCACATGGCAACCAGGACCAAATACCTGGACTGTCAACCTTGTTGCTTGACCTGTACAGCATTCAAGGTTTATCCATCTAAGTCACATTTTTGAAATTGCAACGGTGCCACCCAATTATGTCCATCTTCTGTCCCGTGGATGAGATATACTGTTCTGTCTGACCTTCCCTCAAGACTCTGATTTTTCCTGTCTGGAACTTGTCTTATCTTTAGGAGCAGAAACGTTAATAGGATGGAAATCAGACATACTTGGGTCCTATTACTCTCCTTATTGTCCTTTACTTTGGGGGGCCTGTACCTGTCTTAGCTTCTTGATAATTGGTGGAAGCTGGAAGATGGAAACAGTACTCAATGTGCTGTTTCATTCCATGAACTGTAACACCTGCTGGTCATCCTGCAGAGCACCCTCTATAGAGACTTAGTTGTACAGCCTCAAAATATGTTATCCATTTCTAATCTTGGATGGAATGAAAGAAAATGCAATTAAAGTGGATGATCTGGAGGACATGAGGGTCAGTCCTGGACCAAAGGGGCCAATGGATTCTCCCAGCTGTGATTTGGTATAGGAGACACTGGTCTTTGGTCTGCATTTAGTCCTCCCCACTCTTATCCCTGACTCTCTTGAGCTTCCAGGAAGGTTCCTTCTCAGAGCCAAATACTCTTTTTGAGCAAGTGCCTTCCTATGCAGAGGAACTGGAAACAGGTCCTACAGAGCCAGGAGAAATGGCTGAATATAGTCAAGCAACTGGTTTTATCACAAACCAGAAGCAAGGAACCACTAAGCAGAGATTGCCATCTTGGAGGGGCAGAGGAATCTTGTTGCAGATGTCAGCTTTTTTCTCCCTTATTTCACCAGAACTCTCTCTGGCTTTCCACTCTTCTTCCTGGGAATTTGACTTAGGATTGCAGGTGAAGGCTTTCTAAAGAAACCCATCTCAAATCTGTAGACAGGTGAAAGCACATATTGATTGCCAGTTTCTTCTCATTTTATGGGTAATGACATATGTGGCTTAGGTTAAGGAACAAGCATTATTCCTTTGCTGACACTGGTAGAGGTTTTTGCTGAGTCAAGCAAACATTCACCTGCTCTGCCCCCTGGAGCTGCATCTGGCCTGCTCTAACTGGTAAGGTAATCTGGCTGTTTCCCAACTGGACTCAGCCATCCTCTTCCATTGTGAAACTACTGCCATCCATCCCATCTGCCCACTTCCCTCTTTTCTCCCCAGTCACATTACCATTTGTTTCTTGCCTTTGATAAACTGTGATGTACTGTTTAAATCTCTTCTGAATGCAGTTCTGAAACTGAAAGGACTGTTACAATGCTTTTAATTTTATAACTATGCTTTAAGACTCTTAGATGAAAATTTTAAAAAAATAAAACTTCCCGAAGAGCAACTTCTGAGGGATAGCCTTTGAGGGTTTGCTTGAGAGGCAGTGTAGCTTCTGTGAGTGCCAGACTGAAATCTGGATTCTGCCACAGCTTTATAGGGTAGCTCTGGCTCCACAGTCCCTCTTTGTGCCTCAGTTTCTCCCCATTAAATGGGAACATTAATGTCTTCCCCTCCCTACTCATGGTGATTGTCAATGAGCTCATCTGGGAAGCTGGGGAAGACACTATGCACATGTGTGAATTATAGTCATTGATTTGGTTTTTAGTTCATTATCCTGTCCCCCCCCCTCCCAGAAATAAGACCCCCCAGATTTTCTGCCTCGGAACCAAAACCCAAGAATAGCCATTCATTATGAGCTCTTCACTTCCTAAATCCCTCCCTGAGCTCTTGGGCTGGGCCTCAGTCTTTTTTCGTACCCTTCGGAATGGAGAATCTTCTTTAGACAGGCTGGGTAGATCCTTTTTAGGGCTGGAGGTCACCTTTCCTAGGAGATTGGCTTCCTTAAACCTGAAATCCAGTAGGAAACAAAGATATTTATGATTCAGAAACCTGTTCCAAGATCAGGAAGTGCTATTTTTTCCAAATCTCTTCTGTTACTCCTGGCTATTTGGGAAAAGAAGGGCCCATGTCAGTGGCTAAAGGGATGCCCCATGTTGGGCCATGTGTGCATGTATCTGTAGATATGTGTATGTGATCATGCTCATCATCATCCCTGAGCACACATTGCCTTTTCAAATCAGAGCATGCCTGAAAGTAAAAGGTTTGTGGAGAGCTGGGATCTCTAGGGACTCTGGTTGCCATAGAAACCTTCCAGACTGTTCTCTCAGTCTTCTGATTCGGGCATCAAGGGAGAACAGACTACATATCCCCAGCTTCTCAAATGGGAGCACCTTCTACTATTGGTTTAGGGGTAGGTAGAGCCAGGACAGGGACACAGGACCTTGGAAAATGTGGAGGAAACTAAACTTCTTGAACTTCCTCCTTGGATTCTTCCTGGTTTCCCCTACCCAGTCCTTGAAGCTGCCTAATCTTACCCCTAAGTCTTCAGAAACTTTAATGCTTAGTAGCTGCCCAGTTAAACCAACATCAATGTTATGCTTTTAAAAATGACCAGGGGAGCCCTCAGAAAGGACAATGTGTTCCTCCAGAAGCAGCCAGGCTGGGCTTTGCTGAGAACAGTCCTAGCCTTAGGTGTCATGGAGTTCTCATCTCCTGAGATAGAGGATCTTCCCAGCTCTAAGAGAGACTGAGGGAAATGAAGCCCCTTCTTCTTGGGGAGCAGTCGAGCTCCTGGGAGGGATCTCACAGTTCTTCTTGAGACATGGAAGAAAAACCAAAAGACTGTGTCCCCACCTAGTTTCTGTGAAGGATTTTGTCCAATGGCCCCCTCTCTGACTCTGAGCCTCTTTATGTGGATGTCGTGACCTGATCATCAGGAGAGTACGCACTGTGTGTGGCTGGCCCAGCTGGGATGGGGACTTCCAGCTGCCAGGAAAGGTGGACTCTTTATACCAAGCCATCTTTATACCTGATTGGAGCTGGAAGGGGCTCCCAGAGGATTTCCTGGGACTGTCAGCCTCAGCCTGGACTGAGGGATGCTCCTTCTGCCCGAGAGTGTCCCTGAGGAGTGAGGACGGACAGCTGGCTGTCTTTGTACCTGAGGTAGGTCCTACTGTGGGGGAATTTTGCTCCTGGATCAGCCTCCATGCCAAATTAGAAATCTGGACGGCAGGGAGAGAAAGTAGGAGAAGATTCAGTTGGGTGGGGGAGCAGGGTTTCATTTGCCTTTTCTCTGTGACAACCTTGCTCCATCTCGGTGTATTTTCTGTGCCTCCATTCATTTCCTTTTCCTCTGTCTCTGTCCTCTCAGTGCCGCTTCTCCCACACCTTTCTTACCATCTCTTTCCCTCCTCTTCTTCCTCTCCCTTTTCTCCTTTTTTTAAATTCACTTGCTGTGCCTTTTTTTTCCTTCCTTCTCTGTTTCATTTCTCCTGCCCCCACCCCATTGTTTTCAACCTCTTCTTCTTTCTCTGTGTATTTTTCTTCCTCTTTCTCCCTCTCTGTACCTTTTGGGTGGCTGGTAGCACCTATGATGTTTCTGTTGAATTCTAGGACAGCTGTGATCCTGGGTGTTTTTGAAAAGGTCGGCCTCCAGCCAGAGAATTCCCTGTTTCCTGACATCTCAGTTCCCCATCCTTTCTTGCCACACTCCCCTATTGGGGGATGTCCTGCACTTACCAAGGAACTTGGGATGCTCTAGGTTTAGAATAACATCCCCTAGTGATTTCCTGAACATATAAAGATGAAAGAGGGAGGGGGAGAGGGATGGGAGCAGGGGAGAGAGAATGAGCTTGATGCCTTATATTAACATTCTGCCATATAGTACTAGAGTATGTCATCTTAGGGTTCCTGAGCCTTAAGTGCCTTGCAGAGATGTTGAAGACAAAGGAACAGTAGGAGTAGTAAAATAAACAGAAAAAAAGAGGACTTGGGAGGAAGGTATATGATTGAAGTTAGAATGGAAAAGTCCTTCACTCGGGGTCGCCTGACTTGGAGGTTTGCTTAGCCTGTGGCTGGCTTCCTTGTGCACTAAGGGCAGAATGAGAAGGAGGGACACCATTCCCAGTGGTGTAAGGTACAGGAGATGCTCCTTGGGGATGTAGGTTAAGATTCCCCACCAGTCCATAAGGAGACTGTGTGGTTGTCCTACTGGAGGCCGTGGCACATAGGGTTAAGTCCCATCTGCATCAGGACATCAGAACATTGGGACAACCCCCAGGCTCCTCAAGGGCCCAAGAGTGGGATGTTAGCTAGCACCAAAGTACTTTTGGGGGTGATGGAAATGTTCTGAAATAGGACTGTGGGGACAATCAATATTGTCATTATCAACTCCAAAAGTTAACAACAACAACAGAAAACATTGCAATTTTGGGGAAAAGGAGACACCAGTCTAATAACCTGGGAGTCTCCCACTGCAATGGGAGGAAGACTTAGTTTTATAAGTTAAGGTTAGCATCTTTAGTGATGGACCAGATTGAAGGTCTGTAATGGAATGACAGTTTTTTTCCTCTGCCACATGGGGACACTTCAGAGCTTTCATGCAGTTGCACCTTGCGATTTGTGTACAATACCAAGAACTGATAGTGTGTGTATTTATTTTGTCAATGAAGCTACTGTAGGATTTATATCCTTTTTCTTTCTCCAAAATTATGTCAAGCCATTCTTTTGGTAGGTGCAGAGTATGATTAGCACATTCTGAACTAATGATGAATGTGTTGGACATATTAATTATATAGGAGTAGGGAGGTGAGCTTGCTTAAAGAATGTGTTTTTTGGGGGCCACAAACAAACAAACAAATAAATAAATCCTCTGCAAACAAACCAAAAGCCCCACCTAATTCTTGGACCTGTAAACTCTGACTTCCTTAAGAAATTTCCTAGAAGCCAAGGTTTTATTTCTCCCAGCCTCCAACCCCAACTACCCACTAAAGTAGTCATTAACCCTTCTTTCTTTGCTCTAGAACGAGGACCAGCAGTCTCTAGTGCTTTGGATAAACCAAAGAAGTGGGAGATGACAACCTTCATTCATCTTACCTTTGCATTGTTATCTGTGAGCCAGTTCCTTCTCTTCTTCCTCTGGCCTGTGCCTCAGGATCTCTTCCTTCTCTCCCTTAGGGCTTTTTGTCAGATGACACTTTCTAGTCCTGCCAACTTATTATTCCTTCTCCCTACTGGTTGAGCTCTTGCTTCGGGCAGGATTTCTGTTGCCCTGCATCTCTACATAAATGCCAAGCTAGATTCCCAGAGAACATTGTCCTCCCAGGACAATGTGGCTGGATTTGCCATCCTGGCTCTGATTGGTTTTGACGGTGTGCTATTACCATGGGAAGGAAAGTGTGGTCTAATTCTAGTGTGTCATGATCACTTAGAGGAGGGAAAGAAATCCATTTATTCAACAGTAGGGTTCCTTTCTGTGTTCCTCTTTATACCAGGCTGCACAGATATCTCGTGGCAGAATAAGGTCTGGCGCTTGGGGGTTTGGAGGGAGAGAACGTATCTTCCCACTCACGGGCCACTGGGAATAAGGACAGATGGGCTCTTAGTTCTCATGTTGCTGGGTTTCCCAATGCACCACTTTCCCCTTCTGGGCTTGCAGTCCCTGCGGAGTTGCAGATTGTCCTGTTTTCATGTCCCTTTGTTCTGAACTTGAGGAAGTACTTTAGCCTGCTTCTTTGTTCCTTCTTGGTCCTCATCCCCTTGCTTCACATGTGACCCTAAAGGAGGAGTGGAAACCTATCAGTGACACTTAGGAAGTGTTATCCCAACAGGAAACACTGGTCTAGCCTCTGCTATCACTTGACCTATTTGGGGCCAACCCTGCTGCGGATTATGGCAAATTTTTTCTTCTTCTTCATTTTACCCAACTCCAACCATATCATTGTTACTATATGGAGAATTTTCTCTCAGTTGCTCCTGTGCCCTGGATGATACACTTTGCCTGCCCCTGGAAAACATTTTGGACCCTTAAGTTGCCTCTGCTGCAGTTTGCAAGGAAGGTAGACAGACCTTGGCTCTTTGGCGAGAGCAAAGCCGACATTTCAAAAGGAAATTGCAGCCCCGCAGTCTGCTGGTGCTGGTATTTTTGACATGCTTGCAGTTCTCTCAGGGCTTGACAACCGCTGTCTCCAGGAGACAGACAAACCCGGTCTTGGCAGCAAAGACACCACTTTGAAAAAGAACACAGCAAGACAGTCCCTTGGCTGGGAGGGGCGGGAGAATGCCCATTCCTTCCCTCACCTCCAGGAAGCCTGCCAGGCACCTGGCTAGCATCTGCCACCCTCGACGGCAGCTTCACCCTCCCCTGTGAACTGGACCCTGCTGTGCAGCCTCCCCTCTGAGGGGGGTTCTCATAGAAACAAGAAGGAGGCTCTCCTCTGAGAAAGACCCACCCAGCGCTCTCCTCGGGCAGTAAGCTCTAGAATAAAATGGTAAGGGCCATGAACGCCGGAGCCAGGTGGTTAGGTCCAAGTCCCTCCTCTGCTGGGTGACACTGGGGCAAGTTATGAAATTACTCTGAGCCTCAGTTGCCCTCTTGGTCAACTGGGGGGGGGTAAAAATAGCTCTGATAACATAGGGCTGTTTTGATGATTAAATAGATTTTTTAAAAATATTTATTTCTTAAGTGTAGATGGGGGACTCTACACAATGCCCTTATTTTTATGTGGTGCTGAGGATCGAACCTGGTTCCTGCTGGTTCTAGGCAAGCACTCTACCGCTGAGCCACAATCCCAGCCCCGATTAAATAGATTAATACACGTACAATGTTTAAACTCACAAGCACTATATAAAGATCGACTATGATGATCATGTGCCTACTACCACAAAACAAGGCAGGTAAGCGGGTTGTTTTCCTCTTTGGTGGAGAAGAGAAATTGAGGCTCAGAGGGGTGGTGACATGTTCAAGGGCACATGGCCATATGTGGTCTGTCACAGATGGTGTGTGGAATGGAGTGCAGTGAGCGTCTGACCCATACTGAGAAGAAGAAAGAGCGAAGCTGTGGCTCCTAATTGCATAGATAGATTTTTGTTTACGTGCCAATTTGTCTGTGATGGAGAAGCTGCAGGTGTGCTAAGCCCCTCCCCCATGGGGCTCTGAAAGCACCTGGAGATCTCTCCTGTGTCTGTGTGGACGTCTCAGATAAATAGAACGTTGTTCTACAGAGCCCTTTGTTACTCTGTTCCAGTCTTCTCCCTCTGGTCATCATCCTCACTCCCCATTTGGTTCCCGACCACTTTCATGTCCTCTCCACTTTGCAGGCTGTTTCAGCTTCCCTGTCCTTCTCAAAGGTGGAGGGAGAGGAGACCCTGAAGTTGGAAGAAGCCAGCTTCTTCTACAAATGAGTCTCATTTGCCTCCTCCTGGCTGGAGAGCAACTCCTGCAGCTTTCCTTGGGGGTCTCAGTGCAGCCCAGAATGCTCTGCATGCCCTCATCACACTGCTGTGACCCCTTCAGCTTCTCTTGAAGGACCCAGACCAGGGCAGGAAAGCATGGCTGCCCTCCTGTTTCTGGATTCAGAGCTTGCCTGCCTTTGGAGTTGAACTTGGGCCTACACCTAATTTGACCTTGCTAAGCTTTAGTTTTGTCATCTGCAAAACAAGGAAGCTGATATCACTTGCCTCTTAGGATTGTGGTGAGGGTTACACGAGGCTGCCAGTTAAAGGGCTTAGCAGGAAATGAACTCTCAGCAAAGCACAGTTCTGATGAGTGACACTGAATGTCCACCTGAGAGCAGGCCCAGGCCTACCTGCTCTCTCAAAAGAAAGGCAGGGTCCTCACCTTTCTGTTTTGTTCTTTGACACAAACATTCAAATGAAAAATGATATAAAAAATAGACTTTGGTTAGTTCTCTGCTTTACCAGAAGGCTCTTTGCCTAGAAGAATCACAGCAGAATTTCTTTAAATAATTGCACTTAAGATATGAATGAATGTATAGAAATGTCATATATATATTACCAGTATATCCATCCTATTCCTCCGATAATCATTTGGATGACATTTCTATACATTCTCATATATGTATGTATGTATGTATATATATCCAACAAGGTTCATTTCCAACCAAAATAAAAAGGAGAAATTTTACTTAAACCTTTCTCTGAGCACCAGAGCATTGCCAAGGGCAGTACTGAAGGTCACAGACAGATGGGATGTGAGAGCTGGAAGGGGCAGTAAATGCCTCTTTTCATGAAGGAGTAAACTGAGGCAGAGAAGTGAACTGATTAACTCAAGACCCCACAGGTATGTGGGCAGAGCTGAGTCAGGAACACTGATTTACTGACTCTGATCCCAGCATCCTTTTTTCCCAGAAGATGGAAATCTAAGGATTACTTGAATATTTTCTTTTTAATGAATGACTTTATTTCCTATCCAACCAAACTCCTTAGCAGAACTTGCCATAGGAAATGGAATTAAATTGTTTGCAATTTTCTCTTTCCCTCCCCAGACTTTCCAGGTTACTGAAGCATCAGGCTTAGCTAGAGAAATCCCTGTCAGAAAAGCAGGGGGTCACTTGAGGCTTCTGTTTTGGATTCAGGAAGGAAGAAGGAATGCAAAAGTTTAGCATCTTGCCCAAAAGTGCTGACTTCAGATGCTCTGGGGATTAGAAACTAGCTTCTCCACTCTTCCCTGCACTTGCGTGCCCAGGTAGAGAAGGAAAAGTTGCTGCTGGGTTATAGATGTCTTTTATAAATCACAGGACTAGGGCAAGAATGAACACAGATTCCAGAAGCCATGGTAGTCGAGCCATAAATCAGACAAGCACTCCCCAGCTGCCTTAAGGCAATTTGGCATTGCTGGAAAGAGAAGAAAGGTCTGGAATGATGGGGAAAATAGCTTGTGTTCCCTGCAGTAACTGCTTTCTGTGCTTCACAGCAGGGACCATATTCACCCAGGAGAGCACACACATTTGCACCTGTAGGAGACCAACACACGCACCTGGAAGTGTGTGTGTGTGCCAAGGTCTCGGCTTGGCATCAGAATCAGGAGCCACCACACAGCTTTGTAGGTTCAAACAGCAATTCTTTATTCCCACTCTCACACCGCCTCCACACAGGTCCAGGGGCAAACGTGTTCTGCCGTCTGCCGCACAATTCACCTACTCCACGAGGCTCTCTCCAAATCCCATTTTAATCTCACGAGAACTCAATGGGAACAAGCAGCAGGAACACCCTAATCCCAGCAATAATCTTCAACTTCCAACTTCCCTAAAACCCATTATCTTAAACTGGCAACGCCTTAAACTCAAGGAGCTGGTTACTTCCTCAAACCTGATCAGCTCTAAACCCGGATTCGCCTTGGTCCTTGAGCAAGGTCACCTTATTAAAGCATGCATGCAATGTCCCATCGAATGTCCTCTAAGCAGCATGGGGTACGCTTGGCAAGGAAATTTCGATGCGTCATTCCTACTTGGTAATGGCCCTCAGCATCTCCCCCCTTCTGATTAATTAAACAACAAGCAATGTGGCTTAGGACCGTGCCTGGTAGGTTGTCCAATTCAACATGTGGTTCTTACCCGTCATGGGAGAACTGACCTTTACACGTCAATTTCCTGTCTTAGGTTGAATCCACTGCAATCAGATCAACCCGTCACTGACTACCGGTCTAGCATTCAGCCATGCTTGTGGATAGGCCTAAGCACCAGTGGGGGGGTGAGGTTCTTGCCTCACCTCTGTTGGCCCCCAAATTTAACCTTGGTGCCAGTGGGGGGGTGAGGTTCTTGCCTCACCTCTGTTGGCCCCCAAATTTTAGACCATCACTAGTAGAAGGGAGGAAGATACAGAAATGCCACGACACCAAGCCAATTGACGGCTCCTTTGGAAAAATTGCATCACTGGTGACACCATCAGCAAAGATGCCAGCATTACCACAATTAACATGGGGTGCGCTGGCAAGGAAATTGCATCACTGGTGACACCATCAGCAAAAATATGCCAGCAGTACCACAATACGCTGCACCAGACAATAGTTCAAAATGCATGCAACTGATATATAGTCCAGTCAGGTTCTGCAGGCAGTTCAAAGTGGAAGAGTCTATCAATATGTCCATTTCCTCACAAAGTAAATCAAATCCTTGATTGAGCATTACTTGTTGAGTTATATTCATTGATGCATCAGTTTATACAGTTTACTGTGGTAGCTATCATAGAAGCTGTAGTTTGGTTTTCTTAGTCTTCACCGGCACTGGGATGGAGATGGGAATTCTGGCAATGATGTTAAAGAGACATTATCCTGAACAGAATTATTAAATATAATGAAAAGGAAAAGTGAAAGTAAACAAACAGATCTGTTAATCACCTTTAAAAACAATAGTAAGCAAACAGATCTATTAACCACCTTTGAAAACAATCATTAACAGCTGTTTACCTAATTAGATTAAACCACTTAAATCACGTGAATAAAAAAAAATTCAGATCCATTTTTTCATGAGCGCTCCTCATATAAAAATATGGACATACACACATACTGACATGCAACACAAAACAGTGCAGACATAACATACAACACATAAGACAATAATAACGGCCTTGTAGCTTTACCTAGGTAAAATCTCCATTGCAATGTTTAAAAACTCCACAGTCAAAAAATAAAAAACAGTCAAAAAACAAAACTGATCAGAAAAATAGTAACCTAGGTTTGTATGAGCTCAAAAAATAAAATAGAACTTTATGATGTGGGAAAAATGCAATAAGATAATGCAAATAGATTTTGAAAAAAGGCACCGTGGTTAATCACTGTCGCAGATGTAAGAATAGCCAAGCTGGAGCTCTGGATATCAGCTGTTATGGATTTCAGTCAAATCATCTTCTTTTTCTGTAGAAATTGTTTTGGTTAACCTCTCTGGAATCCAAATCGGCTGCTGTTCTCCCTGTGGGAACACACAAACGGAACCCCGACTCCAGACAATAACTGGGTCGGGACCTTTCCATTGTCCTGTTAGAATATCTTTCCAAAGTACCTTAGGCTTATGTACATTTTTCGGATACATATGTCTTTCCGCAGCACTAAGTCCTGATGAATTCAAATTTAGAAAGTTTAGAGTAAAAAGGGTTATTTTAAGTTTATCTTTGGGGGATATATACCCCTTTCCAATTCCCTCTTTTTGCTTTAATAGGTACGTTTTAATAGTTTGATGAGCTCTTTCAACTATGCCTTGTCCCTGTGGATTGTATGGGATTCCTGTTATATGAGTAATACCAAATGATGAGCAAAATTGTTTAAAAGATTTAGACGTATAACCAGGACCGTTATCAGTTTTTAACTGTTTAGGAACACCCACAGTGGCAAAATTTTGTAAGCAATGAGCTATAACATCTTTAGTTTTTTCTCCGGCATGAAGGGAGCCCATCAAAAATCCGGAAGAAGTATCAACTGTAACATGTAAATATTTTAATTTTCCAAATTCTGGCAAGTGTGTGACATCCATCTGCCAAATATGGTTAGGTATCAATCCTCTAGGATTGACTCCAAGATTAACTTGTGGTAAAAAGGTCACACAATTTTGACATTGTTTTATTATATGCCTGGCTTGTTCCTTAGTTATTTTAAAACGCTTTTGTAAAGTATTAGCATTAACATGAAACCTTTTATGAAAATTTGTAGCTTCTTCTACAGTAGAAAAAATATGTATATCATGTGTAGTTTTATCTGCTAAATCATTGCCCAAACTAAGGGCTCCAGGCAATCCTGTATGTGCCCTGATATGTCCTATAAAGAATGGATCTTTTCTATCCCAGATTAGACTTTGTATAGTGGAAAACAAAGAGAAAACAGTAGAGGAAGGGGAAATCCTACCAGCATCTTCAAGGGATATTATAGCATCAACGACATACTGACTATCAGAAAATAAATTAAATACAGAATCTTTGAACATCACAAAAGCTTGTAGAACTGCATTAAGCTCTACCTTTTGAGCTGATTGTTTGGGAACTAAAAATGTAAAAGTTTGATCAAGGGTAACTACTGCAGCTGTACCATTATTAGACCCATCAGTGAATATATTTGGAGCATTCACAATAGGTGTTTTTCTTGTCATTTTAGGAAAAACTACAGGATGCTTAGACCAAAAAGACAACAAAGGATTAGATGGTAAATGATTATCAAATGAAACATTCAATTTACACATGATTATTGCCCAAGTATTTAATTCATTAGCTAACTCATCAATTTGCTCCATAGTATATGGAGTAATAATTTTATTGGGAGAAATTCCAAACACTGCCTTTGCTGCTCTTATACCTTTGAGTATTAATTGTCCTACAGCCTCAGGATACCTAGTAAGAATAGTGTTAGGAGAATAAGATAAATGTATCCACAATAATGGATCTTCTTGCCAAAATACTCCTGTAGGAATATTTCTTGTTGGTAGTACAATAAATAATAAAGGCAAACTTATATCAATTCTATCTAAATGCATATTTTCCATATATGTCTCTATAATTTTTAATGCCTTTCTAGCTTTAGGAGTTAACATTCGGGGTGAATTTGGATCTGATGGACCTTTTAGAATATCAAATAAAGGTCCCAACTCTCCTGTTGGTATGCCTAGATAAGGCCTTATCCAATTTATATCTCCCAACAACTTTTGAAAGTCATTAAGTGATTTGAGTTGATCTACTCGTATTTGAATTTTAGGTGGACGGACCATGGTTGAGGATAATAGAACTCCTAAATAATTAATTGGAAAATTTAATTGTACTTTGTCTATTCCTATCTCTAGATTATAATTTTTTAACAAGTTTGTAAGTGTGGCATAACATTCCAGCAATGTATTTTTATCTTTATGTGCCAATAATACATCATCCATATAGTGAAATATTTTTAGTTCAGGATTTTGATTTCTAAGTGGCTGGATTGCTTTATTAACATATATTTGACACATAGTTGGACTGTTAGCCATTCCTTGAGGGAGTACTTTCCATTCATATCTCTCATCAGGACCTTCATGATTTAATGCAGGGATAGTAAATGCAAAACGTGGACTATCCTCGGGATGAATTGGAATCGAAAAAAAGCAATCTTTAATGTCTATAGCTAAAACATGCCACGTTTTTGGTAAAGCAGACAATTGAGGAATCCCTGATTGAGCAGGTCCCATAATGACCATTTCATTATTAATTGCTCTTAAATCTTGTAATAATCTCCATTTACCCGATTTCTTTTTGATAACAAAAATGGGAGTATTATGGGGAGATACGGAAGGTTGTAAATGTCCTTCCGCTAATTGTTGTTTGACCAGATCATGGGCTACTTTTATCTTTTCTTTAGTCAGGGGCCACTGAGGAACCCACACTGGTCTTTCTGATTTCCAAGTAATTTTGATTGTCTCAGTGGCCCTTTTTGAAAATCCAACCCATGTCTGTCTGTTCCTTGATCTATTTGAATTGGCGCTGCTATACCTTGTTCTTGTTTTCCTAATCTTTTTTCTTTCCTGATACCTTGTCTAGCCCTAGTAGTGGGCGCATTAGGATTGATGTTATTTGTTAACATCAAACCTAGTTGATCTAGGACATCTCGTCCCCATAAATTAATAGGAAGGTGATCCAAAACATATGGCTGTATAGTTCCTTCACATCCTTCAGGATCCTTCCAATCTAATACCATAGCACTTCTATGGGGATTAGTCGCCACTCCTAGGCCTCGAAGCGTTTGAGTGGCTTGTTGTAATGGCCAATGTTTTGGCCATTCTTGAAGAGATATGATGCTAAGGTCAGCACCTGTGTCCAGCAGTCCATTAAAGTCACGACCCTGAATATTTAGTTTTAACATTGGGCGAGAATCTAAATTTAAAGACAACATAGCCCAATCTACACCTGTGGAGCCTAATCCCTTGGAACCTCTTTCTACATTAAGACTAGAGAACTTATTATGTAGGCTGGGTAGTATTAACAACTGTGCTATTCTATCTCCAGGTGAAATTACTGATATACCTCCTGGAGAACTAGCTATAATTTTTATTTCACCTACATAATCGGGATCAATTACCCCAGGACTTATCATAAGTCCTTTTAATGTAGATGAACTACGTCCCAACAATAAGCCTACTGTTCCTTGGGGAAGAGGTCCTTTTACTCCTGTAGGAATGATTTGAACTCCCATCTCTGGAGTTAATACTGCTCTGGCAGAGGCGCAGATGTCCAACCCTGCACTCCCTCGGGTTTGTCTGATGAGGGATTTAATGGACAATGTGTCCTGGGCACCACCCTGATGGGGTTGCTGGGTTCCTCCACTGCCCCGTATATTTGTGGTTGTGGGCCCCGGAGCATTGGGCCCCCCGGTCCGTTTTTTGGCAATGAAGCCTGGTGCCTTTCTTCACGATATCGTGGGTAAATACCTGATCCTTGTCCGTTTTTTGATAAGGGAGTACCTTCTATGGTGGTTTGAGAACGGCATTCATTAGCCCAATGTCTCCCTCTACGGCATCGTGGGCAAATACTCGGTATTCTATTCCTTTGATTTCTAGTTTTGTTAAACCCTCCTCTTATGGGGCAACTCCTTTTAAAATGTCCTGTTTGTTCACAATTATAGCATGTTTCTAGCCTGGCATCTAAAGCCTGTTGTACTGCAGCTGCCAAGACTTGCCCTTGTTCATTAACATCTCTACATAATTTAATATATGTGTTTAAATCTTCATGTCTCCATGGTCTAATAACCTCTCTGCAGCAACGATTTGCTTGGTCATAAGCCAGTTGTTTTATTAATGGCATTGCTTGTTCTGTGTCACCAAAAATTTTGGCAGCCGTTTGAATAAGCCTATCTACAAAGTCAGCGTAAGGTTCATTAGGTCTCTGTATTACCTTAGATAGCTGACCTTGTAAATCTCCATGTCCTTGTAAAGTCTTCCATGCCCTAACTGCGTCTGCAGCAATCTGTACATATACAGCAGGATCATATTCCATTTGTTGCCGCTGACCCTCATAAGGTCCCCTTCCTAACAACATATCAAGACTTCTTTGAGGGTAACCGGCTGCTGCATTTCGCCTAGCTGTCTCCATGCAAAATTCCTCATTGGCAACCTTCCATAACAAATATTATCCTCCATTTAGCACAGATTTACACATGCTAGCCCAATCTGCTGGCGTCATGTCCAAGTTAGTAATGGACTCCACCATGCTTACCGTGAAGGGGGCTTGAGGACCATAGGTTGTTACAGCCTCCTTTAACTGCTTCACTGTTTTAAATTCTAAAACACGGTGAATTCACTGCCCTCATACCTATTCAAATACAGGGCATGCTAATCTTTGAGGTCCTGTCTCAGGATCCCATCTATCAACTACGGGGTTTGAGGGCCACTCAGCTGTCTCCATCGGCGGGGCTGTTGGTTGAATTACACCCTCTGGTAAAACGGAGTTAGTAACAGCCTCTTGTTGTGGCCTTTTTTCTAATAACCCCTTTTCCTTTAAATTTTCTCCCTTTCTCTGACTAGCTCGAGAGACCTTCTCTTTTGCTTGATCTAAAATGTCTTCCTCCATGGTCTGAATCTCTAACAATTTACTTAACACTTTTTCGGCTTCTTTTTTAATAATTTCTAATCTTCTATAAAGATAACGCAACCCAATAAGATAACACAAAACAAAACCACAACTGAATGAAACAAAAACTGAATAAAAATTCACTGTATCAATTTTCTCTTTCTCGGGGCTAACAAACTTCAAACCTTGAGCCAACCATTTTTCCCAGTTTGCCTGAGAAATTTCTAGGGATAGGCAGCTTGAAACAAAAATGAAATAAATCAAAACAAGAACACATTGTTTTTTGAAATGGTCACCCATTCTCTCGCCTTCCCTCAGGGGCGAGCGATTTTACTCACCTCCAAATTTCAGACGTTCCGCGTACGGGCCACCAAAATGCCAAGGTCTCGGCTTGGCACCAGAATCAGGAGCCACCACACAGCTTTGTAGGTTCAAACAGCAATTCTTTATTCCCGCTCTCACACCGCCTCCACACAGGTCCAGGGGCAAATGTGTTCTGCCGTCTCCCGCACAATTCACCTACTCCACAAGGCTCTCTCCAAATCCCATTTCAATCTCACGAGAACTCAATGGGAACAAGCAGCAGGAACACCCTAATCCCAGCAATAATCTTCAACTTCCAACTTCCCTAAAACCCATTATCTTAAACTGGCAACGCCTTAAACTCAAGAAGCTGGTTACTTCCTCAAACCTGATCAGCTCTAAACCCGGATTTGCCTTGGTCCTTGAGCAAGGTCACCTTATTAAAGCATGCATGCAATGTCCCATCGAATGTCCTCTAAGCAGCATGGGGTACGCTTGGCAAGGAAATTTCGATGCGTCATTCCTACTTGGTAATGGCCCTCAGCATGTGTGTGTGTGTGTGTGTGTGTGTGTGTTGTTATTTATTTATTCATTTATTTTCTGCATATGGAACCTTCTTGTACATGACTTTAATGACTATAGAAGGAGCACAAGCAGAGTGCCTACCCTAAAACTGTAGGTTACTCCTTTCAATAGGTCCTAAGTCGTCAATTGGGTGTGACAATAATGATGTGATATTAGGAAGTATTGGGAGATTTCACTCACAGTTCTGTATTTTTTGTATTGAAAAACAAAAGGTCTGGGCCTGATCTGCTTTCCAACAATCATCAGCAGGAGCTGGGTTATAGTTGTTCCCTTCAGAGTGAGTTGAGTCTCTTTTTGCTTCCAATAATCCTCATTCCTGATTTCCAATCCATGACGATTTCCTTTACCAAGTCAGTAAATTTAACAGAAAAAGCAAGTCTCTGAAAGGTAAAAGGACCCTTAATCCATGAGACCAGAAGCCTGGGGTCCTGCTGCCAAGGCCAGAGGCTGTCCGTGAGCCTTCTGAATGCGGAGACTGGGGCTGTTGGTCAGCTTTCATTATGCCCATGGCCTTATTTTCCTCATGGGTGGAAAACATTTCTCTATATGTCCATTTCTGCCAAAGGTTATGAAGCGAAAGAGCAAAGGGTGCCATGTTTAGGGAAACTATACTGACCTCTGTCATCCTGTGACCCTGTAGACTTTGGTGACTGTGGCCTCTCTGCAGAGCTTTCCTCTGTGATCTGACTTAACTGTGTCTCTGGTTCAGAGGTAGCAGGTTAGATGAGGTGGGAGTGCATGTGGCTGATAGAAAAGACAATGAGCATGGAAGTGGAAGCTTGTATCTGGGAGAAGATGATCCCTGTGACCTAGGAGAGACAGGATCATGAGGCTGAATGAAGACAGTACCACACAGTAACAAGAATGTGCTGTGTCCTCTGTCCAGTTAAGCAGGCAGCGAAATATGTGATGCAATTAAGGATTTCCAACTAAAGTGATTAACATGGCTTGTCAGGCCATGTTAGTCAGTTTTCCATTACTATAACAAATACCCCAGATAAATAAGCTTATAAAGACAAAAAGGTTATTTTGAGTAACAGTTTTGGAAGTTCCAGTCCATGACTGGACAGACACATTACTTTTAGGCCTGTAGTGGAAGAATAGCAAGCACATCATGGTAGGGGCTGGGATATGGAAGAGAGAGAGACAGAGGAAGAAGAAGGGACCAGGGTTCTACTATCCCCTCTAAGGTCATATCCCCTGATGACTGAACGCCTTCCCTCTAGGCTCCACCTCTTAAAGTTTTCACCATCTCCCAATAGCACCAAGCTGAAGATTCAAACTACATGGCAGGGCAAAATTCAGTATTTGGATATTTTTGATTTGAGAACTGCCTCCTATTTCCAGGGTATCAGATAATGAGACACCACTCTATTCCTTCTCGCCAGCACCAAGAGGGCGTGAGACAGGGACTCGTCACTTTCCTGGATAATGACTGGCTGTTAGCTCAGGTTCTGCACTTGTCCTGTTGGGGGAATGACGTCATCATGCTTCCCAGATCCTTTGTGTTTCCAGATCCTGGGTGGTTCTCAGTATTTTGGCTTTGAGGTGGACTCTCCTGCCTTGGAAGTTTATTGGTCGCAGATTAAATGGTCATAGATCTGAACCAACTGCTGTTGGAAGGAGATCAGAAAGACCTTTCTCAGCTTCTAGTTTTACCTGTAATTTCATTAAAATATTTCAGGGCCAGAATTCAAGAGGTCAGTTGCCAAAGCAATTAGAACTAGAGTTAGCTCCAAATCCTTGGGATTCCAAGAGATCAGTGACTTCATGTGGGTCTTCTCTCCTTGGGGATATCTTTTATATCTGAAAACCAGAATTTAAAAGGATCCTGCTGGATGCCCACCTGTAATCCCAGGGGCTCAAGAGGTTGAGGCAGGAGGATGGTGAGTTCAAAGCCATTTTCAGCAATTTAGTGAGGCCTTAAGCAAGTCAGTGTGATCCTGTTTCTAAATAAGATATAAAAATGGCTGGGGATGTGGCTTGGTGGTTAAGTGTCCCTGGGTTCAATCCTCAGTATATAACAAATAAAAAAAAGGAAAAGGATCCTCTACTTTCATTTCCCCCAAAATATATGCCCTAACTTAACTTTGTCAAAGTTGGCTCTGGTTCAGATGTAGCAGGTTAGATGAGACAAGAGTGCAAAAAAAGTTAAATCAGGCTGCAATTAAAAGAAATCTATCCTGAGCCTCCATTTCAATGTCTGTCTGCTTCAGTTTTTCCAGTATACACCTTCCAGAAAAGTTGTGTGTGTATAGTAGTATCATTTTGCTATCAGAGGTGCTTTTTCATATAAGTGGGCCCAGAGAAAGCAATGAGATGACTTGTCCATTCTGAATCTCTGGAATAATTTGAGAACTTCTATCATGCTTGGGGATTGACTGAGAGGTTGCATAACCAATTGTGGACAGTGTGCTCAGATCAGAAGTCCCTGGCCAATCCCTCTCCAGGGTTGGCCCTGGGGAGAAGAGCTCTCAAGAGCTGCTCAAGGACACAGGTGGAATCGCCTCCTCTACGCCTGCCTTTGATGATGTGTGAGGTTAACATGCTTCTTTGGAATTGTATCAGTGGAAAATATGACTCCATTTACAAATAATATATTTGCTTTATACACAGCATTTCAGGAATGTGTTTCATTTGCAAGTAAGCCATCTGCACTCACTTAATGGTACATAAATAGAGAACAAAGCAAAGTGACAGAGAATAATGGAGCAGGAAGAGACTTAGGTAAAACTCATGGAATCCATCATTCTGCATTTCTAAGTTATTACAGACCTGTTCTGAATATTCCCCAGAGAAGGAGAATCCCAGCACAGATAACTTTGAACTCTTTGTATTTGAGCTTCATGATCTTTTTTGTTGAGTTGTTTTCCTCCTGTCTTAGATATACATCACCTGTCGCACTTTCGACTTCCTTTCTCCTATTTTGTCCTCTACTGAGATGGATGCTTTAACTGGCCCTGCTACCTACAATAACTCATGCCAGAGTTCCCCAGATGTGATTTGCAGAACTCTGGTCCTACATGGGATTCTCATGAAAAGCCATCCCCAGGCACTGAGCTTCAGAATGTTGCCTCTGGGAGACACACAGCACATGTGCGCCTCAAATTAAAGGCTCTGAGAAGTCTTGCAGCAAGTAAGCCCAGGTCAATTCTTTAACCCAGTAAATATTGTGACTTTTTATGTAACATAAATTAATAGATTGAGAGTTATTATGATGGGTTGTAAAAATTATTATCATTATTATTTTGCCTGTCTCTCAAGTTACCCTATGGAAAGTTTAATCCAAGAAATACATTTTGAAAAAGTCAAAGAGATCTGAAACTCCTTCCAAGGGATTTGAGTCCATGGAGTTTCTGCCATAAGAGATTTTTTCATATGGACCATGTTGTGGCTTCAATCCTCTTAGCGATCTCCACACCCCTCTTCAGTTGGGCAGAAAGTGTTTGTTTATTC